>NC_090313.1:27511666-27833333 GCF_039906515.1 Pseudorca crassidens
AAATAAATACGGAAACACAAGCTTTAAGTGACACATTAAACAAGATGGACTTAATTGATATTTATAGGACATTCCATCCAAAATCAACAGAACACACTTTCTTCTCAGGTGCTCATGGATCATGTTCCAGGATAGATCATATCTTGCGTCACAAATCAAGCCTTGGTAAATTTAATAAAATTGAAATCGTATCAAGTATCTTTTCTGACCACAATGCTATGAGACTAGATATCAATTACAGGAAAAAAAATTGTAAAAAATACAAACATATGCAGGCTAAATACTACACTACTAAATAACCAAGAGATCACTGAAGAAATCAAAGAGGAAACCAAAAAATACCTAGAAACAAATGACAATGAAAGCACGACAATGCAAAACCTATGGGATGCAGCAAAAGCAGTTCTAAGAGGGAAGTTTACAGCAATACAATCCTACCTCAAGAAACAAGAAGAATCTCAAACAACCTAACCTTACACCTAAAGCAATTAGAGAAAAATAACAAACACCAATTTAGCAGAAGGAAAGAAATCATAAAGATCAGATCAGAAATAAATGAAAAAGAAATGAAGGAAACAATAGCAAAGATCACTAAAACTAAAAGCTGGTTCTTTGAGAAGATAAACAAAATCGATAAACTATTAGCCAGACTCATCAAGAAAAAAAAAAGAAGACTCAAATCAACAGAATTAGAAATGAAAAAGGAGAAGTAACAACTGACACTGCAGAAATACAAAGGATCATGAGGGATTACTACAAGCAACTATATGCCAATAAAATGGACAACCTGGAAGAAATGGACACATTCTTAGAAAAGCGCAACCTTCCAAGACTGAAGCGGGAAGAAATAGAAAATATAAACAGACCAATCACAAGCACTGAAATTGAAACTGTAGTTAAAAATCTTCCAACATACAAAAGCAGGACCAGATGGCTTCACAGGCAAATTCTATCAAACATTTAGAGAAGAGCTAACACCTTTCCTTCTCAAACTCATCCAAAATATAGCAGAGGGAGAAACACTCCCAAAGTCATTCTACAAGGCCACCATCACGCCGATACCAAAACCAGACAAAGATGTCACTAAAAAAGAAAACTACAGGCCAATATCAGTGATGAACGTAGATGCAAAAATCCTCAACAAAACACTAGCAAACAGAATTCAACAGCACATTAAAAGGGTCATACACCATGATCAAGTGGGTTTTACCCCAGGAATGCAAGGATTCTTCAATATACGCAAATCAATCAATGTGATACACCATATTAACAAATTGAAGGAGAAAAACCATATGGTCATCTCAATAGATACAGAGAAAGCTTTTGACAAAATTCAACACCCATTTATGACAAAAACCCTCCAGAAAGTAGGCATAGAGGAGACTTATCTGAACATAATAAATGCCATATATGACAAACCCACAGCCAGCATCATTCTCGATGGTAAAAACAAACCATTTCCACGAAGATCAGTAACAAGACAAGGTTGCCCACTCTCACCACAATTATTCAAAATAGTTTTAGAAATTTTAGCAACAGCAATCAGGGAAGAAAAAGAAATAAAAGGAATACAAATCGGAAAAGAAGAAGTAAAGCTGTCACTGTTTGCAGGTGACATGATACTATACATAGAGTATGCTAAAGATGCTACCAGAAAACTACTAGAGCTAAACAATGAATTTGGTAAAGCAGCAGGATACAAAATTAATGCTCAGAAATCTCGTGCGTTCCTATACACTAACGATGAAAAATCTGAAAGTGAAATCAAGAAAACACTCCCATTTACCACTGCAACAGAAAGAATAAAATATCTAGGAATAAACTTACCTAAGGAGACAAAAGACCTGTGTGCAGAAAACTGTAGGACACTGATGAAAAAAATTAAAGATGATAGAAACGGAGATATACCATGTTCTTGGATTGGAAGAATCAACATTGTGAAAATGACTATACTATCCCAAGCATCTACAGATTCAGTGCAATCCCTATCAAACTACCAATGGCATTTTTCACAGAACTAGAACAAAAAATTTCATAATTTGTATGGAAACACAAAAGACCCCGAATAGCCAAAGCAATCTTGAGAAAGAAAAACGGAGCTCGAGGAATCAGGCTCGTGGACTTCAGACTATACTACAAAGCTACAGTAATCAAGACAGTAGGGTACTGTCACAAAAACAGAAATATAGATCAGTGGAACAGCATAGAAAGCCCAGAGTTAAACCCACATATATATTGTCACCTTACCTGTGATAAAGGAGGCGAGAATATACAATGGAGAAAAGACAACCTCTTCAGTAAGTGTTGCTGGGAAAACTGGACAGCTACATGTAAAAGAATGAAATTAGAACACTCCCTAACACCATACACAAAAATAAACGCAAAATAGTCTAAAGACCTAAATGTAAGGACAGACACTGTCAAACTCTTAGAGGAAAACATAGGCAGAACACTCTGTCAAAATCACAGCAAGATCCTTTTTGACCTACCTCCTAGAGAAAGGGAAATGAAAACAAAAATAAATGGAACCTAATGAAACTTAAAAGCTTTTGCACAGCAAAGGAAACCATAAACAAGACCAAAAGACAACCCTCAGATTGCGAGAAAATATTTGCAAATAAAGCAACTGACAAAGGATTAATCTCCAAAATTTACAAGCAGCTCATGTGCTCAATATCAAAAAACAAAGAACCCAATCCAAAAAGGGGCAGAAGACCTAAATAGACATTTCTCCAAAAAAGATATAAAGATTGCCAACAAACACACGAAAGGATGGTCAACATCACTAATCATTAGAGAAATGCAAATCAAAACTGCAATGAGGTATCACCTCACACCGGTCAGAATGGCCATCATCAAGAAATCTACAAACAATAAATGCTGGAGAGGGTGTGTAATAAAAAGGAACCCTCTTGCACTGTTGGTGGGAATATAAATTGATACAGCCACTATGGAGAATAGTATGGAGGTTCCTTAAAAAACTACAAATAGAGCTACCATATGACCCAGCAATCCCACTACTGGGCATATACCCTGAGAAAATCATAATTCATGAAGTGTCATGTACCACAATGTTCATTGCACCTCTATTTACAATAGCCAGGACATGGAAGCAACCTAAGTGTCCACTGACATATGAATGGACAAAGATGTGGCACATATATACAATAGAATATTACTCAGCCATAAAAAGAAACGAAGTTGAGTTATTTGTAGTAAGGTGGATGGACCTAGAGACTGTCATACAGAGTGAAGTAAGTCAGAAAGAGAAAAACAAATACTGTATGCTAACACATATATATGGAATCTAAAAAAAAAAATAAAAGGTTCAGATGAACCTCAGGGCAGGACAAGAATAAAGACGTAGTAGTAGAGAATGGACTTGAGGACTCAGGCAAGGGTAAGCTGGGACGAAGTGAGAGAGTGGCATGGACTTATATATACTACCAATTGTAAAATAGCTAGTGAAGCAGCTGCATAGCACAGGGAGATCAGCTCCCTGACCACCTAGTGACCACCTAGTGGGGTGGGATAGGGAGGGTGGGAGGGAGATGCAAGAGGAAGGGGATATGGGGACATATGTATATGTACAGCTGATTCACTTTGTTACACAGCAGAAACTAACACACCATTGTAAAGCAATTATACTCCAATAAAGATTTTTTAAAAAGTAATTAAGCTAATTCCTCTTTATTTTCCTTCATCATCTCATTCATGAAAACCAAGACATATCTACTTGCATGTGTCCAGTTTTTTATCTACCCAGTCACAAAATCGTCATGAGGTTGATTGCGAAACGAAATCAAGTTTCACATGAATTGTATGTAACATGTAGGAAACTTCTCCTCTAATGAAAATTTCACTGGCTACTGTCATGGGTGCCCTTGCTTCTCAATTGCCCCCATCTTGTTTCAAAGTTGAGAGAAACTCATCTTTGTTAAGCAGATTTGGGGGCCCACTGAGCATGTAGCAACACAATTGACACATGAGTCAATTTGCTGATCTCTTAAAACTCAGTGTTTACTGATGGAAGGCATCCAAATGGTCCTTCTCCACCCTTCACTTAACAAGCATAATAATAAATGAATATTTAAAGTAGCAACAAATACATTAACTGGAAACAAATAGGTTTCATTTGTAACCAGTGCACACAGGTTAATTAACAAGAAGGAGCTTTGGTGTTGAGGCCAGGCTCCCTGATGCTGTCTGGGCAGGTGCCGTTAAGGGCCAGTGAGCTCTGCAGGGTAATTACCAGGTACCAGCGTGCTCTTCCGTTGCTTAACAAAGAGCTGCCCACCATTTGCCTAAACATATAAACCATCATCTGTGATCCTCAGCAGCAATTAAGTGACAAACATCTCTTCATTGGAGACTTGGGGAAACAAAAGAGACCTGATAAGTATATGAGGAGCCAGATGGATATTTTTGAATGTCAATTTTGAAGATCACTTTTTCAATAATGGAACATTAGTCAGAAACATTTGGTACTAGGTGAAAGAGGAAACACCATGGTATTTAAAAAAATGAAAATGGACATACGGAATAGTTGAAGCAGTGTATCCTTGAACAGCTTTCGGTTCTAAAACCTTGGAGTGGTTAACAGCCTTAATAATAGAATATAGAAAATTAACTCGTCTCTTTAGAGCACAGTTATTTTTTTCCTATTATTCTAACCATCCATACACATTGAGGGAGGGGCAATGAAGAAAGTGGTGGAAATTCCCTCACAGTATGAGAGTGAAAGTCTAGCCGATATGCAGTACTTTCTCCAGGGCATGAGTTACTAATATGTTCTACAAAAAAAACAAAAAAACTTATTACTGCAAATGATATATCAGCACAAAAAAAGGCATTTTAGACCTAGAGATAGCCTTCTATCACAAACTAATTGATCTAGAAGTTTTAAGAATGTACAATTTAAAATGCCTCTGTAAGCATAGCAAGATTCCAGGAGCTATATACCTTCTAAAGGCACCATTGAGTTAGTTCAATTAATTGTCTGGTTGGAAGAATCTCCAAAACTTTGCAGAAGCTCTTGTTTTTATAGTTAAGGATCTTCTGGGCATTTAGTTGCCTGCATTTAACACTGTTGTCTAATGGCTTTGCATAATTGGTAGAGCTAAAAGGCTATTCCACAACATTAAAAAATACAATTATAAATGTATGAGTTTCCCTCATTCAGAAGGTACTAATTTTTTTTTTTTTTTTTCTGATGCCAAACTAACAGCATTTACAAATGTTTTCATGAACTGTGAGAAGCTACTGCTCAGTGTGTTCTAATGTGGGATTAGGTCAACAGCTCTCTTGAAAGAACAAAACCAACCCAGGGCCAAACAGGCAGACAGGCCTAGTTAAGCATTCCAGAGAAAGGACAGCACTCAGAAAACTATGACGGACTTGACCCCTGCTTTGTACTTCACCAGGTTTCTCTGTACCTTTGCCACTTTCCTCTGGATTTATTATTTTTTAATGAATTATTTAAACATGCCCATTTCACATCTACAATTAGTTTTCAAAGAAAAGGCAACATGAGAAAATAATCACAAGTTAAACAGCTTGAGAACGACTCCGGTTTTGGCAGGACGTGAAAGGCCTGGCCCCGTATCAGAGCCCGCCTTTGGTGGTGGCTTCCCAAATCCCCTTTTGTTTTAAGTCCCTTAGATACAGTCTACATGGCAGCCTGAACCCCTATTTCCAACAGGGAGGACATGCAAATATCAGAGTCTCTTTTCTAGGTTATCTGCCTGTGTTCCTTTTATATACACAGATGGGAATTAATGGTCATAATTTCAATAGTAGGGAAAAAATAGCCTACGAAAAATGGGATAGGTTTCATTATCATTAAGGAGTAAGAATCCATTGAAAAGTGGAAATACTAGTACCACTAACAACTTGCAAAAAGGGATGTGCTTAATGATTGTTTTATCCTAATCATCCTTCCCCCATCAGCACACAGAACTCAGTGCTATTTTAGTAGCAAATGGCCTCCAAAAATCGTGGTATCCTGACCCCTTATTTCTGATCACAGAACCATTCAGCTGGAATAGGTAACAAGAGATCATCAGAGTCATCCTTCTGCCCTCAGGTATGGCTACACTCTGCTGGAACTCATCATATTGTAATATAATACCATATAAAGTGTTTAATTTACCATGCTGAAAACTTTTCCAGGGTAGGAGTTGAAGCCCAGCCATCTGTAATCCTTGGAGCCTGGCATGTAACAGATCTCCCAAAATAACTGTACATCAAAGAACTAAAACCCTCACCCTGTAAAATATATCTTTCTTAGAAAGTCACTGGGGAAAAAAGGACTTTAAAATTCACTCACCAATCGTTTCTGCCCATTTTGATATTTCACAATAGTCCCTCTGGAAATATTCTTTATAGCTAAACAAACAGCAGTTTCCACTTCATTGTTACCAGCCCAGTGGAAGCAATACCTTGAAAATCAAGTTTTCTAAAATGTATGTGGACTCAATAATGCCACTTATATTTAAAACTGGGAAAAAGTCATTATTCTCTTGTATGACTTAACAGCAAATTGCTAAAATACATGACTAGCTTTGTGTCCACCTAGAGGGGTGGGATAGGGAGGGTGGGAGGGAGACGCAAGAGGGAGGGGATATGGGGACATATGTATACGTATAGCTGATTCACTTTGTTATACAGCAGCAACTAACACGACAATGTAAAGCAATTATACTCCAATAAAGATGTTAAAAAAAAAAGTAAAAAATAAAATACATGATGAGAAAGAGATGTATTTGTATAACATTGGAACTATTAAAAAGGTTATAAATTGACATTTATTAAAGAGCTACCATTTGCCAGGTACTCAATAAAAGACTGTTACTAAAACTCTGACAATATTACAAAATAAATTTTATCATCTCCAACTGACAGATATGGAAATTGAAGCCCAGGGAGGCTAGATGACTTTCTCAAGGTCACACAGCAAGGAGGAGGAGGAACGGAGCGGCAGGTACCGAGGCGACAAAAGATGCCATTTGTCTGACTGTCCAGGTCCAGTGGCCTGGACCACTTGCAACCATTTTCTTCTCTGTGATTGAATAAAGTCTGAATTTAGGTTAGACCTTTCTTCTCTAATTCAGAGGCCTGAATCGACAAGTGGTCAGTGACAATGGCCACTTTAACTAGAATGGGAAGGGACGCAGCAGCCCCAAATCAGCTCTCACCATTTCATCCATAACACAGTGGGGTCCCCATAATACACTATACTGGGGCCACATAAGCACAACATTGAGATGAGCAAGATGCCAGGGCACTTTGGGTTCTTCATAAGGAGGACGCAACAGGATTTTTTCCTTAGTGCCACCAGAGTGACTTGTGACCCTTGGCAAGAGACGGGGTCCTGCCCCCCCCATCTGCCACCCGTGAGCCAGTGTATGAGGCCCTGTCACTCCTTCCCAGCTTTGTTCTGTTGATGACAAGTCCTTAGTCAATTCACTGCTCATTAGTCCTTACAACGAGAGGATGTGATAGAAAAGGAAGATAGATAGATCCAAGAGGCTCAGTTTAAAATTTCCCTACTTGCTAGTGAAGCAAAATGAAAATGGTGTTTCTAAAACTGGATTTGAAAACCAATGGCTTATTTGACAACTTCATGGAATACTAGTGGTAACGTAACCAGTATTGTTATTTTATGCTTTGACAATGTAAGGCAGAAATCTGATGTGTTTGCAGAAGCTATCTGAAAGCAATTGCTAGAATACCTGAAATTTCTTAAGTGAGGTTTCAGGAAGACCAGAGGCTTCTGGTTAGTGTATATGGACTAAAGAGAAAGGAACAGTCCAGGAACTGTGACAGTCGCAAGAAGCCAGGCTGCACCGGGGCCAGTGTGTTCCCTTCTCTGCAGCCTGTCATCTCTGTTGTCTCCGAACCAGACAGTTGGAGGATGAAGTGCTCTTTCCTACCCTCAGGGGTCCATGATTGCACATGCTTATAGTAGACTATGTCAAACCCAAATCTCTTAGGTCAACATGTTTATGGACAAAAGGTGAAAAAGAAATGAGAGTAAAATGTGATAAAGGCAAGACTAGATTGCACCCCAAATCCTCCAGTGGCTCCAGGTTTGTCTCAAAGGGAAAGCCGAAGTCCGTACACCATCCCCCTTCCCTGCTCACATTCCTCTCTAAGCGCAGCTCCTGCTCCTCTACCCCCTCACATGCTCTTCCACCGGCTTTGCCCTTTTGTAGTGCCTGAAATGTGCCCCATACGTTCCCACTTTAGGGATTAACACTGGCTGTTCCCTCTGCCGGGATGCTCTTCCCATCAATATCTGAATGACCCACTGCCTCTTCTCCTTCCAGTCTTTGCTCAACTTTTCTTCGCACCTAGTAGGTGCTCAATTAATATTTATTGAATAAATAAATGAATAAATGCTCTGATTAAAAGTCATTTATTCATTGAATGAACATTAGATATTGAAGAAGATATTATGCTAAACACTTCGGATATACAAAGCTGATTGAGACCTGGGAACACTCATATAGCAGTGATTTCAGTCTGCATAAACACACCATTTTGTAGGAGAAGAAGTGACAGTTCCCCAAGAGAAGTGCAGTATGGTGGTATTTTTATAGGGTTTTATTCAAGAGCAGATTCTTCAAAATGAAGTGTGTGAGAATTAAAAGGGCTAAGACTTTGCCCAATTAGGGGAAGTTACTAAAGACCTCAGGGAGCAGGTGGTATCTGAGTTGAGGCTTGGGGAAGACTAGATTTGTCCATGCTGGGTTGGAACGGGTGTGAGAGTAAGAGAGGAGATTTTAGCAGGTGGAGAAAACAGCATGGATGAAATCATACATGGATATAAGGACAAGTGAGCAAGCTGCTTGTTTTTGCTGAGGTATAAGGAATATGAAGGGTAAACTGGTTTCCAACTGGAGAGAGCTTTAAATGGTAAAGCAGTTTGGAGCACAAGACATGCATAGTCTTAAGCAGAATAATCTGAGCTGTCATGCATAGGATGGTCCAGAGTCTGGGAGGCCAGACACAGATGAGGAAGCTTTTGCCAGTGGTCCAGGAAGGAAGGAAGGCAGTGGGGCCTGCTGAAAGGCAGTAGCAGTGGAAACGCAAAGAATAAATGAACAAAGAGTTATGGAAATTAATTTAAAAAATAATTAGGACAGGAATGAAGATGCAGACGTAGAGAATGGACTTGAGGACATGGAGAGGGGGAAGGGTAAGCTGGGACAAAGTGAGAGAGTGGCATGGACATATATACACTACCAAAAGTAAAATAGCTAGTGGGAAGCAGCCGCATAGCACAGGGAGGTCAGCTCAGTGCTCTGTGACCACTAGAGGGGTGGGATAGGGAGGGTGGGAGGGAGACGCAAGAGGGAGGGGATATGGGGATATATGTTTGTGTATAGCTGATTCACTTTGTTATACAGCAGAAACCAACACAGCATTGTAAAGCAATTATATGCCAATAAAGATGTTAAAAATAATTGGGTGGAATGTATGGGAGGTAGGATAAGAAAAGAGAAGATAGTAGCTCAAATATTCTAATTATTTTAAAAAAAAACCAATTTAATTTATTTAGTTCATTTCAACATCTATAAATACCCCTTCACTTCAAATCAAGCCATTTGTTTGCTTTTCTACTCCTTAAAGTAAGTAAGTGAGGCCAGAAGAATTGTGGGATGAATTTGGCATGATTCTGAGCTACAATCTCTAGGAACAGCAAACTGAACAGGAGATGCGAGGGGCCAGGGGGCGTCTCCACGGTGACTGACGCATGGATGGGGGAGGACCACTCACCCTTAAGGAGGGGTGAGTGTGAGAGCCTAAGAGTGAACAGAGGAAGAGGCGCCAATGTGGTATTTTTAGCTGCATTTTACGCATTAGGGAACTGAGCCTTAGCATCCTTCAATTGCCTGAGCTGCGGAGCAACTGGGCCCGTGAGCCACAACTACTGAGCCTGCGCGTCTGGAGCCTGTGCTCCACAACAAGAGAAGCCGCGATAGTGAGAGGCCTGCGCACCGCGATGAAGAGTGGCCCCTGCTTGCCACAACTAGACGCACAGAAACAAAGACCCAACACAGCAAAAATTAATTAATTAATTAATTAAAAAAATCATGATAATATGTGAATTCATACAGTGAAAATTATATTCTATACGAGATAGCTTTCAAATACCATGAAATACTACAGTACTTAGAACTAGAGGCTATTAACCTAATTAGTGTACTAAGCATGAAATATAAATGATCATACTATATTGCAAAAAAAATAATTGAAAATGATGGCTAACTACATTTCAGAATTATACAAATGATACAATTATTTTATCTTATAAGTGTTAAGATGACAGGAATATTGTTAAGTAAATGGATTAAAAAGATGGGTTTTAGGGAATCCTATAATTTCAGTATTACCTGCCAAGAATTGGGCGTAAAGCTTTGAGTATAGTTTAAATCAGCTACTTTGGGGTTGGCCTTACCTTGCACCGTGGTTTATTTCAAGTACTTTCTCCTTCTGCTAGTTTAGTAATAACAGCAGGCTGAGGAGTTCCAGGGAGAGGTTAAGAAGCACGAATAAATACAGGGCAGACCAACTACCACTTACGGTTGTCTTTAAATGGGGCTCAAATTCAAATGTTAGAAACAAAAAGAAAAAAGCCACGGAGACCGCAGAGTGGAGACACCCTGTAAAAGCAGAAACCATACATTTTTTTTGGTGATGTGCACCTCAAACCAGCCTAGCAACTGACCTAAGTCAGTCATTCAATGAGGAAATGGTTGATAAACAAATGAAAAAATTACGGAGGGGATTCTTCTAATATACAAATCTAAGCATGATCCTAGTGTCTCCCCACCAGCAAGTAACAGAATTCAAATTCTATAGCAGACACTCCTGCCCCATGTGTAAGTGCATCTTTCACCATTAACCCTGCCCCACCTGGTAGTAGGTCCTTGGGAGACCACTTAGCTGCACACCTGCTTTCCCTCAAGGTCTTCAATCCCTTGTCAAGACTCCTCCTTGAAGTCGTCCATCTTATCCTTTTCTCTCTTTGTTTTCCCACTGTTAACTATTATTGCATTTCTGAAATAGACTCTACTAGAAAGAAGTCTCCGTGTGTCTTAGACTGGAAGCTGAGTCTAACTCATCTCTGAATACCCAGCAGTTCACATGGTCTGGCTGTAAATGGGGAACTATAAAAGTTCTTTGAATGAAAGGAGGAACAAAGTATGGAAGGAAGTGAAGAGAAAGTGTGAAGCTCCACTAGAAATGGAAGCTGATTTGCAGCTGAGTGTGCAAAGTGGCTACTCTGAAAAGACATGGTTTCTAATATCCCTCTTCAGTATCTGGAATCGAATTTACATGAGACTAAAATGACTTGCTTTCTGATGAAAAAATTAGTTACCTGCACTATGTGAGCTGAAAGAAATGACAGTTTTATTAATTTTCTACTAATTTTAATTTTTTCCTTTGAAAATGTCAGAATTGTAGAAAGGTTGCAGAAATAATACAGTGAATTCTCAGGCACACAATCCTCTAGATATTAGCATTTACCACTTTTTTTTCTGAATAATTTAAGAGCAAACTGCAGAGATTAAGCCCCTTTACCTCTAAATATTTCAGTGTGTATTTCCTAAAAACAAGAAATTATGTAACCTCAGTACAATTAACAAAGAGTCTAACACTGAGACAGTACTGTTACCTAATGTATAGACCTTCATTCAGATTTTGCTAATTGATTTAACATCTTTTATAAGAAAGAAAATCCAGAGTCTTCTCATTCAAGGCATCGTATCAAGTCATCGTATCTCTAGTCGTCTTTAATCTGGAACAGTATTTGAGTCTTTTGTTTGTTTGTTTTCCTGGCACTGATTTTTTTTTTAAGAGTACCAGCCAATTATCTTATAGGATGTGTCTCATTTGGGGTTGGCCTAATGTTTCACACGAATTTAGATGCAGGTTTTACACTTGGCAGGAATGTTACAGAAGTGATGCTGAATTCTTCTCAGCACTTCTCATCACAGAAGCACAGACTAGATTTGTGCATTTGCTGGTGATGTATAACTTCAATCACTTGGTTAAGGGGAGATTTACACATTTCTCCACGTTCAAGTTCCCATTTGACCCTCTTTAATGAGTAACTCTTCTGTATATAAGTAATCCTCCTCAAACTTCCACCCCCTACTTTTAGTGTCCATTAATGATCCTTCCCTGAATCGATTATGAGGATGATGGTTGCCAAATGGCGATCTTCTAATCTCATGCTTTTTTTCACCTTTATTGGTTGCCTTTCTACTGTAAGAAGAAGCTTTTCCTTCTCACCCACTTTTTTCTGTATTCATGTTAACATGAACTCAATGTATTAATATTAGCCTGAACTCACGGAGTTTTACCCTATTCAATAGATGACAAACTATTACTCTCATTATTTATTTTGATCCCCAAATGGTCCCAGCCCCTCAAGCTGGCTCCTGAGTCTCACTGGTTTTTAGTGTTTTCCAGTGACTCTGTTTGCATCGTATATTTAATCTCACCCTTTGATTTCACTGTTCTTTTCCTGGCAGTACTCTTTAAACACTTTTCTTTGAAGGTTTTATTCTTCATAATTAAATTTTATATAGAACAAATCCCAATACCAGTTTATGACCATAATTTAACACAATAACAGCAGCTAATGTAGTTTTTCAACACAAACCTGCATTTTCTTTTTTTCTAACTACTCCTTTTTTGATCATTTTATTTGTAGATTCAGAAATGGCTCAACTGGCAAAAAAAAAAAAAAAAAATTGAGTTCTGTCAACATAGGCAAGGTGAAATAGCAAGTTGAAGAAGTCACCTGGATCATTACAGTAAAACTCCGCTTCTTTCTGTCAATGAAAGTGTTATCAGCTTTCTGCTTTGTTCTTGGGGCTAAGAGTGTATGTGTGGGTGCAGGGCGGTGAGCAGCAGATGGCAGCGGGTGGGAGGTACTGTGGCATAGGGCTGCCTGCCCAAGAGATCTTAGCAGTCTACATTGATAACAGGTAAAGAACAATTGTTCAATTAGGCTTACTCTGCCTATAAAAATATATTTACCTCTATAGAGTTATTTGTAATACATTTACAAATAATATAGGATTTCAAGGTTTCCAGGCTAATTTTGCTTAAGACACGCAATGCCTATGGAAAAAATGATACTTTTCCTTTGTGACTACCCTTTCAAACACTAGAGCATCATGGGCAAGTTCTAGCAGATACATGCATAAAATGGGTTATCATGGGTCCTCCAAAAGTCCTCCAGCTGGGACGCCCTGTCTGCTGAGCTCACCTCTCCAGGCAAGACTGCCAAGGCCACGACACCACAACTGATCCAACTGAATCTACGGAGGAATTTCAGCAGAATGCAATTCCCCAAATTATCATTTGGACACAATTGTGTGTTAACAGTTACCCTGAAATTCGCTTACATGGTAGCGTGTTGTTTTGCAGCTTTGCAGGCACGATCTCACATCCCCCCATCTGCTTTCCCTGACTGGCAGAGACCTTGCTTCATTTTCTGGAGCTCCATTTCTGCGACCCTAAGAAGTTCAGAAAGTGGCAACCAGGGAGAAGACGGGCAACCGAATCCGCGCGCTCTCACAACGGCAGTACTGCCTGTGCTTGCGCCCCGGCTATCATACACCATTACAGTTGATCAAGCTTAAAAAGCAAACTCAGATTTTCAAGCGAAGCAGTCGCTGGAGTACATTTATGGATCGTGTTCTCATTCCGATACCGTCCCCAGGGAGAGAGTGAACAGCACAAGTAACGTATATGCTGTTTCCCTTCAATATAAGTTTTGCATAAAACAGAAATGCTCCGGTCTGTAAACGGTATGAGTGCCTGTCATACACATGGCAACCAGAAGGTGGCACGGTCTTAACATTGACCAAAGGCTGTCAGCTCCACCGTTGAATCCAAGCAGATTTATTTGTGAAGATAACAGCTTCTTGCACTGTGGACATTCATTTATGGGTTTGTGTCTGTCCACACTACATACCCACAGACCCTTCCTATGCTTGGAAACAGAACTCTTTGTTTCCATTTCCTTTTTATCATCCTCCCCTTTTAAATTAGTATTGTTTTGCTTTATGCTTTAGAGGACTTGAATATTTGCTCTGTGCTTATCTTCCTGTTAGAAGAATTTAGTTATTGAAATCTAAACGGATCCTCATGCTTTGAATCTTGCTTTTGTCTTATTTGTAACCAATTTCCAACATATGAAGAAGATCTAAATTTTATATTCATTCATTAAAAGAGTTTTGTTCAAAAAGTCATTAATTCTTTGGTCAAAAGTAGCCAAAAAATTGGTCAAAATGAATTACTCATATGAAGTGAGGTGCGTGTGTATAATTTAAAAAGGCATTTTAGATTTCAGATGTGTCAAACATTGCATTTAAACCTCAGACTCCATTTTAGAGAACAAAATGTCTATGAATTGACTAGTATTTCTCTTTCATTGAGAGAAAAGAGACATGCCTTTGTATCTTATGAAACTGGTTTCGTTACAACGCATCAGAGGCCTTAGAGTAAAAATGAACAATATTTAAACAAGTCGGCAATATTTTATAGCAACTATGAATGCTGGCAAATGGGCACCATTTCAATACTCAGAGAAGTACCCTACTCAATTCACTCTTCATTGCTGAATAAAACAAATGTACAATTCCTTGACGTATATCATTACATTTATCACTTCGTTCTTTGTTATTTAAGTGGGAGTCCAGATTGAAAGGAACCTCTTGTTTTTCAATATTCTTCTCTTTACTTATTACCCGCCTGTGCTTCCAGTCTCCCTGCCTCCCCACAGACAGAAATTTCTGTCTAACCTATTCCTTTACCTTGGGCTTCGAGGCATTCCCTCCTTCGGCCCCTACCATCTGTCAGCCTCCCTGTCTTTCCACCCTTTCGTCTCCTCTTCCTCCCCACATGCCTGTCAGAATGCTTATTGCCGGGTGTGGCTCTCTCTGACTGGGAAGCTTACTCAGCCCTTACATGATAGGCAATAACTAAAATTCACTGAGCTGAACTGCTATTTGGTTTTGCAGAGTCCAAATAGCAACACAGAAAGGAAAAAAGTTTATGTATATTTTATATTATATTATATACGTGTATATGTACATACACATATGTATATGTACACACACATAGATATATGTACACACAGCATGAGTCCTGAAGCAATGGCTAGTTCTTGCAGGCATCTCATCCAACCAAGCCCTCCCTCAAAAAAAAAAATCACCAATAAATCTGACTCTTGATATTTTTCTCCTCTGAGTATGGAGAAAATAAGCATCAATGAAGCCAAGTGGGTGAAATTTATAACTGCAGCAGCTTCTTCATTGTTGGACATTTTTAAAAACTATTTTGTAAGTATAAACAGGTCACACCTCAGAGAACCCCCAAGTTTTATATGTCCTGACCTCCACCTGCCATGCATTAGAATCAATAATGGCATTTGCTACTTCCCCCCAGCTCCATTTCTACTCCAGCCATAAAGAGAAATAGAAACTTAACCTCGTTCTGCCTCCCTGACATTTTCACTCTCCCCTCAAGGTCCTGGAATATCCCAGCACATGCCCACTCTGGCAGAGATCGGAGAACGGCGGGTTCAGGGGAGACCATATGGCCAGGAGCCTGCCTGCTACACTGGGACGTGATGGGCCTTCAGGTACCCCCAGGCTTAGATTTGGTCTTCCTCTCAAGGGTCTGAATTGGATCCTAAGAAGCCCTCTGGGGATGAAAGTCCAGTCCACAGAGGGTAGAGAATAGTTACTTCAAAACCTGGACATGTTTCAAGAATCTATGTTAATTGAGCTGACTTGTCATCCTGTCCCATGACTCATAATTACAGCCATTTTCTGCTCCAGGATAAGAGGTGAAGACTATTTACTTCTATAAGAGGCCAAGCGGAGACAACGCCCACTCTTCCCTGGCATAGCCTGGGGATCTTTAGGGTTCAGCAAGTTTTCCTTCTCCCCAACTGCATAACCCTAGCGGATGCGTACCCTTTCCCAGATGAAGGATCAAGTTTCAGGATTCTCCACCTGGCATACAGTAGGCGCTCAATAATTTTAAAGTAAACAAATAATCTCAGGCTTTTGAAGTTAAACATGGAGGTGAAATTTCATCCTGAAGATTTCCTTCTGGTCCATCTCCTGTCTTCCCCACATCTTACAGATCCTGGCTTTCTGTCTCTCTCCAGTGTCTACACCAGAAGTTACTTGTCTCCCGTTTTGGGGGTCGAGGTGGAAAATGGTACCCTAGATCATACAAAGGCCACCTGAGGTCTCATACTGTCTCCTTAATAAAGCATAACGATTCAAAGTAACTAAATTTAAACTTCAGAACAGCAGGATATGGCCAACTATGCAGAAGCAAAATGAAGAAGGCATGAAGAAAGAAAATTTCAGAATGAAATGGAAGCTAGAAAAAAATGTGAGAGTCAGAAAACAAGAAAGATGTAGAGAGTGTGGACTGTGCTTACTGTGTGCTGAAGCAAAATGGGATTACTAGGCCAGTGATTTTTAAAATTTACTTATTTATTTTTCTGCTTTATTTTTCTTTTCTGTTTTATTGACATATAACACTGTATTAGTTTCAGGGCTACAATGTGACGATCTGATAATGTGTATATTGAGAAATGATCACACGATATATTTAGTTAACCCCCATCACCACCAGTGATTTTTTTTTTCTGACTGCTTTTTTTTGTTGAAGTGTAGTTGATTTACAATATTATTTAAGTTTCAGGTATACAGCATAGTGATTCAGTATTTTTATAAATTATACTCCATTAAAAGTTATTACAAGATAATGTCTATAATTCCCTGTGCTATATAATATATCTTTGTTGCTTATCTATTTTATACACAGTAGTTTGTACCTCTTAGTCCCCTACCCCTAACTTGCCCCGCCCCTACTCTCTCCCCTCTGGTAACCAGTAGTTGGTTTTCTTTTTTTTTTTTAAACCTTGGCTGCACTTTATTTTCTTCTTATTTTTTTAATTGAAGTATTGTTAATTTACAGTGTGTTATTTCAGGTGTACAGCAATTTTTTTGGTAAGGACTACTTTTCAATCTGTGCTTGAGTCCTCTCTCTTGTAAATGTATACCTTCTGAAAACTGCTGTGGAGATTATAGGAAATGATAGGTAAAAATATTTTGGATTGGAGAATGACATATGGTAAACCCTCATAAATGTTAGCTGTTTTTTTTTTTTTTTTGCCTCTTATGGGCAAATGAAGATTATAATGATGTATCTTCACAAATGAATTTTTAATACCAAATTTAACTTTTAGATTTAACAAAATCACAATAGAGATCCCAGTGGCATTTGGAGTAGAGGTAAATTAATAAAATTATTGAATTAACCTAAATGAGTTTTCTTTTAAAAAAAACATTTCAAAAAAGAAAAATGATTCAGAGGACTTCTTTACTTGTTATAAAGCAAGACTTTATGACCGTTGTAAAGGAAGAATGACAGAAAAATCAGCAAATTGCATACGTGGTCTTAGCTTCTTTCACAATAAGGAAGCATCACACACCAAATGATGTTTAAAAATAACTATTCAGAAGTATCTTGGTGGCCTTTTTGGCCACTATACACCAAACACTACATGAAGTGTCATTTCCCCCATCAGCCCTGTCAGAAACGCAGCCTCTCGCTTTGCAGGGGAGGAGATGGCTTCCCTTCCTGGATAGCTCTCCCTCTAGTGCGAGGGCCTACCTCCCCAGCGACTGTTCCTTTGGTAGCTGAAATCATTTTAGTTAATCCTCAACTGGCACTGTGAACCATAATAAATATGAAATGGATTGGAGAATTAAATGTAAAACTTGTAATCAAAAAGATGCTTGAATAAAATACAGGTGACTATCTTGAGTATGTAAAGGGCTTAAAAAAAAAAAAAATCGGGCTTCCCTGGTGGCGCAGTGGTAGAGAGTCCGCCTGCTGATGCAGGGGACACGGGTTCGTGCCCCGGTCCGGGAAGATCCCACGTGCCGCGGAGCGGCTGGGCCCGTGAGCCATGGCCGCTGAGCCTGCGCGTCCGGAGCCTGTGCTCCGCAACAGGAGAGGCCACAGCACTGAGCGGCCCGCGTACCACAGAAAAACAAACAAAAAAACCCCATCACTCCCTGTCCCCACCCGTTATATTGATATATAACCTGTGTAAGTTTAAGGTGTATAACAGGATGATTTCATACCCGTATATGTTGTGAAATGATTAACACACTAAGGTATGTTAATCCCCTCACGTAATTACCACTTTTATAAAGGATTTTAAGTATAAAAGGAAGGGAAAGGAAAATTGACGGGCTATGCTAAGTTGAAAAAAATTAACTCATATATGTGAAAATGTCATAAAAAATTAAAAGCCCATAGACAAACTGGGAGAAATATTTGCAGCAAATGTGACAGACACAGGACCACTATCCTAAATGTATAAGGACTATTTGAGAAAAACCCTCAGTGTGCCAGCAGAAAAGTGGGCAAGGGATATTAACAATTAAGGATTGTTAAGAATTAGAATTAATACAATGGGCGATAAATATACAAAAAATATTCAGACTCACTAATGGTCAAATAAACACAAATTAAAACAATTTTTTCAACTCTCCAGTTATTAAAGATTTTAAAACTTCATAATGCAGGTGAGATAGCCATGTGTTCTGATAACCAGCAGGCAAACATGCAACGGGAATGGACTCTCTAAATGCAATTTGGCAAAATACATGTCATCAGATTTTTTAAAACGCTGTTAATTTTTTTTATATCTTTATTGGAATATAATTGCTTTACAATGCTGTGTTAGTTTCTGCTGTATAACAAAGTGAATCAGTTATACATATACATATGTTCCCATATCGCTTCACTCTTGCGTCTCCCTCCCTCCCACCCTCCCTATCCCACCCCTCTAGGTGGTCACTAAGCTAATTTTTAAGCAACTAATTTCACTTTGAGAAATCTGCTCCAAGGAATGAGTTAAGTTTTGAGGCAAAGATTTTCTTATACAGTGAAAAATAAACCAGATATGACTTCAATGTACACAGGGAAAAGGCTACATATTTTTTACACATCCACAGGTAGAATATTTATATTTCCACTAAAAATATTCTCAACTAATTTTGGAAAATGATCATAAGGTCAAGTTAAGTGAATATAGCGGACAAAGTTCTGTGACAATAAGATTCCAATTATGAAACACATAATCATAGAGAAGAGATCAAAGATAGAAAAAATCAGATGACTGATTTTTTTATACTTTATTTTCTGAAAGTCTACAAAAAACATATCTTACCTTCATAATCTAAAACGGCATTAATTTTTTGTGTGCCCTTACTTTTTCTACTTCTAATAGCTCTACTTTACAATATGAAAGATATGTAGAGATAAAAAGTAAAGGTGAATAACATTAAAAAATTAGGATGATCAAGGAATTTCTAGAGATCATTAGGATAAAGACAGAAGTACATTTAATTACGAAGTGTTTGAGGGAAGAGAGAAGAGCTAGGAAGAGAACAAAAAAAGGTAAAGAGGCAGACTAAGACACCAAATAATTCGACATGAATAATATTCCTGGGTCACATGCCCAAATTCACTGAGCCCCTAAGCTTCAGAAGCCATCTGGATTAAAAAGTGACTAGATCAGAATTGCTGGGGAAGATGTCGGAAGAGTAAGACGCGGAGATCACCTTCCTCCCCACAGACACCAGAAATACATCTACACCTGGAACAACTCCTACAGAACACCTACTGAACGCTGGCAGAAGACCTCAGACCTCCCAAAAGGCAAGAAACCCCCCCCCCGCCCACGTACCTGGGTAGGGCAAAAGGAAAAAAGAAAAAACAGAGACAAAAGGATAGGGATGGGACCTGCACCAGTGGGAGGGAGCCGTGAAGGAGGAAAGGTTTCCACACACTAGGAAGTCCCTTCGCAGGCGGAGACTGCGGGTGGCCGAGGGGGAAAGCTTCGGAGCCGTTGGGGAGAGCGCAGCAACAGGGGTGCAGAGGGCAAAGTGGAGAGATTCCCACACAATCACGGCTGACTGGCACTCACCAGGCCGAGAGGCAGGCTCGGGCTTCGGTCGGAGCGCCAGGAGAGGACTGGGGTTGGTGGCGTGAACACAGCCTGAAGGGGCTAGTGCACCACGGCTAGCCGGGAGGGAGTCCGGGGAAAAGTCTGGACCTGCCAAAGAGGCAAGAGACTCTTTCTTCCCTCTTTGTTTCCTGGTGCGTGAGGAGAGAGGGGATTAAGAGCGCTGCTTAAAGGAGCTCGAGACGGGCGCGAGCCGCGGCTAAAAGCGCGGACCCCAGAGACGGGCATGAGACGCTAAGGCTGCTACTGCCGCCACCAAGAAGCCTGTGTGCGAGCACAGGTCACTATCCACACCCCGCTTCCGGGGTGCCTGTGCAGCCCGCCATTGCCAGGGTTCCGGGATCCAGGGACAACTTCCCCGGAAGAACGTACGGCGCGCCTCACGCTGGTGCAACGTCACGCCGGCCTCTGCCGCCGCAGGCCCGCCCCGCACTCCGGGCCCCTCCCTCCCCGCGGCCTGAGTGCGCCAGAGCCCCCGAATCAGCGGCTCCTGTAACCCTGTCCTGTCTGAGCGAAGAACAGATGCCCTCTGGTGACCTACACGCAGAGGTGGGGCCAAATCCAAAGCTGAGCCCCTGGGAGCTGTGAGAACAAAGAAGAGAAAGGGAAACCTCTCCCAGCAGCCTCAGAAGCAGCGGATTAAAGCTCCACAATCAACTTGATGTACCCTGCATCTGTGGAATACCTGAATAGACACCGAATCATCCCAAATTAAGAAGGTGGACTCTGAGAGGAAGATTTATGATTTTTTCCCCATTTCCTCTTTTTGTGAGTGTGTATGTGTATGCTCCTCTGTGAGATTTTGTCTGTATAGCTTTGCTTCCACCATTTGTCCTAGGGTTCTATCCGTCCGTTTTTTTTTTTGTTCTTGATATTTTTAAAAAAATTTTTTCTCTTAATAATTATTTTTTAGTTTAATAACGTTATTTTATTTTACCTTTTTTCTTTCTTTCTTTCTTTCCCTCCTTCCCTCCTTTAGACAACGAATCATCCCAAATTGAGAAGGTGGACTTTGAGAGCAAGATTTATGATTTTGTCCCCTTTTCCTCTTTTGGTGACTGTGTATGTGTATGCTTCTGTGTGAGATTTTGTCTGTATAGCTTTGCTTCCACCATTTGTCCTAGGGTTCTATCCATCCGTTGTTTTTTTTTTTTTTTAATTTTTTTCTCTTAAAAATTATTTTTTATTTTAATAAATTTATTATATTTTATCTTACTTTATTTTATTTCACTTTATCTTCTTTCTTTCTTTATTCCTTCCCTCCTTCCTTCCTTCCTTCCTTCCTCCCTCCCTCCCTCCCTCCCTCCCTCCCTTTCTTTCTTTCTTTCTACTTCTACTAATTCTTTCTTTCTACTTTATCTCCCTTTTATTCTGAGCCGAGGGGATGAAAGGCTCTTGGTGCTGCAGCCAGGAGTCAGTGCTGTGCCTCTGAGGTTGGAGAGCCAAATTCAGGACACTGGTCCACAAGAGACCTCGCAGCTCCACATAATATCAAATGGCGAAAATCTCCCAGAGATCTCCATCTCAACACCAGCACCCAGCTTCACTCAACGACCAGCAAGCTACAGTGCTGGAAATCCTATGCCAAACAACTAGCAACACAGGAACACAACTCCACCCATTAGCAGAGAGGCTGCCTAAAATCATAAAAAGTCCACAGACACCCCAAAACACACCACCAGACGTGGACCTGCCCACCAGAAAGACAAGATCCAGCCTCAACCACCAGAACACAGACACTAGTTCCCTCCACCAGGAAGCCTACACAACCCACTGAACCAACCTCAGCCACTGGGGACAGACACTAAAAACAATGGGAACTACGAACCTGCAGCCTGCAAAAAGGAGACCCCAAACACAGTAAGATAAGCAAAATGAGAAGACAGAAAAACACACAGCAGATGAAGGAGCAATATAAAAACCCACCAGACCTAACAAATGAAGAGGAAATAGGCAGTCTACCTGAAAAAGAATTCAGAATAATGATAGTAAAGATGATCCAGAATCTTGGAAATAGAATAGACAAATTGCAAGAAACATTTAACAAGGACCTAGAAGAACTAAAGATGAAACAAACAATGATGAACAACACAGTAAATGACATTAAAAATAATCTAGATGGGATCAATAGCAGAATAACTGAGGCAGAAGAACGGATAAATGACCTGGAAGATAAAATAGTGGAATTAACTACTGCAGAGCAGAATAAAGAGAAAAGAATGAAAAGAACTGAGGACAGTCTCAGAGACCTCTGGGACAACATTAAACGCACCAACATTCGAATTATAGGGGTTCCAGAAGAAGAAGAGAAAAAGAAAGGGACTGAGAAAATATTTGAAGAGATTACAGTTGAAAACTTCCCTAATATGGGAAAGGAAATAGTTAATCAAGTCCAGGAAGCACAGAGAGTCCCATACAGGATAAATCCAAGGAGAAATATGCCAAGACACATATTAATCAAACTGTCAAAAATTAAATACAAAGAAAACATATTAAAAGCAGCAAGGGAAAAACAACAAATAACACACAAGGGAATCTCCATAAGGTTAACAGCTGATCTTTCAGTAGAAACTCTGCGAGCCAGAAGGGACTGGCAGGACATATTTAAAGTGATGAAGGAGAAAAACCTGCAACCAAGATTACTCTACCAGCAAGGATCTCATTCAGATTTGATGGAGAAATTAAAACCTTACAGACAAGCAAAAGCTGACAGAGTTCAGCACCACCAAACCAGCTTTACAACAAATTGTAAAGGAACTTCTCTAGGCAAGAAACACAAGAGAAGGAAAAGACCTACAATAATGAACCCAAAACAATGAAGAAAATGGGAATAGCAACATACATATCGATAATTACCTTAAATGTAAATGGACTAAATGCTCCAACCAAAAGACACAGATTGGCTGAATGGATACAAAAACAAGACCCATATATTTGCTGTCTACAAGAGACCAACTTCAGACCTAGAGACACATACAGACTGAAAGTAAGGGGATGGAAAAAGAATTTCATGCAAATGGAAACCAAAAGAAAGCTGGAGTAGCAATTCTCATATCAGACAAAATAGACTTTAAAATAAAGACTATTAGAAGAGACAAAGAAGGACACTACATAATGATCAAGGGATCGATCCAAGAAGAAGATATAACAATTGTAAATATTTATGCACCCAACATAGGAGCACCTCAATACATAAGGCAAATACTAACGGCCATAAAAGGGGAAACTGACAGTAACACATTCATAATAGGGGACTTTAACACCCCACTTTCACCCATGGACAGATCATACGAAATGAAACTAAATAAGGAAACACAAGCTCTAAATGATACATTAAACAAGATGGACTTAATTGATATTTATAGGACATTCCATCCAAAAACAACAGAACACACTTTCTTCTCAAGTGCTCATGGAACATTCTCCAGGATAGATCATATCTTGGGTCACAAATCAAGCCTTGGTAAATTTAAGAAAACTGAAATTGTATCAAGTATCTTTTCCGACCACAACGCTATGAGACTAGATGTCAATTACAGAAAAAGATCTGTAAAAAATACAAACACATGGAGGCTAAACAATACACTACTTAATAACGAAGTGATCACTGAAGAAATCAAAGAGGTAATTAAAAAATACCTAGAAACAAATGACAATGGTGACACGACAACCCAAAATCTATGGCATGCAGCAAAAGCAGTTCTAAGAGGGAAGTTTATAGCAATACAATCCTACCTTAAGAAACAGGAAACATATCAAATAAACAACCTAACCTCACACCTAAAGAAATTAGAGAAAGAAGAACAAAAAACCCCCAAAGTTAGCAGAAGGAAAGAAATCATAAAAATCAGATAAGAAATAAATGAAAAAGAAATGAAGGAAACGATAGCAAAGATCAATAAAACTAAAAGCTGGTTCTTTGAGAAGATAAACAAAATTGATAAACCATTAGCCAGACTCATCAAGAAAAAAAGAGAGAAGACTCAAATCAATAGAATTAGAAACGAGAAAGGAGAAGTAACAACTGACACTGCAGAAATACAGAAGATCATGAGAGATTACTACAATCAACTCTATGCCAATAAAATGGACAACGTGGAAGAAATGGACACATTCTTAGAAATGTACAACCTGCCAAGACTGAATCAGGAAGAAATAGAAAATATGAACAGACCGATCACAAACACTGAAATTGAAACTGTGATTAAAAATCTTCCAACAAACAAAAGCCCAGGCCCACATGGCTTCACAGGCGAATTCTATCAAACATTTAGAGAAGAGCTAACACCTATCCTTCTCAAACTCTTCCAGAATATAGCAGAGGGAGGAACACTCCCAAATTCATTCTACGAGGCCACCATCACCCTGATACCAAAACCAGACAAGGATGTCACAATGAAAGAAAACTACAGACCAGTATCACTGATGAACACAGATGCAAAAATCCTCAGCAAAATACTAGCAAACAGAATCCAACAGCACATTAAACAGTTCATACATCATGATCAAGTGGGGTTTATTCCAGGAATGCAAGGATTCTTCAATATATGGAAATCATTCAACGTAATACACCATATTAACAAATCGAAGGAGAAAAACCATATGATCATCTCAATAGATGCAGAGAAAGCTTTTGACAAAATTTAACACCCATTTATGATAAAAACCCTGCAGAAAGTAGGCATAGAGGGAACTTTCCTCAACATAATAAAGGCCATATATGACAAACCCATAGCCAACATCATCCTCAATGGTGAAACACTGAAAGCATTTCCACTAAGATCAGGAACAAGACAAGGTTGCCCACTCTCACCACTCTTATTCAACATAGTTTTGGAAGTTTTAGCCACAGCAATCAGAGAAGAAAGGGAAATAAAAGGAATCCATATCGGAAAAGAAGAAGTAAAGCTGTCACTGTTTGCAGATGACATGATACTATACATAGAGAATCCTAAAGATGCTACCAGAAAACTCCTAGAGCTAATCAATGAATCTGGTAAAGTAGCAGGATACAAAATTAATGCACAGAAATCTCTGGCATTCCTATACACTAATGATGAAAAATCTGAAAGTGAAATCAAGAAAACACTCCCATTTACCATTGCAACATAAAGAATAAAATATCTAGGAATAAACCTACCTAAGGAGACAAAAGACCTGTATGCAGAAAATTATAAGACACTGATAAAAGAAATTAAAGATGATACAAATAGATGGAGAGATATACCATGTTCTTGGATTGGAAGAATCAACATCGTGAAAATGACTCTACTACCCAAAGCAATCTACAGATTCAATGCAATCCCTATCAAACTACCACTGGCATTTTTTACAGAACTAGAACAAAAAATTTCACAATTTGTATGGAAACACAAAAGGCCCCAAATAGCCAAAGCAATCTTGAGAACGAAAAATGGAGCTGGAGGAATCAGGCTACCTGAATTCAGACTATACTACAAAGCTGCAGTAATTAAGACAGTAGGGTACTGGCACAAAAACAGAAAAATAGATCAATGGAACAGGATAGAAAGCCCAGAGATAAACCCACGCACATATGGTCACCTTATCTTTGATAAAGGAGGCAGGAATGTACAGTGGAGAAAGGACAGCCTCTTCAGTAAGTGGTACTGGGAAAACTGGACAGGTACATGCAAAAGTATGAGATTAGATCACTCCCTAACACCATACACAAAAATAAGCTCAAAATGGATTAAAGACCTAAATGTAAGGCCAGAAACTATCAAACTCTTAGAGGAAAACATAGGCAGAACACTCTATGACGTAAATCACAGCAAGATCCTTTTTGACCCACCTCCTAGAGAAATGGAAATAAAAACAAAAATAAACAAATGGGACCTAATGAAACTTCAAAGCTTTTGCACAGCAAAGGAAACCATAAACAAGACCAAAAGACAACCCTCAGAATGGGAGAAAATATTTGCAAATGAAGCAACTGACAAAGGATTAATCTCCAAAATTTATAAGCAGCTCATGTAGCTCAATAACAAAAAAACAAACAACCCAATCCAAAAATGGGCAGAAGACCTAAATAGACATTTCTCCAAAGAAGATATACAGACTGCCAACAAACACATGAAAGAATGCTCAACATCATTAATCATTAGAGAAATGCAAATCAAAACTACAGTGAAATATCATCTCACACCAGTCAGAATGGCCATCATCGAAAAATCTAGAAACAATAAATGCTGGAGAGGGTGTGGAGAAAAGGGAACCCTCTTGCACTGTTGGTGGGAATGTAAATTGATACAGCCACTATGGAGAACAGTATGGAGGTTCCTTACAAAACTACAAATAGAACTACCATATGACCCAGCAATCCCACTACTGGGCATATACCCTGAGAGAACCATAATTCAAAAAAAGTCATGTACCAAAATGTTCATTGCAGCTCTATTTACAATAGCCCAGAGATGGAAACAACCTAAGTGTCCATTAACAGATGAATGGAAAAAGAAGATGTGGCACATATATACAATGGAATATTACTCAGCCATAAAAAGAAACGAAATTGAGCTATTTGTAATGAGGTGGATAGACCTAGAGTCTGTCATACAGAGTGAAGTAAGTCAGAAAGAGAAAGACAAATACCGTATGCTAACACATGTATATGGAATTTAAGGAAAAAAAATGTCATGAAGAGCCTAGGGTTAAGACAGGAATAAAGACACAGACCTACTAGAGAATGGACTTGAGGATATGGGGAGGGGGAAGGGTGAGCTGTGACAAAGTGAGAGAGAGGCATGGACATATATACACTACCAAATGTAAGGTAGATAGCTAGAGGGAAGCAGCCGCATAGCACAGGGAGATCAGCTCGGTGCTTTGTGACCGCCTGGAGGGGTGGGATAGGGAGGGTGAGAGGGAGGGCGATGTAAGAGGGAAGAGATATGGGAACACATGCATATGTATAACTGATTCACTTTGTTATAAAGCAGAAACTAACACACCATTGTAAAGCAATTATACTCCAATAAAGATGTTAAAAAAAAAAAAAGTGACTAGATCACCACTGTGCTCTCTTGTTATTTAAGTCCTCACATCTTAAAACTGGAAGCTGAACTCTGAGTAGATTTTTCCAGAGGAGCAGAATGGAAAGGATGCTGTTTGAAGCAGCTATTACCAAAGCAATACTACCCTGAGGGTGAGAGGGAGCAAGTCCAGTGCTTCCCCGGCCAGAGGTCTCCACCTGTGTCAACATTAATTCCTCATCGCTGGTCTGATAATCAGAAGACTGCTCTGTCCTGAAACCACTGACCTGAAAACTGTGGTCCCTGTGGAGCCTGTCGTTCAGGTGCTATTCTGATGGCTTATTCTCTGCCTATGCCAGTCTTGAAAATCTGCCTTTAGCTGGAGACTGGGAGCGTTGTGGCCACTCCAGAGAGGGAGGCTGCTACTCTGCTAGAGCAGTTGCTCTGACGTTGGAATGTGAGCTCGTTGTTGCCCAATCTCTTGTCATTTTTTAAAAAGATAGAGTTAGAAATCTAGATTTTTAAAATGATAAATCTCTCTATTCTTAAAATTGGCAATTGATTTGAAATACTTAAGACCTGTGCTGGGCATCTCTTTGTGGACCAAACGGAACATGCCTGCTGGTCTCATCCAGCCCCAGGGCTGCAGTTTGAGACTTCTGTTCTACAGCATCAGGTGGGACTAAATGGTCTCTATCCTAAAAATAATATGCCAGGCTCTGAGAGGGGGCAGAGGTGTAAAGATGAATGAAACAAGTTCTCTGCCGTCAGGAAGTTTTACGTCTGGTGTAGGAGACAGACTATTAGGAAGGCAAGTCAAAATACGACAGTGTGGTGCTGATACAGAGAAGAGAACCAAGCACTGCCTGACACAGAGCTGGTTTTGTCCGAGAGGAATCAAGGGAGGCTCAGTGGAGGAGGTGGCACTAGATCTGGGTGTGTCCTGTGGTTCCCAAACAGAAGGGACCACAGAAGGAGAGTCTGGTTTACTCCTGGAGGGAAAGCGTTCATCTGACTGAACCACAAAGTGAAGACTTTTCTGACCAATGACAGATTTCTTGGAAGAGGCAAACAGTTCCTTCCTGTATAAGTGAAAGCAGAAAGCAAGGAAATGGTGGACAAAAGAAACAGACAATGTGTTTAGGGGACAGGAAATAATAATAAAAGAGCATAAAAAGAAAGTGTGAAAGGATGAGAAGCTACAGGAGACAGAATGGCGGCCTGAGAGGAATTTCAGTAATAGGAGAAGTGAGTTCATACTGACTTCCAGCAATGCCTGAATACTCTGGGATCATTTGGACATTTGATTCCTTGTGGAGGAAGGGTGGGCAATATGGTAAATGAAGGGTGACTCAGGCTCAACTATTTACTTCTTCTAGCATGGAGGAACTGGTGATCGAAATATTAATACCGATAGAGCTTTCTCCTAGGATGTTGACTGTAATTAGTGGTGCGCTGCAAACTCTGAGTGCTTAATAAGTTGGTCATAATGTTATCCTATTTCCCATGTTAAGCTATTCTGGGGGCAAACTTTTCGCTTAATGTCCTAATTAAGTAATCCCAGTCAGGTATTTGTGGCATTAACCCTTTGGTTGCCCCACAAGGCCTATCTTCCTTGACTGGGTCACCCTGCACACTCAGTGCAGGGAAAAGAAGACGTATATGAATACATGTAGTTACTCTATTCTTACATACAATTAGCTCATAATTATCCTTCAAAGCAAATACGATTACCCTTTTCATTCCACACATAATTCTTAGGTTGAATATTGCCGAGTTGGGACTGGAGTTCCATTTCAAGCCTTCCCTTGATGCTAATTTTAACCTGAATTTATCTGGATAAAAACATCTGTGAGGCAAGAAAGGGGCATGCAGCATGCTTCTTCCTGGCACCAACTCCTCCAGAAGAGAAAAAATGCTATTACCCAGGGATGTTATACTAGTTAGGATGGGCTAAGTTATGTTGCAGTAACAAATAATCCTAAAACCTCAGTGGCTTAATATAACAAAAGTTTATTCCTTACTCACATTTCATGTGACAAAGGCTCCATTCACTCACATTTCCCTGATCACAGCAGCAAGAGGAAGGGGATATGGTGAATTCTGCACTATCTCTTAAAGCTTCTGTCCAGAGATCACCCAATCTCTTCTATTTCATTGGCCAAAGCAAATCATGCTGACCGAACTTCAAAAGGAAGGAGAGAAGAAATGGAATATTTATGAACAGCTCTAATGGCTGTCATAGGCATAACCCCTGGCGAAAGAAGTTACCTCTTTAAGTTACTGCAAAGCATAAGCTAATAGCTACTAGAAGATGAGATGGGTCATTTGAACCATGCCCCAAGTCATCACTCAAGAGACAGGACTTTGGGGTACAAAAATGAAAGGTTACCCTTTTTTCTCAAGAAGTTTGCAAACCAGTTGCAGGAAGAGAGAGAATGATATGCATAAATAATCAGAGTATGTTGTAGTAATTGCTGGGATGGAGGGAAGTACAATGGGATCATGGGAAAGGGGAAGGATTTAAGAGATGTAAAGAGGGTACAAATGAGAGCAGTTGTTGATCAATGAATTACTGAGCATGAAAGAGACAAATCTTGGATGATTCCAGGTTTCTGGTTTGGTTAACTGGATATACATTAATCAAGAAAAGGATCACAAGGTTAAGAACAACCTTGGGCAACAGTAAGGAGAATGTATAAATTTTGTTTTATCCAAGTTGTTCTCAAGTACCAAAGAGATTTAAGCAGAGATGTCCAGTAATTGTTTAAACTTAGAGGTCTGGGCCAGAGAGAGCTGTTTGCATTTAGTTGAGCAACTACTTATTGAGCAGCTACTCTGTGATGTACTTTGCAGGGAGCTGTGGATACAAAGATCAATAAAACATAATCCCTGCCAGAGAGGAATTACATCTAGTGCAAGCAAAAGACACATGAACAGAAAATTGCCCTGCAAGATGGTCCCTGTTATAAGAGATGTGTAGAGTGCTCTGGGAGACCAATAGAGAGGCCTTTAATCAAGTTTAGAAGGGTGATGGTGTTCGTTATTCAAAGAAGTCTTCTTGGAGGTGATGCTTGAAATGAGTGTAGAGAGTCGGATAGAACCTCTTTGGGCTAGTGAAGCAAGGTAATATAGTTTCTGTAGTTATAATTTCTGGATTCAGATCCTGACTTTATTCTTTTTTGTGTAAGTCACTTAAACCTCTCTGTTCCTTGGTTTTCCATCTCTAAAATGAAGATAATAATAGCTCTACAATACCTATATTAAAGCATTTCTGAGGATTAAATGCAATAATGGTACATATCAAGAGCAAGGTATAGGGCTTCCCTGGTGGCGCAGTGGTTGAGAGTCCGCCTGCCGATTCAGGGGACACAGCAGCCATGGCTGCTGAGCCTGCACGTCCGGAGCCTGTGCTCTGCAGCGGGAGAGGCCACAACGGTGAGAGGCCTGTGTACCGCAAAAAAAAAAAAAAAAAAAAAAGAGCAAGGTATAGCCCCAGACATATAGTAGGCGCTCAATAAACATCATTACTATGTTTATTATTTGCAAGGATGGGATGGCAGAAGGATATTGCAGACAACAGATACAACAAAACAGATGTTTATGAAATCATAACAGCTGGGTTATTTTGATAGCTCTAAGCAGTTTACTATTGCTAGAGTTTAGAATGTGAGGCAGGGAGTAGCAAGAAAGGAACCTGGGAAGACCTTCAGAGGGGAATACAGCCTTGGTAATTACTACACAAAAAGTTATGGCTATTTATGGGTTTTAAGAAAAGGAGATGATGATATTTCTGTGGTTAAGAACTTTTTCTAGCAGCTGTTTGGAACTGTAGGGAGAAAGAATAGAAGCTGAAACACTCAAGGGGAAGACTGTAATTTTTGTAGATCAGAAACAGAGTAAGCCTGAATTAAGCAATAATCATGAGGATAGAGCAGAAAGAATGGACTCAAGAAATACTTAGGAAGTAAAACCAGCAAACTCTGTGATTAGATATAGCCAGGATGAAAGAGAGGGATGCTTCTCTCAGGTTTCTTCCTTGGCTACCAGGAAGATGTTAGTGCCACCAACTATGCTAGAACCCAGGAGAAAAATCAGGTCTGGGCAGGGGGTGCTGTAATTGTGAGGCTTGTAAGTAAAATCACTCACGTGGAGCTCGGGAGAAGTTTAGAACTGCAGATAAATAACTTGCGTGTCAACAGCATACAGCCTCTAAGCAAAATTAGGACAGTAGGTGATCTGCAGGAAAATGTGTCAACAGGGAAGGCCAGTCGGCTGAAGACAAAACTGGTGAATCCTAGCAAGGAGAAGATGGGAAAAGGAAGAGGAATCCATATAGAAAACCTAAAGAAATGGCAAAGAGGTTTTTTGTTTTTTAAATAGGAAAGTCTGTTTACATGGGAACAGAGGGAGTAGCCCTCCATTTATGCAAACAAATATTTTAAGCATCTATTCTTCCTAGCACTATAGTTAATAGAGGCATATTCAGAAAAAAGAATCAATAAAGTGGATTGAAAATTGTCCATTACATTTAGCCATGAACAGTTTTACTGATGACCTAAATAGGAGCAATTTCTGTGAGGTGATAAAAGCAAGATCCTGAAGGCAATACAGTACAAAGAGTGAATGACAGGTGAAGAGGAAGAAACAGTAAGAGTAGATAAGCTGTGCATAAGCTTACAGAGGAAAGTATGTAGTGAAAAGAAAAGAAAGCCAAGAACAGAAGCGAGAGATGAGTGGACGAAGAGAAGATGGTGTGGAAGACAGAGAGGGATTTATCAGATTTAGGTTAAAAATGTGAAAGGGCTTGCATAGTGGAAGACAAAGAGAGAGGATTTTTTAAATTAAGCAATAAAAATTTATTTCAGATATTATAATTTTTAATTCTAATTTTTTTTTTTTTTTTACAATTTCTATTTCTCTTCTGAGAACTTCTATCTTTCCATTAATTTCAAAAGTGTTCGTACTGGCTTCCCTGGTGGCACAGTGGTTGAGAGTCCGCCTGCCGATGCAGCAGACACGGGTTCGTGCCCCGGTCCGGGAAAATCCCACATGCCGCGTTGCGGCTGGGCCCGTGAGCCATGGCCGCTGAGCCTGCGCTCCGCAATGGGAGAGGCCACAACAGTGAGAGGCCCGTGTACCGCAAAAAAAAAAAAAAAAAAGTGTTGGTACTTACCTCATGGAACACATATAATAGCTGCTTTAAAATCTCTATCTGATAATTGGAACATGTGGATCATCCCAGTTGTCACTTATTGATTCCCTTTGAAATCAGTTATACTTTCCTAGTTCTTTGTAAGTTGAATAATTTTTTATTGTATCCTAGATATTTTTAGTATTATGTTGCTTAGAGTCTAGATACTGGGTAAATCCTCGAGAGAATGTTGATTTTTGTTTGTTACTTTTACCAGGCACGCAACCCAGTAATTTTCAGATTGAAATTTATGCCTCACTTTCTGGGGATGAAGGTTTCAATGTCAGTTCAATTCTCAAAACTTTGATATTCTACTTTGGGTCTGCTGTGAGCATGTGCCACTCAAGGGTAAGTATGAGACCTGGGTGAGAGTTTAAATTAAAAGTCAGTTCTCACAACCCTCAGAATGGGAGAGAATATTTGCAAATGAATCAACGGACAAAGGATTAATCTCCAAACTATATAAATAGCTCATGCAGCTCAATATTAAACAAACAACAACCCAATCAAAAAATGGGCAGAAGACCTAAATAGACATTTCTCCAAAGAAGATATACAGGTTGCCAAGAAGCACATGAAAAGCTGCTCAACATCACTAATTATTAGAGAAATATAAATCAAAGCTACAATGAAGTATCACCTCACACCAGTCAGAATGGGCATCATCAGAAATCTACAAACAACAAATGCTGGAGAGGGTGTGGAGCAAAGGGAACCCTCTTGCACTGCTGGTGGGAATGTAAATTGATACAGCCACTATGGAGAACAGTATGGATTGGAGGTTCCTTAAAAAACTAAAAATAGAATTACCATATGACCCAGCAATCCCACTACTGGGCATATACCAAGAGAAAACCATAATTCAAACAGACACATGTACCCCAATGTTCATTGCAGCACTATTTACAATAGCCAGGTCATGGAAGCAACCCAAATGCCCATCGACAGACTAATAGATAAAGAAGATGTGGTACGTATATACAATGGAATATTACTCAGCCATAAAAAGGAATGAAATTGAGTCATTTGTAGAGATGTGGATGGATCTAGAGACTGTCATACAGAGTGAAGTAAGTCATAAAGAGAAAAACAAGTATCATATATTAACGCATATATGTGGAACCTAGAAAAATGGTACAGATGAACCGTTTTGCAGGGCAGAAATTGAGACACAGATGTAGAGACAAATGTATGGACTCCAAGGGGGGAAAGTGGTGAGGGGGGAGGTGGTGAAGGGATGAATTGGGAGATTGGGATTGACATATACACACTCATATGTATAAAACAGATAACTAATAAGAACCTGCTGTATAAAAATTAAATTAAATTCAAAAATTGGAAAAAAAAAGTCAGTTCTCAAAGGTTTTGCTGTGCTCTTTTGGGTCTACCTTAACTAAACAGCTCATGAGTAAGCCTGGAAATTATATTCATTCATTCATAGAATTAGGGAACCCCCTCCTCCAAATCTCTCATCTCCAGGATTTCTCTCATATTCCCTTGTTGGAAGGAATCCCTTTCCCTCGTCTTCTGGCCAAAAAAAAGTGGAGTTTATCTTGGAGTTACAGCTACTCATGCTGCCACTGCATAATCCCCATGACTGTGGCCACCCCAGGCAAACGGAGGAGGAAGAAAAAGAGAAAGAAAATGAGACTCCCCTCAGTACCTTCCTGATTGCAGGGGCTCCTTTATCCAATTCCTCAAGCCAATGGACACGGTCCATTAGTTTAAGCTTACAGTGCCACCCACCCCATGAGTTCCACTGGGAGCCCACCCTTGTCAAGTGATGAGAGAGAAAAAAAAGAAATGGCAATTTCTCCCTATTTTCTTCAGCTCACAGAGGTTTATATCCCAGTCTCCTGGCTGGAAAGACAGAATTTACCTAAGAGTGTTAAATGTCCATGGCACTGCCATGTCGGGAGCAGTGGAGGACCATCCTTGCCTCAAGTCCATGGGAAAAAAAGAGGGGAAAAAATGGAAACTCACATTTCCCCATATGGGCCATTTTTCTGTATTTGACTCCCCTCACCAATCTACCTGCTTTTGTTTTTCTCAGAGTCCTCAGACAGCTGCTTTCTATAATTTGAACAGAGCCTTTAGCCATAGTCAGTTGGAGAGAGAGCTATAGCGGGCTTACTGCTTCTCAGCTAAACCAGAAGTTCCAAGAAGGAGTAAATTAAATACCAAGAGAAACTGAGTAAAATTAAAAGCCTGACCATTGTTTATTTTATCTAGCTCTTAGGAGATTACTGCAAGCTTACACAAATTCAGTGGAGTGGAGGCTAGAAACAGGACTGCAGTGCAATGAGGAATGAACGGGGGTGGAGAAGTGGGCATGGACATGGGCTATCAAGATTGGCTGTGAAGGAAGATGAGAACAAGAGCAATAGGAGGGGTGGATAAAAGATGAGGGGCATCATTAAAGAAGGAAAGATAAAGTATACGTCCAAAGGAAAAGTCAGTTGATAGATTTGGTGGTGGTAAAATGAGGTAGTTCTTTTTGATTTTCTATTTCCTCCTGAGATATAATATGTGAAGTTATCAGCTGAGAATCGGCAGACAGAGGAGTTGTTGAAGGTTCAAGAAGAGAGGTGTCCAAGAATCATCTTAGAAAGAAGCTTAATATTCCAGTGAAATTGTAGGGTTGAGAGGCAGTGAAGAGGGCCCGCTGTCTTTTGTAATGCTAACCTGAAAATCAAATTAATCCATTCTACCAACTCCACAATTTCTTGCCTTCTTGTTCTGTGGTGGCTTTCACCTCCAACCTACATCTGCAATCCACTCTATACCCTGTGGTTCCCCGTGGAGTCCTATCAGAGAGAATGAGGCAGGCTTCTTGGAGACAGGTGAAGGTGAGAGGTAGCAGGGATCAGATCAAGCCAGAAAGGTGTTACCTTTAAGGTTATTCAGAAAACAGTAACATCACAGAGGAGACAAGAAAGCAGTAGGTGATGAGATTTCGGTTTCCAGACTAGAAGGAAATTAATCAGCCATTAAACTAAAGGTGCTTAAATGATGGCATAAATGGATGAAAAGTTAAAAGACTATAATAAATCAGGTCAGGATTTTAAAGTGAGGAGTGAAGCAGGATGAGTCAGGAGATACAACCAATGGAACATGATGACCATAATTAACACTGATGGAAAAAGAAAAACTAAAAAACGGATGGGGATCCAGTCGGTCTTTCTTTAGTGAGGACAAACACATACACACAACAGAGAGAACCAGCAACTCAGAATCGCTGTGCCTCTAGGACCAAACGGTAACATTCTACTCTCTGGCTGTAATTCTTCACTGTTATCATTTTTGCTGTTCATCAATTTTTTTTTTTTTTTTTTTCGGTACGCGGGCCTCTCACTGCTGTGGCCTCTCCCGTTGCGGAGCACAGGCTCTGGACGCGCAGGCTCAGCGGCCATGGCTCACCGGCCCAGCTGCTCCGCGGCATGTGGGATCTTCCCGGACCGGGGCACGAACCCGTGTTCCCACCAGGGAAGCCCCATCAATTATTTTAATCCCACAGTTTAATCCCACATTGTTCTCAACTCATCAGCCCATTCCTGCAGCTCTCGTTTTGTTCTCATCCGGAAACACTGGCCTTTCATTTCAGCCTCTCTTCCTTGGCACCCATGGATCTCTGACCCCATTTCCTTCTCTCCATCTGTCTTGACAGCCAACCTCTCCACCCTTAGATCAAGCCAGTCCTTCGACCTCTCCCCTCCGACTCAAGCTAATGAGCATGGCTGAAATGCCTTCACAATATAGCCCCAGTTGGACCATTCTCATGTCTTCCACCCTCACACTTATTTCAGCGCATCACCTTCTCTGCCCAGGGTCACCGCACCACCCTCCTGATGATCCCCCCCCCCCATACTATTGACCATCACTAACAGCTCATAGAGTCAATCCCCCACACAACAGAGTGAACCCTACGAAACGAACTCGTTCACGTGACTTTCCTGCTATAACCCTTCCAAAGCTTGCCGTTTCCATTAGGACTCTGACCTACTTAAATTTTACCCCGTTATCTGACCCTGCTCAGCCCTTCCACAGCCAACTCCCTCCTTTCCTCCACCTCATCCACACTGGCCTCCTTGTCATTTCTTTTTTTTTTCTTTTGCGGTACGCGGGCCTCTCACTGTTGTGGCCTCTCCCGTTGCGGAGCACAGGCTCAGCGGCCATGGCTCACGGGCCCAGCCGCTCCGCGGCATGTGAAATCTTCCCGGACCGGGGCGCGAACCCGCGTCCCCTGCATCGGCAGTCGGACTCTCAACCACTGCGCCACCAGGGAAGCCCCCTTCTTGCCATTTCTTACAAATGACAGGCTCGTTCCTACCGCAGGGCTATTGCACTTGCTGTTCCCTCTGCTCAAGTCTCCGCACACCATTTCCATCTACGACAGGTCAAGCTCAAAGGCTGCCTCTTTGACCCTCAGTGTAAAATGGTCCTCCCCCCTTCAATATCATCCTTGCCTTTACCCTGTTGTGCTTTTTCATAGTACTTATCCCACTAGACCAACCCACACTAGACCAGAGCCCCTCAAAGGCAAGACCTTAACACTATATTGTTCAGCTACTAGATTTATAACACATAAAACAGCGCCTACCATACAATAGATACTCAGTAAATACTTGTCAGGTTTGCTGAATGATCAGCATGGAAGTTAGAATCCTATAGGGTAGTGGTAAGAGTCAGGGAGGGAATGGGGCCAGTATCACACGATGAGCTGAATAGAGGATGCCTTCACCATTTGGGGAGAAAGACTGAACTATGATGTGCTAAGAGTTGTTGCTGCATTAAAATTTTTTGTAAGAAATCTGTTTTAAAATATGCTGTATATTTGATTGTAGAGTTGAAGGGCAGTGTGACCCACTAACAGGGTTTGCAAGTATCATTGGTGTCATCCTCAGTTTTGCAAGGAGAATGTAGCACTATTAAAAGATAAATGTAAGTAGCTTAAGCAGAAGTAATTAGGTATATTTTTCACTTTCCGTGATCCACATCTGGAATGGTTCCTGGGCATGTGAAAATTAGTGACCGGAGGAAAATGTAAATATACAGCTAATGCAACAAACTTCACAAAAATATTTTGCTTTACGCAGCATTCATCATTTTAACTGACTCCACATATCCCAATAGGAAATTTCCAAAATTTATCATGCCTTTTCTGTGTTTTAGAGGAAAACCCAGAAATGTAACTGATATAAGAAGGCAGACCTTGGAAAGTGGAATGTAACTAGAAAATGAAGAAGAATCAGCTAAGACAAGTGGCCTTAGAATCTACATTTATAAAATGTCCAGATTTAACTAGATGATCTCGAAGGACCCTTCAAGCTCTTCAGTTCTACAAGTGTGTGAAAGTTTTCCAAGGGGGTGAGTGGCTCCTCCACTACTTTCCCGTTGACATTAGGCAGATGTTTATTAGATCGGCTTGATGAGGATGCCAAGGTGACTGTCATTAATGTCATTAATAAAAGAATTACTGACTGTGCCAGGTCTGGAGATCCACAGATGAACTCTACAGAGCCCCGAGTGTAAGGCTGGGCTTCTCTGAATGTGGTCCCCAGACCAGCAGCATCAGGGCAAATTCTCGGGCCCCACTGCAGACCAGCTGAATCAGAAACTCTAAGGATGCAGCCCAGGAGTCCGTTTTAACAAGCCCTCCAGATGTACACCCATTCGGATGTACACTGATATTTGAGAGTATTGATGTGAGTGAACCTTAACAAAGTACTAAAAGAATACAGAGAAGAAAGGATTGTCTGGGACATTTGGACCTTGTCTCATGAACAGGAGTTCAGACAGAGTTGGGCAGATCTTCCCAGGCAGGGGAAAAACAGGTCAGGAAGGTGGGGAAGACCAGACAGAGCCCAAGACTCACATGGCTGGGTGGGCTGGGGTAGCATGCTACACTCTTAGGCATCCTTCCTCCTCTCGGCTCCATGGTGCCAACACATGATGCTGGTGAGTGACGGGGAAGACAGAGGAGGGAAAAATAGGTCCTGTAAATTGGCAGCCGTTGGGGCAAATTGTGCCTGCGGATGGAATGTATTTGGCTGCCGCAGTATTACAAAAATAAGCTTGAGCCAACATTTAGTGATGAGTGAATTTGGACTTAAAAAAAAATCTTTACTTTTGGCTTTTCTTAAAGAAAGGGGCACTCGAGTTGCATTGCACTCACATTTCTACACAGCTACAATCTGCTGATGCTAGTAGCTGCTGCTACTTTTTGTCCGGTCACGTCTTCCCCATTTCTTCACAGTCCCCCCCTACCCGCCCCACTCCCTTTTACATCCCCCGTAATCATTATCCTCGGACTCTTCTTTGTAAAGAGATTGTTTTCATGTTTCAATAAAAGATGAGACAATGCAAGAAAGACCAGGAATGCTGCCTCTTTCAAAACAAGTTGAGAAGAGCATATGTCGCGGGGGGGGGGGGGGGGGGGGCGGGGAGGAAGAGAGTATTTGTATCTATTTGGTAATAATTACAAAGAAACTTATAAACAAGATTTAAGGGGGAGGGATAAATTAGGAGTTTGGGATTAACAGAGACACACTACTATGTATAAAATAGATAAACAACAAGGACCTACTGTAGAGCACAGGGAACTGTATTCAATATCTTGTAGTAACCTATAATGGAAAAGAATCTGAAAAAGAATATATATATATGTATATGTATAACAGCATCACTCTGCTGTACACCTGAAACTAACACAACATTGTAAATCAACTATACTTCAATTAAAAAATAAAATTTAATAGGAGTAAAAATGAAAAGGTGATAAACTGTCTTGGTGAGACTTCACAAATGAGACCTGTTTCTTCACAAACAGAGAAGGGTATTAAAGAATGAATAGGAGTTTTCCAGGTGAAAATTAACCCCTTTGACAATCATCTTTCGATCAAATGTGGGGTCTGAGGCAATTTATTATTTTGGAAGTATGTGCCTTTTTTTGTAATTAAAATTAATTGATAATCTCTCATCACAGGACCACATATCATATGGCCGTGCTGTTCAAGGCTATGTTTTAATTACCTTGGCCTGAGGCCCTTCTTGAGCCCAGGGGTACCTGGAAGTCCTTTTTAATAAGGAGTTAATGCTCAAGGCTCAGTGCAAAGCCATAGCCACGCTCATCTGAAAATGAGGAGTGGAGATACACTCCATAAATCAAAAGCCTGAGGAAAAATAGTTAACCCAATATGTTCTGAGCTACTCCATGCTTCCTTGAGGGGGTTCATTATGAGTGAATACTTTGCTAGGTCACTGAAATATTTAAAGGCAGGAAGGAAAAAGCATCCGAATCCAACCTTGTGTGCATATATCTGTGTGTTTTTCAAACCAACATTCCTGACAAAGGCTAAGACAAGGTAGCCTTCCTTCAGCATCCTTTCTGGCTGCCTACACAGAAGCAGAGGCAGCAGATACTCGCACCATTAGCTAATGGAGAGACCCTTCCAGTTCCAGCAGTGGCTTGCTGTCCTGGGGTGCGGGAGGCAGTTCAGATCCAGGTGGGGACAGTTCCTCACGGGGGTGCCCAGTGATGGGTCCTGATAGCCTGTGCCAAGCACAGCACAGGTGAGTTTGCATACACCTGCTGGAGAGGCCCCCGTGCCAGGGATGCACTCCCAGCAGCACTCAGCCCGGTCTGTTTGTATGTTTGTTGTCGAGTGCTTTGCAGCCAGACAGGGAGAGTGTAACAGCGTCCCCTCATAGCTGGAGGCCTGGAAGGAGGATGTAAGTGTGATTACTGCTGACAGCTAATGGAGCATCACCGTTAGAGCCAGGAGTGGAGATGCTGCTTTTGGATGTCAGCTACTTTGGTTCCCATCCCAGAAAATTTCTCATAGGAAACTGATTGATCTTTCAAACAAAATGACTAAATCAGCCAAGTTGTTTTTACCTCTTTCATTTTAGTTCCTCATCCTGAAACCACAAAGACACATGTCAGTTTGGAGGTGAAATGTTTGCTGGGCAACAGAAAAATGTAGAGTGAAAGCCCATAGGTCTTTGCCATCACCCTGTCTTCTGCAGAGAGTGGCAACTGGCTGAGGGAGAAGTAGGAAAAAATGAAAGCTGTCACCTGCAATTTGCATGCATCTGAATACATATTGGCGTTGGAGATTCCCACAGACTCAGCTCAGAGTGGTTCCCCGAGATATGCCCAGTAACTCGTGATGGCATCTATATTTTTATAATGTCAGTGGAGATCACTAGGAATAGATTGAGAAGAATCTAACAATAAAAGAAAAATTTTAAATAAGAAATGATGGGGCTCCACTCAAATGCAAACCCCTACCTTCTTATGCTTTCCGTCCTGGGCCAAGCTGGTTCCTGCTTCCCTCAGGCTCCTGTGGACTAGAAATCCTTACACAGCTCCACACTTATGCCTCTATTTAGCCATTCAGTTCAGCCTCAGCTCAAGAAAGCTTTCCCTGAGTGGCTGCAATTTACTGCAATTATTGTATAATAATGATCTAGATAGTATGTAACTGACTGCTCAACTGTGAGCTCCCTATTTTAAAAGTAAACTTAACCAATATTTATTGAGCATTTATGTGCCAAGCAACATTCTAAGTTCAAGGAATACAAAGATAAAGGGAGAAAGTACTAAACAAATACACAAATACAGGAATTGATCATTTTCAATAATGGTAGGGGCTGTGCTAAAGTACTCAGTCATGTAGAGGTAAAACAGAGAGCAAGGGGGCTTCAGAGAAAGCTGAGAAGTACGGCCCATCAGGTAGGAACATGTCTACAAAGTTTCAAGAAGGAAGGAATGTTCAATTTTATCAACTGCATGCTGCCCATTAGCTTCGGCAAGAGGAAGTCGCAGGGTATCTTAATCAGAATATCCCAATGGATATATTGGAATATTCCAGAATATTCTGGAACCAATACCCTCCTGAGGGGGGATGCAGAAATAGAAAGATAGGCATCCTGTTTCATACATCTTTGTACCATTTTCATACCTCTAGTGTCTAACACATAGTAGGTACTTAATTCTTGTTGACTGAATTTATGAATTTTCTGGTCCTCTACCCCAGTCCATGTGGATTTGGATTTCATTTTTGGACCCCACCATATCCTATATAAGCATCTTCATTGCAGTGACATTTTGCAGCATGAATTTATTTCCATGGATACCCCTGGCCCCTTCCAGACCATACGTTCCTTGAGGGAAGGGGTTTTGTCATATTCATTTTTGTGTGCTGAGAACCCAACATTGTTTCTGAAATACAATATTCATTCAGTTAATAAACATTGAATGAACGAGTATTTATCAGAAAACAATAATATATGCCTAATTTCTTTTTCTAAGATTAGCTAAAATCTTCAGGCCAAACTGCAGAAGAGCCTAAGGAGAAGGCATCCAGAAAGGAGATTTTAAACAGAAATAGACCTCGGACCATATGTCTCTCAATAAATGAGAGACATAAAGGAGCAAAGTTTAGAGGTCTTACTTCTAGGAATCAAATTCATCAACTGACATTTATCATAAGAATAGTAGCTAACATTTAATGAAGGCTTGCTGTTTGGTAGATACTGTGCTAAACAATATACTTATATACATGAACTTGTTTAATTTTCAGAACAATCTTATTAGGTAAGGGACATTATTATTCCCATTCTACAGATGAGAAAAACCAAGGCTTGGAGAAAATTTAAACGTGCCAGAGGTCATGCATATTTGAATCCATACGTGCCTTGAGAACCTGATCTTTTGCCACTGTGCCCTTCTGCCTTCAGGTGCCACTTTGAGATATGATTTTGAATGATGTGGGTGTGTGAAATCTTCACTCAAGTCCTTATTCAAACTGTAACCAACTTTGGTTTTGTTATCTAAAAATCACAATTCCAACAACAGTGAAAGAGCTATCAGTTACGGTGAACTTACTGAACCCAGCATGCTGTGCTGGGCAGTTACATCTCTTATCTGGAATCCTTGGAGGATTGATAGCATATCCCCACCTCAGAGGAGAAAAATGAGGCATGGGAAATTAGACCCATTACCCAATGTCACATAGGTAATTAGTGGTGAGGAGAGGATTTTCATCTAGGTCTTTCAGACCCCAAAATCTGAGGTGTTTGCACCTGCCACTTTACCTTCCCTTACCATTTAAATATAGCAGTACCACAAGTACCAAAACCTAACAAAAATGAAACAAAACTCAGCAACACCTTCTTGCATAAAAAATAGCACCAAACATGGGAATGTAAATTGGTGCAGCCACTATGGAAAACAGTATGGAGGTTCCTTAAAAAACTAAAACTAGAGCTAACATACGATCCAACAATCCCACTCCTGGGCATATATCCAGAGAAAACTCTAATTCCAAAAGATACATGCACCCCAATGTTCACTGCAGCACTATTTACAATAGCTAAGAAATGGAAATAACCTAAATGTTCATCAACAGATGAATGGATAAAAGAGATGTGGTACGTATATACAATGGAATACTACTCAGCCATGAAAAAAGAATGAACTATTACCATTTGCAGAAACATGAATGGGCCTATAGAATATTATACTTAATGGATTAAGTCAGACAGAGAAAAACAAATCTCATATGATATCACTTATATGTGGAATCTAAAAAATAATACCAATAATCTGTATACAAAATGGAAACAGACTCACAGACATAGAAAACAAACTTGTGGTTACCAGAGGGGAAAGAGGGGGGAGAGACAAATTAGGAGTATGGGATTAACAGATACACTCTACCATACATAAAACAGATAAACAACAAGGATTTACTGTATAACACTATATTCAGTATCTTGTAATAACCTATAATGGAAAAGAATCTGAAAAAAATTTATATATTTTATATATAATATATTGATCTATCTATCTATCTATCTATCTATCTATCTATATATATATAAAACTGAAAAAAATAGCAGCAAATAGAACTAAGGGCCTGCCCATTAAAGAGGTCCAGAGACTAGTTTTAAGCAATTAGTTCTGCAGAGGTACTCAGGGTACCTGAGAAGTCATAAAATCCAGAAACAATCAAGGAAAATCATTTTATATACATAAGGTGCAATGTCTCTCTCCCTTCCTCCCTCCCGCTCTCTCTCTGACAGCCAGCTTGGGTTGTTTATTTATTTTCTGAGTCCTGGACACCTTCCACGAGCCGCCCAGCACTGAGTCAGCAGAGCTGGACCTTCACTTGGGCCCAGTTCCCGGCAGCTGCTGCAGCGCTGTGCCAGCTGTCTCTGCCTACATCACACCACAGTAACGTGAACAACTGGAGGCAATAATGTGTCTCCCAATTTGCCTAACAATACCAACATGGACAATAGCTCAGAAGACTGAAGATTTGTGCTGTAATTTAATAAACCCCACACATTTCTACAATTGAGTATCACATCTGTGCAATGGATCCTAGAAGTGTAATATTCTTTTATAAGGGACCATTAACCAATCTTAAGTTTATAGGTTTCCTTAAATCTTTTTCATCAGCTGTTAAACTACAGTAAAGAGAAAATTGCCTCTTACGAGTAAAATACAAAGACTGTGATTAAATGTCAATCAATTAAGGATTATAATATAATAAAATGCTGACTGATGATTAAAATGAGCACATTCTCGGAGAATTGTTTAAGCAATGTTAAGAATTATTTTTAAAAGTCAGTAGAATAAAAAATTCAATTAGATCACATTATATATGAGTCCTTGCTCCATAAGGGAAAAAAACGATCCATAAAGATCATTCCTCAGGTACAAAGATCCCAAAATTGGCATTGAACTTTTATGCTAAAAAGTATTTTTTTAGCTTCTCATTTCACTATTCCCTAGTCTCCAGAATTTTAAATTCTTTTCTGAACAGAATAAGTAATGGCATTTTTGTTTCAGCTAGTTTTCCACCAGTGTGTGCAGCTGGGCAACAGTTTATGGAAATGGGTTGTGCAGTAAAACCCACCAAACAAACAAACAACATTGCAGTTGAAGTAGCAAAACACTGACTGGAACGTAGGGCCCCAGAAAGAAGCTGTGGGATTGTTTGTAAAACTTCACAACTTCAAACCTTCCGGAAATGATCCCTTACAGAATTCCTTCCTCTGAGGGTCAAAGCACTCTTCCATCTGGAAGGAGATCGCCTGCTACACAAGGGTTACAAGTAATCCAGAGTGATCCACTTTATTTCTGCCTTCCATCAGCCATACATCTTTAACCATCAGCTTTTCCACTTGGGCTGGATTTATGATGGAAGACCCAGGCTAATTACATCAGGTCTGGCAGCCTAACATGCCAAAAAAGACTAAGAGAGGTTTCTTGCTCTTTGCTCTCCCTGCCATATTTTTTGTTCTCCGAGTATATGACTGGCGAGAGGCCATGTTTTCTGTGCTGAGCTGCTCCCTCCGCAGACCTGCTCTTCCACATCGCCTTTCCAAAGCAATTTTCCAGCTACACTGCATGTACCTGGTCCCTGTGGAGCTCCGAGGGCATTCAGGCTCCTGCCAGTTTGCGGGGAGCGTTTTGAAGCTTGTTGTAACAGCTGGCTTATATGAGCCTTGAAGGAAAAGCCTGGATACATGTGGCAACACATTTGAAGCGCTAAAGCAGCTGGCAAAGTAAGCAGAGACCAAAAGGTGTAACTCACAGCTTTACTAGAAACTGTGCGGGAGGAGCCTTGCACGGCAGACGGAAGCATAATCAATGGATAAACCCCAGTGTAGCCTGGCTTCTGCCCTTTTCACTCTATGGAAACTACTCTAGTGAGGGTCACCAATGACCTTCTAATTGCCCAATTCGATGGCTGCTTTTCGGTCAGTGCTTTCCCAGGTGTCTCTGCTGGACTTGGCAGGAGAGTTGAGTGATGGGCAGAAAATCACACGCTCACTAAGTAACAAAGATGGGATCTGAAACAGGAAGGTTTAACCCCAAACTCAAGATCTTCCCATTGAACCTAGTTGCCTCTCAACATTTCACAGATCTTATAAAGAAAGGGTGAATGGGAGAAAATGATGGATTCACCATACACTCTTATTTTCTCTCCTTTGTAGAACAGATCTGACATGGCAGTAATGGTATTTTAAGAAGGTGTAGACCGCAAAGACAAAGAGAATGGGAGAGATGGCAGGGGAGAACAAGAAATTTCAAGAGACTTTTGAGAGACAGAAAGAGGCAAATACCCAGCGCATGTAGAGATCAGAAGAAAAATTAAAAACAAACCATGATTAATAGCTAGGAGAGATAAAAATACATACATACTACAAGAATAGAAAAGAAGCAAATTAAATTGCCTAGTAGAACAGGCCCTGAGGACTCCGAATCATGAAGGAAGTCGAGGTAAGACTTTGGTGAAAAACTCAAGATTGGATGAAAGCCTATAGACAGAAGAGTTGCTACCTTGTGTCACCACCCCTTCCCTCCACTATCCTAAGAGGAAAATGGAGAGTTGAATCACTGAACAAATCCAACCAGAAAAACTTTCGACTTGGAGCACAGAGATGAGTAGAGTGAAGCTGGGAGCTGAAAAAACGAAGCGTAAGTAGAATTCTGCACAATCAATAATGGAATTCCCGGGCTTCCCTGGTGGCGCAGTGGTTGAGAGTCCGCCTGCCGATGCAGGGGACACAGGTTCGTGCCCCGGTTCGGGAAGATCCCACATGCCGCGGAGCGGCTGCGCCCCGTGAGCCATGGCCGCTGAGCCTGCGCGTCCGCAGCCTGTGCTCCGCAACAGGAGAGGCCACAACAGTGAGAGGCCCGCATACCACAAAAAAAAAAAAAAAAGCTTAAAAAAAAAAATAATAATGGAATTCCCAACGTCTTCGGCCTGTTCTCCAGTCCCATTTCCAGAACCCCTGTAGCCAGGCGTACACTGTTCTCTCCCCATTGCCCCTTGTTCCTAGATTTTTCCTGAAGAGCCTGAAATGCCACAAAGACAGTGCTTCCAGATACTGACATGTGGGAATTCTCTACATGAGGAAGTCCGGGTGCTCCCTAGTCACCATTCGGTGAGGTTGACAAGACTCACGTAGGCCAACAGAGCTTCCAGTCAGCTCTGTAGTGCTACCTATGGGTATGAAATACTGGCTACTAGGTAATTTCTTCAAAATTAAAAGGCAAAAAAAAGAACAAATACAAAATAATAGCAAATGAATAGGACAAGGAAATCTTGACAGTGTACATCAAAATAAGGAGGAAAAGACTTCAGTTAGTGTTCTCTGAGATAAGGACATATGCACTTATGAAATAAAACCCCCAGTTAACAAGAAAGTGTTCTTGGAAACAAAAAATCCAATAGCCCAAATAACAAATGCACTAGAAGAATTAGAAGATAAATGTAAGATCACTTAGAGTGTATAAAAAAAGACAATATACGGAAAATGTGAGAAAATAGTTAAGAAAATTAGAAGGTTAGTAACAAGTTACATATAGGAGATCCAGAATAAGCAAAAGCAAAAACATGGAGAAAGAGAAATTATCAAATAAATAATAGAGGAAAATTTTCATCAAAATTGTTAGACAGTTTCTAAATTGAAAGAATCCACCAATTGTCCAACACAAAAAATGACAACAAACAAAACTAACCTAGGCTCATCACCATGGAACTTTAGAATCCTGGGGATAAAGAATAATATTTAAAGTGGAGCGAGCGAGAGAGAGAGACATATAAAAAGAATCAAGAACAACAATGCATCAGACTTTTCAACAGTAACACAGGAAGACAACAGGCCAAAAAACAGTGTTTTCTGATGGAAAACAATTCCCAAATTAGAAACTTCAAACCAATCATGTGTGAGAGTAAACTGAAGATGATCTTAAATGTAACGGGATTTTCTTAGTAAGATGCTGGACCATGTGCTCCAGCAAAGTGAGGAAATAAATCAGGATCAAACACCAAAAAGGGCATCAGACTGTTTCCAGACTAAAGCGATGGCTTTGCAGCAATACCAGAAAGCAATCAGAGAACACAAGGCTGTGAGAACGAGGTCTCCGAGGGAAAAAGTGGAAACAATACATTATCTATATGACTATTTTGGGAATCTATTAATAGATGTTAGAAAGAAATATTGGAGCATCTGATCAAAATAAATAAGGGCTGTATTTATAGAAAACTAAGAAAATGAAAAAAAATGATGTACTTGTTATTCAAGAAAAAGCAAAAGTTGAACTAGGAAAGAAAACATCATCCAAGTATACTCCTTGGCTCGGGAATGAACAGTATTTACATTTCATAATTCATACACTGCCTATGGATTTTAACAAAAATGTTACAAATATATGAGAAAGAGAAGTCAGATAACTCCTCATCTACTATGACAGGAAATTAAGTAGATAATGTTTGACAAACAAAGAATTAGCAATATGAGGGTAAACATTAAACACTTAAAAGAGTTAACAGTGGTGGCCTCTGGGACATGGCGAAAAATATGGGAGGGGATATTTCTTATTATAAGTCTTCCGGCGTTCTATGATTAAAAAGAAAACTATACACATATGGTATTTTTATATTACTAATAAAAAGTTAAATTTTAAAAATTTAGAAAAATACCAGTGATCTCTAGGGATTTTGCTATATTCTTCCCAGATAGGCATGCTCTTCCCTTCTCTGGCTGGCAATTTCTAAGCTTTGGGAGTAAATGCATTGGTCACTAGCTACTGGGAATTTGGCCCCTTTGATAGTTATTTTGCAGTATTCAGGTTGTATGTATGTGCACCCCTGTGTGCATATAGAGAGGCTAGTGACCAACCAGTTTTAAGGACCAAAGATGAAAAGGAGCTTTAGGTGCTACCAGGATTTCTAGTTTAAGGACTGGGCTTCGAAGATTTTCCAATTCTGTGTTATTCAATATGAATAAGTAGGATCACTCACATGAGTAATATTTCTTTAGCCTAATTATTTCAGAATAGAGGGAAATGAGTGAGGTGTGTTGTCTTTAAAGCTTTTCATTTTGAAATGCAATATACACAAAGAAAAGTGCATCAACAGTAAAGAACATCTTAATGAATTATTACAAAGTGAATCTCAGAGTGATCACCATCACAAGTCAAGAAATAGAACATTGCCAGCCATGCTAGGAGTCCTCTGAATTCACCCTACTAATTACAACTCCTTCACTCTTTCTAAATGTGACCAATATCCTGATTTTATGGAAATTTTCTTCTTGCTTTTCTCTAAGGTTTTAGTATGAGGTATGGATTTAATTTCCCTAAGTTCAGGCTTAATTTGGAGTTGATGCAAACTGGAGTTTCTAGTTGGCTAAATGGAGTCAGGGTGGGGTCTGCTGGATGGGGAGGAAATGGAAGGACTTCCACATCTCAACAGACCTAAAGTACTGTCCACAGGATTCTCAACTGATGATATTCTGAGCTGGATAATTGATATTCAGAACTGTTGATATTCTGAGCTAGATAATTCTTTGTAGTGGGGAACCATCCAATGCATTGTGGGATATTTAGCAGTACCCCTGGTCTCTACCCACTGGACGCCAGTAGCACCCCTCTTCTGGTTGCAACAACCAAAAATGTCTGAAGATATTGCCAAATGACCCCTAGAAAGTGAGCAAAATCATCCTTAGTTGAGAACCACCACTTTAGACTAAGGACTATCATTGTCCAAAACAGCACTGTGTCCATCAATAGATGAATGGATAAAGAAGATGTGGCATATATATACAATGGATTATTACTCAGCCATAAAAAGAAATGAAATTGAGTTATTTGTAGTGAGGTGGATGGACCTAGAGTCTGTCATACAGAGTGAAGTAAGTCAGAAAGAGAAAGACAAATACCATATGCTAACACATATATATGGAATCTAAGAAAAAAAAAAGGTCATGAAGAACCTAGGGGTAAGACAGGAATAAAGACACAGACCTACTAGAGAATGGACTTGAGGATATGGGGAGGGGGAAGGGTGAGCTGTGACAAAGTGAGAGAGTGGCATGGACATATATACACTACCAAACGTAAAATAGATAGCTAGTGGGAAGCAGCCGCATAGCACAGGGAGATCAGCTTGGTGCTTTGTGACCGCCTGGAGGGGTGGGATAGGGAGGGTGGGAGGGAAGGCGATGCAAGAGGGAAGAGATATGGGAACATATGTATATGTATAGCTGATTCACTTTGTTATAAAGCAGAAACTAACACACCATTGTAAAGCAATTATACTCCAATAAAGATGTTAAAAAAATAATAAAAAAATAAAAAGTCAACTTTAGGCTCTTTTAGGGTTTCTACTACTTGTCTTAACCGAAAGGTGAGAAGTCAGCCTGAAAGCTCTGAACTCCACAGTTCAGCCAGAAGCTGCTAACTGTCCGGAATTAGCCAGGTTCAGTGGCCTGAAGGCCGACTCCCAGTGTCCCAGGTGGCCAGCCTCCCAAGAAGGGCTACTTCCACTCGAGTGACAGAGGACCCAGCAGCCTTCTCAAGCAGTCAGTGAATGAGAAATTGTCCAATTGACTTCTTTCCCACCTCCTGCTTTACATATTTTGAACCTTTAAAAACCGCCGGCTGATGAAAGGGCCACGTGGTAGCAAAGCTCCTGAGTGTCAAATGTAATATATGTACACATACACATTTAAAAGCACATACTCTGTGAACTATAATAAAATACATATTACGTAAAGTGACATGTAAATGTTAGAGGTTAGGATCTAAAACCAGAGTGATCAAGAGTTCCAAATCCAATATCTACCTACTGCTCCACCTTGTGCAATTCCTTAATCTCTCTGGGCTCCACTTCCCTCATGCATACCATGAAACTCACCAAGAACACCTATAAGGATGGTTTTTTGATCCAATGAGAAAAGAAACGCAAAAATGTCTCAAAAACAGTAAAGCACATTAAAATTTATTACATTATTCTTTTCTAAAGCTTCAAGGAGGAAGTGAGCCTCAAGGCTTGCAGATAATTAATAGTAATACAACACTGTAGAGTCTCTCTCAATGATTTTTGTTGGACATGTTAGCCAACACAGAATAAGAATTGATTCCTGTACTTTAGGACTCCTGAACTTGAGATCTGAGACAGAATTGAAGTCAAGAGAATTTAATGCAGGAGTAAAAAATTCCGCATCTGATGCTCTTGGTGCTATTACACTCGGTCAAGGTGTCAGAGGTTCTTTTTGACTTTTGGAATCTTGTTAGGCACATTGATTTTACCTTTTACATAAAAATTAAGCACTTAACTAATGAATTTATTGCATATTCTAAATGTCTTGGTGAGACAGCGTTGTTCATTCCATGTTGTAAACTCGTGTTTGCTTTGTGCCCTAATAGAGCATCACATGCAGAGTTTCCTGATGATGTTACAGGATTACAGAAAGAAGTTCTAAGTTCTGAGGGTTCCTGGCACAGAGATGAGCACCAGAATGTCTTTTTTCTTCATTTTCAGCATTTGGCCCTATAGGCTGACAACCTGGCATCTTTTTCTTTGAATGCCAGAAATTGTGTATAAAACATATAGCAGCTCTGTATTATGCTAGAGGGCTGGTCTATTGTTGCTTTGCCCCTACTTCTAGGGCATAGCCTTTCAGGGGTTTCAACTGAAAGCCTGGGGTGTTTAACAGGGATCCTCCACCTTGGTAGGCCCTAAAACCAAATTTCTGTCTCGCCCGCACTGTGAAACTGTCAAAGGTCTGCTCAGATTTTGACTGTCTTATGGGAACTTTATTCTTGACTTCTAAGCCTTTTAACCACTGCAACTTAAGAACTGGCAAATACGTTGAGGTAGGAAGTAGCACAGGACGTTTGAGCTTACTTCTCTGAAGTTCCCTTTTCTCCCACACCTAAAACCCTTGTTTCTGGCTGTCTTAGTAGCCCTGAACTACAGTTTTTGTCTCAGTTCCCATGAAGCTGCTGAATGCTGAAGGCACTGCTTTTCACTCAGCCTTTTGAACTCATGCCACATATCAGCAAATGTCTCAAGGGAAAAGCATCAGAAAATATTGCCCTGCTATGGACTGAATTGTACCCCCTCTAAATTCATATGCTGAAGCTCTAACTCCCAACGTGACTGTATTTGGAGATAGGACTTTTAGAAAGTAATTAACATTAAATGAGGTCATAAGGATGGGCCCCTAATCTGAAAGGATTTGTGGCCTTATGAGATCTCTTTGTCTCTGTCTCTCCATCTCTCTCCCCACCATGTGAGGACACAGGGAGAAAGTGGTCATCTGCAAGCCAGGAAGAGCGTCCTACTTGGAACCAAATCAGCCAACATCTTGGTTTTGGACTTCCCAGCCTCCAGAACTGTGAGAAATATGTTTCTGTTGTTTAAGACACTCAATCTATGGTGTTTTGTTATGGCAGCCAGAGCAGACTAAGACATGCTCCCTCATTCATTTTCCTTCTCTCTGAGGTCTTAGCCCCTAAAGTCCTGGCTGCCTTGATTGTTCTCTGATGCCTTCAATTGTTTTGTTTTTTGCTTGGTTTTTATATATTTGCTGTAGTTGGAATTTTGGTCTGATAACTATTCTATCAAAGGAATAAGCAAAAATCTCAGAGTCATTAAAATATTTCATTCTAAGAAAAAGGAAGAGTAAATATAAAGACTTTGGGGCAACAACCCGCTCAGGGAATAGAATATGATTATAAATATATGAGATATTTAGGGCCCAATCTAATTCAGGATGATGTCACCTCAAGATCTTTATATTAATTACATCTGCCAAGACCCTTATTCCAAATAAGGTCAGATTCTGAGGTTCCATGTGGACATCTATTTTGGGGGACACTATTTAACCCACAACAATATTATAAGAAATATATAATGTTGATACTACTTCTACTATTAATAAATGATATAAGGCACTACAAGATCTTGTTTGCTTAATACTATCACCCTCAGATAGAATTACACTCCTAACAGAGTTACACTTTTGAGATAAGCCATTGTCTTCAAAGGTACTCTTTTATAAATCACATAGACTACCTGGGATTGTGAGCCACATTTGGACTTTAAATTTATTTTCAAAGCAAAATTATATGAAGTCTGTATGTTCCAGAGGGTAAGGACTGTGTCACTTTCACTGGCTTTGCTGTAGGCTCAGTGGACGCTTTATTCAATAATAATGTTCTAATCTATAAAATAGACCCAAGCATCTGATGGATTGGTGTGGATATAGTTTGCCTCAGTTTAAGTTCCCATCTTTCAGCATGTGAGGAAAGTTAGGTAATCCATATTCTTGACCTACCGGCTCTGCTAAACTTTCATGGCTGCCTATCCCTAGAGATATGCCATTTTCTTTGGGCTGAAAGATTTGCAAAGTGTCTGGGCCAAAGTGACTAGAATTGCCCTCATTCACAAAAGGCCTCAGAGAGCAGATTAAAGACCAGTTCCCCTCCTCTGCTGCCTTTTCATCCGACTCTTGTGGTCATTTCTGCTGATGTCAGCTCCACTCTCTCCAGCAATCACTGTCATTTTCCTACAGAGATGGATGGCTGAGCAGACTGCCGGAGTAGCTATCTATCACTTATGCCTAAGGATGATCAAGACCATGTCTGTGGCTCTAAATTTGGCAGCAATTAAGTGTGGGTTGCATCCAGCAACATAGCCCTCTTGTGCCACCCACAGAGAATCAGGGAACCTGAAAGATTTTCTACTTATTTCGGAAAGCTGCTAACTGCTCACCTACTGAGATTGAAAAGTGGGAGTGAAGATGAAATGAAAAGCTAAAAGGAGATGAAAAAACTGATTAAAAATATTCAGGAACTTAGGCAGTGAAATCTAGTGGGTCTTCAAGCTTGCTGATTTTGTGGAAAGCAGTTTGCTATGTGTGCCAAGGCTTAGTATACAAATGATAATGCCTTGGTGGGTCAAAGCAACTAGATGTGCTGAAGTAGGCACATATCTAGGAGTGCGAGAGGTGGATCTCTGCTCACAGAGATATGGAAAAAATGTGTTTCTTGATGACCCTCCAATATTGAAAACCAAGAGGTACCAATAACTTAGTAAACATTACAAGTATCTGGTTCCTCTTCTAGAGCTCTTATTATTATAATTATCTTTTGCTACAGTCATTACTTCAGCATTTATTAATCAAGCACAATTTCTGATTCACTGGTGAACTGCAAAGAGGTACTGTGAATGCAATATACAACCCTGGGTTAAGAACTGTTTAAGGACAAGGGTTCAGATTTCTAGCTTAAGGTACTTTAGGCCCATTTAAAAATAGAAAAAGAAATAGTGGTGAGATTAAAGTTAACATGTGAAAAATGTGACTATCTTCTAGATGGACCAGGAAAATTCTTTAAGACATACATGAGTCATTATGCTCTCCAGAGCTTTCCCTCTCTTCCAAAACAGCCATTCAATAAATACTAATTGAGCACCTACTCTTTGTGTATAGGTAAAAGACACTGCATTCAAGGAGTGTACAGTCCATCTAAGGACACCAAACTCACAATCGTTCTTTTCTTTTCTTTTTGAAATATGCTGATTTATGCTTTCTTCCCATTCCCTAAGCTGAGAATTTTCTCTTTTGAGGTGGCAAAGAGACATAACAAACATCATGATGAGTGTTAACACTGGGGTTACAGAGAACACGTCGAAGGCCTCTTACATCATTCGATGTTGTAGGAGCAGTTTATGGGTGACTTCTGGAGACAGTATCATGGGCTGTGTTAGCAGACTGTCTTCCCAGAGGTTTCGAACTTCCACCTTTGGAAGGACCTACATAAAGAAAGGCAGGGAGACATTTTTAAGAGGCTCACACCCTTCCTCTTTTGTTGTCTGGTGCTGGATTGCAAGGTAACTGTTATTTTAAATCTGGTTTTATATATTTATAGAAACCTTGTATATTATACATTCAATATATTGAACTAGTCAAAGTCACGTCTGCTTCAGAGTTCTTTGTATTTACTGAGACTCATTACAGGAGGAGATACCTGAAATGCTATGAAGAAAACCAACAGCATTACATTATGAGCACGGCTAGTACCATTTTTCATTCAATATAATGCTGTTCTGATTGGAAATCCATAGATTGCTGTTAGCCCTGAAATTTTCCTCCCAAACAGTGGACAAACCAAATGAATATTTTTCCTTTAGAATTACTATTCTCCAGAGCCTCTTAGCCTAAAAATGTGCCAAGTTTAGCTCTTTATCCCTATCACAATGTTTCATGCCTGCAAGAATGTTGCAAGATTTAGAGGCTCAGAGTAGACAAGAGACTTTCCAGATTCCACAGCAATTCCTGGAGTTGAAGTTGCTGCGCTGCTCACTGTTTTGCACACTCACTTTACCTTCCAGGAGGGAGAAGGTTTGGGGATCTCCTCTAGCTTTTTACCATCCCAATATCAGCTTGACACCGATCAGCTCAATGCATCCCAAAATTAGGGAAAATGAATCATTTGTATTGTCTCTTTGCGCTTATAGGACTTGGGAACTGAAGGTACCCAGCTGAAAGGTGAGTATTTTGCTCACCAGCTCTCTGCCCTGGCTGGCATCGCACTGAATCCACTCAGAGGAAGAGGCACCCAGTTTAATTTGCACAAAGACATCAGATGGGCTGCTGACTGCCCTGTGCACAGCAGGGTCCACACAAACCAGGCTCAGGGGCCCAATCCAGCCATCATCTTTACTTGATATCCTCCTGCTTTCCTAAGTACATAGCTCTTCCTCGACATTTGTAGGAAGAGGCCTCAAATAAATCCATGACGTCTCTTAATTTCAACTAGCTTGGAGGGTATAAGAAGAATTTTGAACGTTGACCTTATGTTTAAAAATATTTCTGATGATTTATATTTGTTATTTATCATGCATGACTTTTCCATATTGTTTAACACCTAAGTTTGGGGAAGTAACGCAGTATGCCTAGCACTAGGTTAGATGCTATTAGGAATGAAAAAAACATTGTGGGCATATGAGTTTACTGGCATTACACAGATGTGTGTGTGTATGCACATTTAGCAGTTTTTTTGTTCTTGCTTTTGCTAAATTTGGACTTCCATTTGGATCATTTGAATATCTCATATCTCTTTCATTTGTTGCATAATTAATTGTTTATTCTTCAAGACCTACCTCAAACGTCACCCCCTCTGGGTACCCTTACCCCCAACCCCAGTCAGGCAGTACCCTACATGTTCCTATAGAACTACATACATTTACTGCGGTATTTACCACTAGCAGTCTGTATTTGCCTGTTCTACTGGACCAGCCTGACCATGAACGAGTTCTCTGAAGAAAAGATTTACACCTGATGCATTTTTGTAGCTCCAGAGTCAGTGTAGAATCTCGCTCATCTCAGTTATTCCGGAAATGCTGACATAATTCCTGCAGTGTGACCATTCATCTTTGAGGGTTACGACTTCTTTGAAAATGCTATAGGCTCTCTCCAGAGGAAAAAAGTGTTCACATGCAAATTTTACATACATTTTAAGTTGTTCTTGGGCCCCGTAAGCCCTTCCATGATCCTGCCAATGCGTCCACAGAACTCAGATCAAGAACCACTTGCCAAAGGAAATAGACTAATACGCTTGGTACAGTAAAGTTCTAAACATTTCTCTGCTATTTCCTTCACTCAAATATTTATCATGTGGATGCTGAGGATGTTATAATGAATATCAAACAAGTACTTACCACACAGTGAGAGAGACCAACAAATGAGTCAATAATTATACCACAGCAGGTAAATGCTACTGCAGCAGTGTACAAAAGATGCCAGCCTTAGGAAAGTGGTTTCAGATTCATGACTTATGGACCAAAGATTTTCCCCCAAATATCTGGCAACCAGTAGGAGTGGTAAAGTTTTTATTTTCCCAAATCAGTACATTTGCAAAAAGTGTTCTATTATCACTATCACTTCTTAACATCTCACTGCCCCCAAAGAAGAAATATATAATTTTGGAATAAAGAACAATCCTTTTAATTGGTCACATATAATTCTGTGAAAATAAATTCTTTCTCGTTTCATTGTGGACATTGAAAAACTTCTCACACACTGGCACCTGGCATTTAGTATTTGAATCCCTCTGTCTTACGGAGTCCTTGAAGGCTTCCCAGAAGAACTGTTCAAACTGAATCTTCAGGGATAAATGAGGGGCTAGAATGTGGGAAGAACCAGAGGGAGGGGCTTATTCCAGGCAGATGAAATAATAGTTGAAAGACTAAATATATAAAACGTGTGCATATAAGATAGTAATGGAGGTGAGGTCACGTTAGCAGGAAAATCCTCAAGGAAAAGGTGAAATGGGCAAGTGTTGAAAATTCTTAAGAAAGGGAACTGTGCAGAGGAAGGGAATGACACACCGGTAGGATACAGAGGCACCTCCTGCTTCAGGCTCGTGCAGGGAGGCAAGCTGTAAGAAGTTTGGGGCCCCCTGACTCCCCCTGAAGCCATGTGTTACAGCGAATTAGCCAGTAAGATGCTCCTACTGGCAGCTTAGGAGAAGACCAGGTAGGACTGGAAGGCAATGAAGAATCGGTGACTCTTGTGCAGGAAGCAACTAAGGAAGGCCAACAGGGGAAGGCTGGCTGGGGAGTGACATTTGCACCAGAAACTGATGGGAGGATGGGGTGACCAGAGTCAAGGCAAGAGCATAGAAAGCTGTTCAGTCGTAAATGACGTCGTGAAGAGGGCCTTTTGCACTAGGTGGACATGGGAACTGAGTGTCAGGATGAATGCAGGATACAAGGAAGAAACAGAAGGACTTGAGGTAGATCCACGTACATAAAGTCCACAGAGCCAATATTATCTTATTCTCTTCTATTATCTATATGCCATGATTTTCTTTAATCGCCATATTAGGCTAATCGAACCTTAGTAAATACATATTTCACTTTCAAAATATTTCTTAAAATTGTATTAATGCTATTGGATGGCATGTGTTGACTGATTTTTTTTTTAAGTTTCAGTCTTGCAAAAGTTTATAAGGAGATCAACTACTCAGATATTCTAGCTAACTTAAAGTAGTTTAAAATATGCAAATCAAATTACTTCTTTCAGATAAACTGCAGGTATATATTCCTCACCTAATCCAGGGCTACTGCTACCAAATAATCCTCTAGTGAGAAAAATATGTTTTAAACGAAAGGCACAGTTAATATTTCTGGGTATGTTTCCATTGAGAGAATACTGTACATTATCAACAGCTCACTGTCAGATGCTTTCGGCTTAAGGCATGTGAATATTCAAAAACCATCTTCACTTGGAAACACCATTTCCTACCTGCCTTCTCCTCCACCCAAGATTATCCTTTTAAATCTGTAGCAAATAATCTTTAGATGCATTTCTTATTATTAGCATACCAGAGCCAGCACAAACCTCTCCTTTCTTTTCTCCCGCCATGTTACACGTAACGGAGTTTCTTATTAAATATACATGCAATCCCTCGTTGCATATAAATGTACCTCATCAAAGAATAAGGGAGACCCTGCAACTCTGCTATCGACTGGTCATAAAGACAGAGCAATATCTGAACAGTGTTCTTGGGCTTTCTCTAAAAAAGGAAAACTGAAAGAGTCCTGTAACTTCAGCCACCACCATAAGGAACTGCAATGTGGTTCCCTTCTGACATATTTATTAGGCTGCTTTATTACATATTTTTGAGACCACAGAAAGGAGAAACTGCTTTCCTACTTCCAAAGAGAATTTACAAAGTCACTGCTTTTGTCTACATGGGGCAATACTCTTGTCTTTGGGGGAAATGCCAGGCAAAATAAACCACACTGCTGTGTGGGGAGAGGGTGTGTGTTAAAATGCACCAGCAGTGAAATGCTTTCTGGTGATTCAAGTACATCTCAGAGGCAACACCACACAATGCCATAGATGGTATCCTTTGAAAAAGCAAAGCAGAAGAATATTTCTCACAGCCAAACAATTTCACTTTAACATTAGATGCAAATGAGAATGACTTGAAATTCACCAGGGAGAAGGAAAACATCAGAAGGAAGTCCTTAATTCATACTAAGAAATAATAAAACAAGGACTTAGACTGACAGCCCGTTGTTTGGTTAAGGGTGCGGGCTTCCTCAGAAAGCTCTCGTCCTGCTGGTTTGGGAGTGCTAAATTACCTTGTTGGAAAACATACTTGGATGGGTGACTTCCGCCAGGTCTGCACACACTAGGTGAAACGTATCTATTGACTTACAAGCTGGATGCATGTGTCAAAATGCCATCCGGTATTTTTGTAGTAATAGCTAGCAGTCATGGCTGTAAATTATTTATGGAGAGTATTCAGTGCAAACAGGTTAGAGCACACAGTCCTCTTCAGCTTGACTGCCCTGGTTTTAGATCATGCAGACACTCAACTCCTCGGAGATCTGCTCTTATCACTGCAAACCCTAAAAGGGGGCTCACACTGCAGTCAGTTCAGCAACTCACAGCCACCCGGCCACTTGCTAAAGCTCTACCTCAAGGTTCAGTGAGTAAACACGGTCCCTCTGCCCCTTCTCTCACACCCGCCTGGCCGGGGCGATGTAAGGTAATATCAGACATGAAGGCAGATCGATCTCCAGAGCAGAGGCATGGCCGTGCTCCACTATCTTTGTGCAGAAACATGGAAGAATGTGCACAGAAAAGGCCACTGGTGATCTTAACGCAAGCTGACATTTCACTAATGCCATGTTTCTGCAGCTGGAAAGAGTTGGTTATCCGGTGAAGCCCTCAGTTTAAATTTAAATGAGTGTGGCGTCCTATTGCAATGCGGGGCATGGTCTTCCCCTTCTGCCCCAGACTATTTCAGCCATGGCCATTTCCACTTCTTCTCCGTGCTCAATGTAGGCAAGTGGACTTTTCTGCAGTGTCACATAGATGACCAGAAAGTTACAGCATCTTTTAGGTTTTACGAATTAAAACCACAAGGAAAAGCAAACTCTCTTTGAATATTTCTGGAAGGCTATTCTGCGTCCCCTTCAAACAGGAAATTAATGACGTATGGACCTCTGATGTCCCAGGTCAGATATCTGTCCATTTCACTTTATCTTCTTTATCCTTTAAGATGAAGAGATATTATAGACTTTCCACTGCTTAATATGGAAGAACTACTTTGTCATACGAGATCACAGCTTTTATTTGTGGGCTTAGACCAGGAAGTGGGTTATCTGTTCACCAATTTACAAGGAGAATAAAAGCAGCACAACTGCTGAAGTAAAACTTGGAAACATGATAAGCCCTGCAAAGCGGGAAAAGCAGAAAATAAGATCTGTGGGTTTGAGAATCAGCTTTCTTTAGGATTGGATAGCAAGAGTTTATCTCCCAAATGTTTTTACAGAGTGTTAGAAAGCCGTAGATAATAACATCTGTATAGCTCAAAGAGCACAGGACCGGGAAGCAGGAGCCCTGGTTCAGCTACACAAAAGCCTGTATGACTTGAGACCATTCTTTCAACTCTGAGGGCCAGTTTTTTCATCTACAAAATGGGGGAAATAAAATCCTCCTCGGGCATCATTTTGTTGTAAGGACAAAATGACATGGTTTAAGGAAAGGTTATTGAAGTAGGTTGAACGGTGGCCCCCGGAAGATAGGTCCATTTCTTAATGCCTGGAACTTGCGAATGTAAACTTAGTTTGAAAACAAAAGGGTATATTTCAACGATGTAATTAAGTTAAGGGACTTGAGATGAAGAGATCATCCTGGATTATCTGAGTGGTCCCTTAACCCAATGATAAGTGTTCTAAGAGACACAAAGAGAAGCCACGGATACAGAGGAGGAGACCAAGTGAAGAGGGAATCAGGCAGTGGGCTCATGCCGCCACTCGGCAAGGAAGCCGACGGCCCCCAGAAGCTGGAAGAAGCCAGGAAGGGTTCTCCCCTGGAGCAGCAGGGGAGAGCTGCCCTGCCAACACTCTGATGTTGGACTCTACAGGAGAACACATTCTTGCTGTTTTCTTCAAGCCCACTACTAATTCTGTGGCAATTTGTCACAGCACCCACAAGGAAAAACGTATATAATTATGTTCAGAGTGGGAACTAGGAGGGTGAGTTGAGAGAGGCTTCCACCTCTGGCACCAAAGTTACAGTGGCCGCCCAAAACTCGGTAATCAAGATAAACACTATTTTAAGACAGCATTTAAAAAAGTCAAAATCAATGCCCAAAAAAATCTGTGATGAGGAAAATATTCTAGAGGGTGAAAGATTTGTCTTTGATATTGGAGAAGTATCATCTCATTATTATAATCAAAAAATAGATGAGATGAGGCATCATTTTGCTGTTAGAGCATCTCACTAGGAAGTGTCAGTCGTTAAGGCAGCTTTCAGTTGAATTATGCTTCTGTGTCTGTGAGTCTATTTCTGTTTCGTAACTAAGTTCATTTGTACCATTTTTTTAGATTCCACATATAAGTGATATCACGTGATGTTTGTCTTTGTCTGACTTCCTTCACTAAGTCTGATAATATCTAGGTCCATCCATGTTACTGCAAATGGGATTATTTCATTCTATTTTATGACTGAGTAATAGTCCATTGTGTACGTACACCACGTCTTCTGTTATAAGCCACCAAGTTTAAGCCATTCACTACCTTTAGAATAGAATTCAAACCTTCTGTTCCTAAGAAGTACCGCAGGATCTGGCCCCCAGCTGTCTTTCCACTCCTAGCATCGGCCAGGGCCTCGCACAGCCCTCCCGAGCTGTCTTGCTTCTTACTGCTCCTCTCACCCGTGCTTGCACGGGCATGGCCACTCCGCCCCAGGGTGCAGCTCCCCCAGGGGATCCCTTCCACTGCCATGTGCCTGGTGGGTTCCTGATCAGCCCCCAGCACCCCTCACAGGTTTCAAAGCCTTCTTAAACCTCCAGATGGTCTGACCCTCCCCCATCAGTGCTCAAGCTCCCTTTTATTTATTTACTTTACCCTTTTATTACAGCACATGCCCTCCACTACTGGAATCATTTTTTATCCAAGTATTTGCTGCACACAACTCTGAATTATTTGAGAGAAAGGAGAGCCATATTCAGCTTGATTTTCCTAGTGCGTAATACAGCATCTGACTTCTCATAGATGCTCAATAATCACTGGCTAAACTAACTAGTTTATTAATAATGTCTTTTAAGCATGCATTATTTCATCTAGTATTTTAAGCATTAAGTGAAATGCAGACTACTATTATCATGTTTTAACAAAAGAGAAAATTCAGGTACAAAGAGGTGAATAGAACTGTTAGAATGCAAATCTAGGAACACGATTTCAAATCTACCTCTCTATATATTTAAACACATATTTAACCAAATATATATTTGACCATATATAGAGAGAGGAAGAGAGACAGATTTTAACTAGATAGATTTAACCATATATGTATATACTATATAAGTCTCTTCATAAGACGAATTGCCTCATCGTTTTCTGTCTGGCGTTAAAACTAAAACTATTTAAGTCTTACCTCTGGTAAGTTCATTGAGGATGGATCCAGGTTTTATTTAATATTTTTGCCATACAGTGCCTGCTAAATAGCAATCATTCAAATATTTGTTGAATGGATTAATGATCATTGCAATGACTGTATTTTTAATATTTCTTCCATATTTCTATAAAATTATCCTATGAGGCTATATAATGTTACCTTACTAAAAGCTATACATATGGAGCTCCCAGTCTATTACGTGTCTCTATTCTGCCCTGTTTCAGAAGATGGGGGGCTTGTTAACTGAACTACTGTTTCACACCGAATGTTTCCCTGCTGCTCTGGTGATTTAGCTGGGCTTATCCTTTTCATTGATTTTTTTCAGAAAGTGAATAACAAATAGAATTTTACTTTGGGGGCAAGCTTAGAGAAGGCCAGTATAGATACTTCCATGGACTTTCTCGTGGAGAGTGTGCACTTTGACCCCTTATTTCTGATGCCACCGGGGTTAGGATCATGCCAAGGGGGAGCTGAAACTTCCAGTTACTGTCAGTACAAAGGAAACCATTACCCAAGTTCTAATTATGGTCACTAACAGAAGGATGGAGGTGCAGTCCAGAGTCCAGGAAGTGAAAATCAGGGCAGGAGAAAGCAGGCAGCAGTTCTGAGTTGAAAGGAGACAGCAGTATAAGAGAGGGTAGAGTGAGAGGGACCGGCCAGAGCCAGGAAAGAGAGAGAAAGGGCATTGCCCAGGAGGCTAGAAGCGGCCTCGTGCCTACCCAGTCTCTTACCAGCTTAGGAAGTGACAGTAAATATTTATCAAAGGTGCGATAATTTGATAATCTTCTGTTCATAGTTCATAGGCAAGTTGTAAGGATTAACTTCCCTGTGAAATTCTTCAGACAAAACAGCTCTTAAGAATAGCAAATAGACCACATTTTAAATGCTTAAAAACAGGTGGTAAATAAATAACAGCAGTTCAGTAACAGAGATGTTCTCACCATAAGAAGGGCTTTGTTTATCAGTTAGCTGTACTCAGTGGTCCAAGTCTATCTAGTGTCACATGCACAGTTATGCTGGTGATGTGTTCTAGGTGAACACATGGACAAAAATAAAACTGTGGCTTACTAACTGAAATTCTTCAGTTTCAACCAAACAACTAGGCTTATTTTTCATGCAAGTGTTTTTCCTTAAGTATACCAGTCCATAAAAATGGCTTTTATCATAAATTGTTGACATTTATTGGAAATTTATAAAACATTTTCCCATAGTTACAATACTATTGTGGGTCCATAAATCTCCAAGCCATTTCCCCCAAAACTCCTTTTAAACCAGGACGTATTAGAATATAGGGCAATAGTACTAGATTTATAGCAATGTAATCACTTGTGCATGTAGTCATCCCATCAACATTTATTGTGTGTTCTATGAACGCAGCATTGCCTAGTTTTTGGAGAGACAAAAAATTAATAAGATAGGTTCATGTTCTTAAAGTGTTCACAGTCTAGTTGGAGATAGAGACACATTAATAAATATATGATATAGTATGATGTGATATACGCCATAAAAGAAGAATGCACATAATTATGAAACTGTAGGTTCCACAAGAGGGACATAAAATGGTGAGACAAAAATGCCCCCCTCATATTGCAAACAAGGGGGATATTTTTTAGCGTCACCCAGGAAATGTGTTGCCCATATGTCTGTTCAACGGCAGACCTGCATTTGTAGAATGTATTTCTTAAGGTTCAGTTATGATTTCATGCTAACCTAATATGAAAAATGATAAAGTAGGTTGAGGGTCATGTATTAGGACTTAGATTATGATTTTCTTCCCCTTTGAAAAATAGAACCTAAAGCCATACTGATACATTTTAGAAAAATAAAAATGCTTGGTTGAAAATGTACAGTGGATCAGTAGAACTTTGAAAGTGTAGAGCAGAAATTTAGCCAAAAATCAAAGGGGGACATTTAGAGTCAGGGGAGAAATTATAGGTAATGAAACAGCGTGAGCAGAGCACGAAATTATGAAAGGGTGTGGCATGGATCTACAAGCCCAGAGCTCTTACCCAGATGATTAGGAACACATCTCCTAGTTGGTCAGCATGTGATTTATCTCTACTGACTTGGCAATTAAAATGACAGCATATTGGAAAAGAAGGCAGATTCTCGAGCCAGATGGCCTGACTTTGCATTTTCCTGGCCATAGGACCCTAGCTAAGTTACTTAAGCCTCACTATACTTCACTTTCCTCATGTGTAAAGTGAGGGTTGCAGAAATACTTGGCTCATAAGGTTCTGAAGTATATATGAGTTGATACATGTAAAGTCCTCAAAACAGTGCTTGGTGTTGGGAGAAGTAATCCACCAATCTCCATGAGCATCACTGCACCTTCCTTCAGGAGAGGCCAAGAATTCGAAGCCCTGATTGCTCCTTACTGGAGATGCTTTGCAAGATTGTGTTTACAGCAAACACCTTTGTGATGAGGTCGTCTCCCTCTGGGACACAGATCACACTTGATTGCCGCTCGCCTAAAACCGCGAGTTCCTCAAGTCCAGTGTTCCTCGCTTACAATGCAACCAATGGCAGATGCAGGCATCCATATGGGCTTAGACTGCATCTCCCCCGTGGGACTTGGGGGACTAGTGAAAATGATGCAAACATGGTGCTTGTGTTGCTTGCTCTGCTGTAAGAAATAAAGTCCTTTGTCTCTGATACAAGAGTCTCTTGTCTTCTGCCAGCATCCATGAAAGAGTAATAGGCTAAATTGTTAGCTTTTAAGTAGGATAAAATCAAACCCTGTACTCAACAGCTGGCACATAGCAAACATTAAGTAAATGTTAATTGTATGGGGGAGACAATGGGAGCTGGTGAGACCTGTGAAGACAAGGTGGGCACCTGAGGGGTGGGACTGACAAATGCATCAGGGAGGTTATTCTTGAAATGGCTGCTGGCTCTTCTCTGTTTTCCCCTACTTGCCTTCCTCCTTATCCACCAAGAATACCAGTCATTTTTGCACCAGAATGTCCTAAAATTGTCCACTGACATCGGGTCTGCTGTCAATCGAATAGCTTTTCCTCAACTCACTACCTACATCTGAAAGGAAAACACAACCATTTGGAGACTGGGAACAATGAAGGGATTTCTGCCATGTCTAACAAGGGGTAGGATAGTAAAATTTTACCTATGATGTAGTATCTTTTTTGTGTTGGTTTTTAAAAATTTACCAAGAAAGACAAAGCTCCACCCAAAGGCTAATGAAGGATCTTGGGGGATGCAGAGAAATTAAATAATATTAATCTACATTAAAAAACAACACCAAGGCTCATGCCATCTTGAACATTTCCCAAGTGGGAGTTCTGGAGTAAAGAACTGTGCAGAAAGGAAGAGGGGTCCTGAGAAAGTGAAATGAGGGCTGAGGACAGAGCTGGCTTACACAGCTACCTCCCTCAGGCAATAGGAGGAAGAAAGCACAGTCTCTCACGCTCCCCCCTCCTGCAGCACCCCCCCTTCTTCATTCCCTGTCACTGCATTATCATAAGGCCCATGAGGATAGAATTGGTACCAAAGCACAGTAAGCTGGGGACAAGGTAGAGGGGGGATTTAGGATACGTGGTAGAGAACAGGCAGCTGGGAGGTCACCATTGCATCAGCAGTCTCTGACATGTACAGGTATCCAGGTAACCTGCATCTTACATAAAGTCACCACTGAAATAAAGTTTGAGCAGGGGGTGCTAATTAATCAAGCATTCTTGTCGTCAGACACTTGGAATGGATGCCCGTATCTCTTTCAATGTACATTCTCAGAGAATAACCAAGGTTGAAATTTTTAGACTCATTACTAAGACCATCGCTTGACTAAACAGAAAGAGCAGTGCATTGGGGTCAGAAGACCTGAGGGGCTTTATTGCCTCTGTCGCCTCCTCGTCCAATGACCCTAGGCAAGATGCTTAGCCCGAGCTTGAGCTTCCTCTTCTCTAAAAGGAAGGTAAACACAGTCTAACTCACACGGTCCATAACTGTGTAAGAGTATGAGCCTATGCTAATTATTCTACGATCAAGCAGTTTGAAACTTTAATACGTTAGTCTGAACAACAGAAGCCGGACAACATGACTGTATGTACTTACACATATGTGTTTAATTACCATCAACATGAATATTTTGAGATTATACCCGTGTTTATACTAGAACACGGAGCATGAATTGACACTACAGTTTCTCTCACAAAAGTGATCTTGAAACAAAAAGCATCAATGTTTCTCAGAACTGAGTTCCCTGAAATGCCATCCCTTTGGACTACGTTATCAGGGACTATTAATACTTGGAATACATGAATAATCACAGATGGAAGTCAAAGAAATGCCTTTCTTCTATCAAACCCCTCTGCTGGGGGCAAGGTGAGGGTGGTACCTGTCTGTGCATCCATGTGTATGCTCATATTTTAATGGCATACAGAGACTCCGGCAACCTGAAATATTTTGCATAATAACTTACATCAGACTGAAAGAAGCCTACTATGGTTAATAACTTGGTAGGAACTATATTCCCCTCTTGAAATATGATTGCCAGATGAAACACAGGATGCCTAGTTAAATTAGAATTTTAGATCAGTAATAATTTTAATAAAAGGCAATATTTGGGACATATACTCAAATACTATTTGTTGGTGCTCTGAAGTTTGAATTTAAACAGCATCCTGTATTTTTATTTGCTGAGTCTGGCAGACCTACCTGAAGTGGCAAAATGTTTCCTGACCTCATATCCCAATGATGTCACCATACTCAGTTAATTTCATGAGGTAAACAGCTCTGTCCCTTTGGTCTCTGTGGGACTGTCTTCCCTAACACTATGAAGGGGGAGATTACATATCCTGACATCAGACCAATTGTGCCTTCAGTGATAGATATTAAAATCACATGCCTGCCTGAAATCGCCGAGAATTCATCAACTACATTCCGATCTTCTGTTGGAAAGGCCTGGAAATAAACATATAGGTGCTTTGGAACAAACAAAACACATCTTCTCTTTCTGCAAGAGAGTAAACGGAAACTCCTAGAAGCTCCAGATTCTAATTCTACTCCGGGTGAGTAATTGCAGCAACAATTACTGTTTACATGGTCTCGTTTTGACATTTCTTTGATTATTTTTTTAAAAACAATGTCACTGCTACAGAGCTAATTGGAATCTAATTATTTCCACACAGATTAGTGTTCTCAAGCCTCTGTCTCAGACAGGTCATGAGACGGTGGTCTCAGATCAGCTTCTTATCATTTACATTACTTAAAAAATAGGGAAAGGGTATTATTCTGCATAATTAAAAATCTTAATTAAAAACTGGACCAAGATATCAGCTGTAGTGGTAGCTTGACAAACCCCTTAGGGCGGGCTCGGATTCTACTGCCTTCTGATTAGAATACGAATCTGGAAATATCCACTTTGATAATCTCCATTAAGACGTGATGCTTTCAGGCCTGGTAATCATTTCCATGAAGGTCTGGTGGAGAGGAGGACACTTTGAGAGTCTGGTAAACATGCCCCACGATTTACGAACCTGTATAATAAGCTCATATTTAAGATCTCTCTTGTAACTCTGAAGGGGATCTCCAGGTTCCTTACCATGTAAGTTGGGCCTAACATCCTTAAGGATCACAAGGTAATCTGCAATGCTCACAGCCATCACATCTGAGAATTTTCATGAGAGATGCATTGTAAGGCTTTTTTAATAAAAAGCAAATAAAAGTAATTGATTCAGCTTTTATTTAGCTGCCACCCCAAAGGGATGAGACAAGAGGTGCATCTAATAGAGCACTGGAAGAAAAAGCAAACTGTCCCTTTTTGACAGTCCTTTCAGTGAAAGTTGTCCAACTTTTTGACAATTGCAATGTAATTACACCAACTGAAATGTGAATTGATTAAAGGTGTATTCTTCCTATGACTATAATGTTGCACCTGTCTATGTTACCCCAAGCCATCCTTAATGATATTTTAATTTTTTTGTATATGCTTATTTTCATGGTTTTGCAGCATGGCTGATAAATTGAAGATAGAGAGAATGCCTCCATTTCATGAATTTTTAAGAAATGCTAACCTCCTGAAAGGTTTTGAGGAGCTTATAATACAATTACAGGCACAAAAACTAAGTGAAGACACAAAATTCAGGGATTAAGTAAGGTGGTATGTTTGGGGGGAAAGAAAAGCGGTGAGAGCCATCGGGAAATGATAGAGAGGTCAATGGCTATGGAAAAATAAAAAGCGTGCTGAGTTTAACTCTCACTTGCTGGCAATAAGAAGAGAGAAAAAAGGAAACAGATTATAAGTTCTCATTGCCAAGTGGTAAAAAGGTATCCCAGTTTCTCGGGAGAATCAGTTTCGCTTTGCCTGGCCCCCAGATGTACTGTACCCCCAGATGAAAGTGGGAAAGTGCTGTGATGTCATTGAGGGCGTCCCTGTACGTGAACTTGACAGAGGCCTGGTATTTCCGAGCAGCTTTCAACCCTGGGTCAGAACTAGAAGACCTCAGAGACCGGGTCTCTAAGTCTTGTCTCTCCCTGAATCTCTCCAAGGCTGTGCTCTTCAAGATGTGGACAACGACCCACATTTTTCAAGACATTACTTCCCTTATCATGTGTCACTCCGATGTTTTCTATTCTATTATACATTCATGTATTTTTTAAAAGTTTCAGTCAAAACCCACTAAATTGACTTTTTGAGCCATCAGTGAATGGATGAAGACCCAGTGTTTGAGAAACACTGTACTAGTAGGCATAACATTTTCCTAAAATACAGAAAAATGGTAAAATGTCATATGTTTTGTATTCATAAAAACGTATGTAAGTGTGGATGTGTTTTAAATCTGTATACATCCTCAAACGTATGTATCATATCAAAATATATATGTGAAATTTCACAGATGTGATAATAACTTGCTTAAGCTCACGAGAAATCTTGAAGTAGGTTTAAACATATCTTTTTAATCACATAGTTGAGTGTAACCCATATTCAGTGTTGAAATGGTAGTATATACTTTTACTCGTTTCATAGATTTCAGCTTGTCTTTTTTTTTTTTGCGGTACGTAGGCCTCTCACTGCTGTGGCCTCTCCCGTTGCGGAGCACAGGCTCCGGACGCGCAGGCTCAGCGGCCATGGCTCACGGGGCCCAGCCGCTCCGTGGCACGTGGGATCCTCCCGGACCAGGGCACGAACCCGTGTCCCCTGCATCGGCAGGCGGACTCTCAACCACTGCGCCACCAGGGAAGCCCCAGCTTGTCTTCTGACACAAAGACATTTTTAACTAATCTAAATAATTGAGCTAGCTCACTTTTGAATTCTTATTACCTAAGTTTCGCCTACGACTTACTGTGATAAGCTTTCCTCAGTTCCTAGGCAAAGTATGTGCTTTGAAGCACCCAAGTGGGTCATTTATAAGTGCCTGTGTCTCAATTTATCACATCATTTTATTCAGATATGATTTAGACACAGAATGAACATTAGCTTGAAAATTTTATTATCCCTGTATTTTTTCCAAATGACAAGTATTTAAAAATAAAATCACCCAGTTAGTTCTCCCTTCTTACCTGCATACTATTCACTGACTTCATTTTTCTCAGTCTCTGTCACCATAAAGGAATAGCAAATATCTTAGGTCAGGCTGTTTGTGCTATTTTCCCTCCAAATAATGTTAGCTTTGTCCTCTGTTTTCAAATCTATAATAACTGAAGCAGCCCTGTTCACTAGGCATGCTCGAGGGGAGGTCAGGCTGGCGCACCAGGAAAGGCATCAGAAAGCATTTCTCTTTGAACTGAGATAGGTAAGAGGTTAGCCTGATAGAGAGGCAGGGAATGGCATCCCTAAAAGAGTGAAACTTGCTACAGGGAGGTCAAAGTCAATGGGAACAGCTAAAGTAAAGAGTTCAGGCTGAGGAACAATGGAAAATCATGCTCCAAGTGAAGGCAAAAGTTGGATCAGAAATTTGTTATTTATTACATAGGCAGGAGAGAGACTCTGAACGTTTCCAATCAGAGGAGTGACATCATTAAGCTTTCATTTTAGAAAGATCACTTTGACAAAAATGAAGAGAACGGGTTGAAGGAGGTCAAGCTATGCGGCTGAGATTTCAGTTAAGAGGCCATGGCAATGATCCAAAAGAGAAATGGTAACGGCTGGATTAAGACATGGGTGGAATTGAAGGAGAGGGCATGGGCTCAATAAGACGAAATAGAGACCAAGTGTCTGGGTCTCCTGGAGACTGTAGAGTGTATTGGCAGATAGGGTTTGGGGGTGGGGAAGAGGCAGAGAAGAAGGAGTCTGATTCCTGGCTTCTGGTCTGTATAACAGGTGGGGCTTGTAACACAAAGATCAAGGTGTGCAGATTGATCTTGTGCAAAGATCAATAAAGAGAAGAGTTCAGCCTAACAGTGTTGAAGCTGGGATGTCTATTGGCCTTCTCCATTGAGATGTTCAACCAAAGAGCTAATTTTCATAAAACACTTACTATGTGCTAGCACAGAGCATTTTACTTGCATTATTTTCTTCTAAAAACTCTTGTAAGAATGACTATTGGGCTTCCCTGGTGGCGCAGTGGTTGAGAGTCCGCCTGCTGTTGCAAGGGACACGGGTTCGCGCCCCGGTCCGGGAAGATCCCACATGCCGGAGCAGCTAGGCCCATGAGCCATGGCCGCTGAGCCTGTGCATCTGGAGCCTGTGCTCCGTGACGGGAGAGGCCACAACAGTGAGAGGCCCGCGTACCGAAAAAAAAAAAAAAAGAATGACTATTATTATCCTCATTTTAAAAATGAGGAAACTAAGGCTCAGAGAGTGAACTTATTTGCCCAAGGTCACAGAGCTGGTAAATGACTGAGCAGGGACTCACATTCAGCCTATCTGATCCTGTATCTGTGTCTTAATCCCTATGCTGCACATGACTGGTGAGATAGAGACTCAGAATCAGTGACACAGCAGTGGTAGTTATAACTGTAGTTGTGAGTGATGCTACCTAATTAGAGTATATGCAGTAGAAAGCAGAGGCCCAAGGAAAAGCCCCAGGGAACACCAACACTCAAGGCACAGACTACGAATTAGTGGTCTCCATTTGTCCACAGATAGAGTTTGTTTGGCTAGGACAGCATGTTAAAAAACTTGGATTTGAGTGCCTTCTGCAAGAGATAGGAAGCACTCCGCTCCCCTTCACAGTCTCCTCCATCCCCTGTTAATTCCCCATAGCTCCTTCACACCTGAGCATTTCCTGCCGGGCCCCTGGAAACACTAGAGTTGCAACCCCTAAAAAGTGTTGAGGAAGAGATACACACATAGGAGAGAAAAATCAATAAAAGAGAAGGTAAAAAAGAAATACTAGGAGGATGTGACTTCGTGAAAGTTAAACAAGGAGAGAATTTCAGGAAAAAGGGGACAGTCAGCCACATGAAATGTCACAGATGGTCAAGTAAGATGAGAGAATGGTGTCTATTGAATGCGGCAATCTGGTGGTCAATGATCATCTCAGTAAAAGGCAGTGGAGTGGGTGGATGGGTCACAAAGTTAGATTACAGTGGGGTGAAGAGGGAAAGGGAGGGGGGAGGTAGAACTAGACGGTTTAGTGTCCTCTTAAAGAAAGCGTGTGTGACTCTGAAGGGAAGGAAATAGACAGGTAAGTAACCAATGGGAGATGCGGGGTCAGATGGGAACGTCTGCTCTTAGAATGGGAAATGTCCGAGCATGGTTTAATGCTGAGAACAAATAGCGACAGGGATGATCACCCGGGAATATGGGAGAGAGGAGATGGTGGGTTCAGCAGTGATGCTTAGAAGTGATACTGCACATCAGGCATTGTCTTAAGACATTAGGGACATAGAAGAGAAATACGAGACAAGGTCCCTGTTTTCATGGCAATTACCTGGTGTAGAGAGAAGACACCCAACAGACAAGGAGAATAAATACAATCATCAAAGTAATATTAGATAATGATATGATAGAGACTGGAGAGTCTCCTTTTTGTATTTTTTCTTGTTGTAGGATCGCTTTATATTGGGTATGCACAGAAGTCTTTTCTGAGGACTGACATTTGAGCTGAGATTTGAATGACATCAGGAGCTAGCCACGGATGCTTTGGGGAAGAGCATTCTAGCTGGAACAAATAGGTAGTGTATACATCTAGGGTGATGTGAGTTTGGTGTGATTGGGAAATAGAAGGAAGCCACGGTGGTTCAGAAACCACATCGTGGTGGGAGAGGAGGTCAGAGGGGTGGGCACGGGGTCGGGTGAATGGCACCTCGCAGCCTGCAGTAAGGAGTTCGGATTTTATTTAAGGTGCAACCTTTATTTAAGGGCTCTAAGCAGGGGAGGTGCTATCAACTCCTAGGAGGTGAGAGGGGCTGGATCCCAGCACGAAGTAGAGGAATGAGCCTGGAACAGGCATGCTGTCAGCAATTCCACTGAGACAGGGGAGGCAGGAAAGAATAAGTAGGAATGGAGACATTTGTAGGTAGTATAGGAAGAAGCTGAAGGCGTTAATTCTTAAGCACCTCAATTTTCTCAGTGATGCTAGAGGCAAAATGATCCACCAAGAGTGAACAGAGACATTGTAGAATACAGGGTTGTATTCCTGATGTGGCTACCATAATAAAACACCATTGACTGGGTGTCCTCCTGAGATGAGTGGTGGCAGAGAGGGAGCTCTCTGGGATTAGGCCCCCACCTTTATGACCTCATTTAACCTTTATCCCCTCTTCACAGGCCCCATCTCCAAATATTGTCATATTGGGGGTTAGGGCTTCAACCTATGAATTTTGGGGGAACACAAACATTTGGTCCATAACAGAGATCTGTGGAGAAAAGGAAAACTTTGGGGTATTGAAGAAATGGAAAGGGAATTGATTTAGAATATCAAAAACACTTTCCATTCTTTTTTTTTTTTCTATATTAAGGCCAAACTACTGCACTCCCTCCAAGATTCCCAACTTTAGGCAATGGGAGGATATTTGGGCGATGAAATCATTATCTTTAATGTACGATCTCCCATGGACTCAGAAAGTAGGAGGATCCTGGTCATCACAAAGTTCTTTATTCAGCAGCAGGTAAGGGAGGTTGGCATGACAGTCTGGAGCTGAATCAGAGCCAAGGCAGTTTGTATAAAAAGAGGACAGAGAGAATAGAGAGAAGCTGGGAGAAGCCCCAAGAGCTGGAAAGCAGGAAGCCTGGACATTGCACAAGTGAAAGGAAGGGAGAGAGGAACACCCCTGTGAGTGGAAGCCAAGGAGAGACCTGGGGAAGCACAGAAGTGCTTCAGGATTTGTATTAGTTCCTTCTGATGTAAACATGGGATGTGCTTCCTTCTCCAAAAGAAATTTTCAACCAAGCCTATAATGCTCATTAATGTGCTGTGGGAAAATTTTGCTTTTCTGGAGGTGGGGAGAGCTGTGAGCTCTGTTTCAAAATCAGTGCCTGGAAGAAACCAGAGCCGTGTGTTGAAGATGCACCAAATGACCGAAAACACAAGAAAACACAAAAACTAACAAGGGGGCAAATTTTTAATGTTTTCACAGCACCCAAAATATTTAATTTTGACCTGTGCTCCATTCGAAGCTTCCCTCAAATTTGCAGGTAACAGACATAGATAATTTTAAAGCACTTACACCTCACATGCACCCCCCTGCCCCCATCTTTCCCTATAGCTTGGGTTGTGGCGTTACTGGGTCTGACTCAGCTTAGTAACACTTACTGCCCATATGCCAACTACTCCTTACTGCCAACAGATGTGACACCTAATAATGCTTTTCAAAAGTCAAAGTCAGGAGTCAACAACTCCAGACTCTTCTAGTTTGTTTCTTGACTCGTTCGGGGTAATATTAGTTCACACAGATTCTTCATTTCAATTTCCCAGCACCTATAAAAGTGGTCCTGGGGCTTCCCTGGTGGCGCAGTGGTTGAGAATCTGCCTGCCAATGCAGGGGACACGGGTTCGAGCCCTGGTCTGGGAAGATCCCACGTGCCACGGAGCAACTGGGCCCGTGAGCCACAGCTACTGAGCCTGCGTGTCTGGAGCCTGTGCTCCGCAACAAGAGAGGCCGCGATAGTGAGAGGCCCACACACCGTGATGAAGAGTGGCCCCCGCTCGCCGCAACTAGAGAAAGCCCTCGCACAGAAACGAAGACCCAACACAGCCAGCGTAAATAAGTAAATAAATAAATTTATTAAAAAAAAAAAAGTGGTCCTGGTTGCTTATTTCACACCATGTGATTTTTTTGTCCCTAGATGTAGGATTTTTCTACGATTAGACTGAGACAGGGCTGCCCTGCACTTCTCATCCATTCCTTGGATCTCCATTTTGGTGTCATGGTATCAGAGCGGCCCATTAATCAACACAGGTGGAGTTGATGCGCATATGAATAAATAAAATTAATGACCATTTTGACTCACCCAGGTGTTTATCTGCTCAGCTGCATTATTGAGATGTCAAGGGTATCTACGTTTTATAGAAAATATTTGCTGGTTGAGGAACTTACTGGTAGAGGTAGTAATGTGGCTGCTTTGTTTTCAAGGTTCTTGTGAAGTGTTGGTGCAGCGCCGGGCTGTGTGTGGGTTTCCATTGCAAGTGATTACAGACACGGCATGTGGAGAGAGTGGACTGGAGGCAAAATATATGCAGGAAAAGTGGAAATCACCAAGGAAAACGACTGAAGGGGAAATCAATATGAGGTGAAAGGTCAACAAGCCTCCTGCTGTTAGTCTGTCAGAATGTATTTAATGGGTTCATTGGATATTTTTCACATTTAAGAAACTGACATGAGAAAGGGTTAGCCTGTAATAACTTTTTCTCTCTCACTTACAAAATCGCAATTTTTTTTCTTTTGAGAATTTTACTTCTGATCTCAGTATTACATTCACGCCCAGGGGTTTGAGGCTTCAACAGAATTACAATGACAAGCCTTCAAAACAGATAATTATTTTTTTAAGTAGTTAATTCTGTAATCATAGCCACTTTAATTTATCAGAGTATAATTTAAAATGTAGTCACTAAAATTAAGTAAGGATCAAATATGGAACTAGCTATATCCAAGGGTCTAGATTCTGGGTTTGATCTCAATGTATTTATTGAAAGGATGCCTTATTTATTCTCTTTTCTATCATCTGTACAATTAGATTAATCTCCAGTTCTGTCCTCTTCAAGCAAGAAAGAGAAAGAGATAAAAAAATTAACCGATTTCCAGCAATAATTTTGGAAAAGAACTTAATAAAATTAAAAAGTCTCTCTATGTAAAATTACATTTGTAATATTTTTAAAAATTTCTGTACTCTCATTTGGTGAATATTCTTACTTATTTAATACTCTCCATTTTTTAGAAAATTCAGTCATCATCTTATTAGAGGCTCAGATTTTTACATTTTTCTAACATCTTTAATCAAAGTACCTTTAGGTACATTAGAAATATTAATTTATTCTATGGTTCCTGAGCTATACAGAGAGATTAGGCATTAAAGATTAACATCTGAAAAATTCAGCATGATAGACTTATATATGTTAATTCTTTTCTCCCATTTTCCTAAGACTAAGAAACTTATGTTCAGGATTTAAATTTCCTTTAGCTTTCCATCTTGAGTACCTGATACCAAATTGGCAAGCTCAGACCAGATTCTTGGCTTTTAATGAAGATCTGCTTCTTTAATTTTGGTGAGGAATTCTATAGAAGCAAAGTATAGCCCGGGGATGTTTTTTAAAATTGTCAAGGTTCCCAAGGATCTGGAATCTTCATTTGCCATGGGAGCTATGAGCGAAGCTCAAAGATATGTACATAAGAGGATTTTTACAAAGTAAAAGCACTTTGCCATGACACATGGGGATTTGAAATTTCCAAGAATTCATAAGGATAGATATTACCACAAAGGTCAAATATATATTTTTATACTTTTCACTTTCAGAATATTAAACTGTCATTTATTAAACAAAAGTTTATTAAGTATTTACTCTACACAAGGCATTTTGCTAGATATTGGTGAAACCAAGATGGAAAGAACATAGTCACTGCCCTTTAGGAATGCTTTGTGTAGCAGAGAAGCACTGATGTAAACAAAAGTTATGTGACAAGTGCTATGAATTAGTTTTCTATTGCTGTGTAACGGATTGCCTCAAACTTAATGACTCGGAACAACATACGTTTATTTTCTCACAGCTTCTGCGGGTACAGAGTCTGGACACAGCCTAACTGGGTCCTTAACTCAGATACATACAAGACTGCAATAAAAGTGCTCAGGTTCATCTGAGGCTCAAGGTCTTTTTGCAAACTCATGTGGTTGTTGGCAGAATTCATTTCCTTGCAGCTACAGAACTCAAGGCAGCTTGCTTCTTAAAGAGAAGTGGATGGAAGTCTCTGAGCTCAGGAAAGCCTGAAGTCCTCTTTTAAAGAGCTTGCCTGATTAAGTCAGGCTCACCCTGAGTTGTCTCTTTGATTAACTCAAAGTCAACTAACTGCTTAGAGATCTTTCACTGCATCTGCCAAAGTCCCTTCACCCTCACCACTTAACCTAATCAGAGCAGGGATATCCCATCATATTCACAGGTCTTGCCTACACTCAAAGGAAGGGGTTTATACAAGGGTGTGGGTCACTGGGTCTCATCTTACAATCTTGTCCACCACATGCTGGAACAGACATATTTAAGATAGCAGTGACAAATGACTCAAGTCTAGTAATGGAGAAAGAGCAAAGAAAGTGTCATGGGCACTGGTTAAACAGGCACTTGTTAACTGGCACTGGTTAACATGGGCTCCCTGATGCATGATTAGAGTATTTTTCTGCCACTTGGAGAGAAAATTCATTTCACAGTTTATATAAACAAAGAGCCCCAAAGCTGTATGAGAGAGGGGGGACACCTAAAATATCACAAGGGTACAATATGCATTTAAATTCAGATGCAATGGTCATGGGTCCTAATAAAGGAAAGATTTGGACAATATGACACTCAAGTGGGAAACGCTATAGGTTCTTGGAGAGTGGATCTTTATCCTTTTTAAGTCACTGGCGGTCCTAGCTTGGGTTCCTTTTGAGAGAAAGTTTGTGTGCCATTAGCTTATTTTAGAATGTGATTCCTTGAAGGAAGAGAGAGTGAAGCAGGGAAGGAGGGAAAGCTGACTCAAAAATGTTTTTCAAGTTGGTTACTGCTTGAGGCCTTAGAAATCCTATGAAATGGAAATCAGAATTTTTCCTTTGGAAATGAGACACGGAAGCACCGCTCTATTGGTTCTTGGAACCTATTGGTCAGTGATGGTTCATGGGTCTGAATGACCAATGGCCACCCATGGTATCAGAGAAGGCCTGGGATAGAATAAAAGGAGTGAAGGGTGTGACTCAAGGTGAAATGCTTTTCAAGTTGTCCAGGTAAAAGCCTGGTCAAAACTTGCGCAGGATTGATGACCCAGAAGGGAAGAGAAGAGAAGGGGATACAATGTGGGGCTGAGGTGATTTGGAAGAGCACACAATGGGGGTTTGGTATATTGATCCATTGAAAATATAATGGAAACTGTGGAGTTACTGTCCAGAAATATGCAAGCATGGACACACACAAACTGTACATACTCCGGATAGTTCTTCTACCCCTAAATCCCATCCATGTACCCCAGAATAAGGATGTCAGTTTAAGGAGCTAATTATCAAGAAAAGATTTTGACAATATTGTATTCATGTGGGAAACAAAACAAAAGATATGCCTTCTTTAAATAATTGTCCCTTTTCCACTATGACGGACTCTCTTTTAAAACATTCTTCTATTCTTCAAAAAGTTCAGTTTAATATCTATGTATCTCCTCCTTAACAAAAAGTATGGGTGTATTCTGAGTTCATCTGGTGTCACTAGTTGTAACAGTGATAGAAAGAGGTGAGAAGGAAGGTTAGAATTGGGTAAAAGAGCAGAACCCCAATATCTGAGACTGAAAATTCTGGTTTGAGGAAGTTTTCTACAATATGAGCCTTTTATCTCTTCACACCAAGGCATACCAAGAACAAGGATAACTTAATTTCTAACTCTGACTTTGCTAAAAATAAGTTCTATAGACATAGGGACCAGCAAGGTGATGTTTACATGTTTAATCTTCGTACATCAGTTTTGTTCTACACTAGAGCCATCATCTGAGCTTTTATACAGACAACCACCTCTGTCAGGCTGGGAGGGAGAATGTGTAAATGGATCAGTGCAACCTCACAAAATTAAAAAGGCAAACTGAAAGCATTTTCCTTCTCAAGAAATGAATACAAATGACTGCATGCTCACTCACATCTAGATGAAATAACACATCAGTTTGCAAGACGAAATTCCACTAAAATCTTAGAAAAACAAAGGGAGATTCATGTAAAAGGGAAAGCAGAATGAAAATAAAGCATGGTAATATAGCAGTCAATAAATATAAATATATAGTCACATCAAAAATAAAGGAAATTGTTAAGAAACTATTAGACTTCCTCTTGAGACCCCCATCAGATATCCAGTAAAAAACTGCAAAGAGAGCTCTCTGACATGAAATATGGATTTGAGTATAGATTTTTCATGGTTATTTGCATCTTTTGTGATGGGTGGAAATACTGAAACTTTGAAGATGCAAAAGTGGTTCAACCATTAGATGTATAATGATTTTAGAGTCCATCAGAGAGATAAGAGAATTGCTATCCAAAATTGTATATTACGAATGCCATAATTTGTAGTTAATAACACTACTCAAGTGTTTTTGAAAACTCATTCACCATTTATTATCTTTATAATCCCCCTTAAAAAGCCAAATTTCTCATCATGACCACTGAGAATGTAGTTTGAATCTTCCTTCTCCTCCTACTTTTTTCATACTCTGAGAACTCAGACTGAAAGAACTAAAGTGTTTTGTGGAAGTGGAGGACCATGCAAGAAACGGCTGCCTTTGGCTTGTGAAATGCTGAAGAACCTCTTTTAGCTTTAAAGGTGGTTCTGGGCTAAGGCATCAGCTTTTAAACCAAATTGTAGCAGCTGTTCTGATCACCTATGTCACCTCCTTCAGATTGATCCTCAGATCAACCTGTCAGTACGTTAGAGAAGTTTTCCCATCCACACCTCTCAGTTCTCTGTAGTGATGCAGGAGCTCACATCCAAATAACTGGCCCTAGTAAGTAATAAACCAAAATACCTTATGCTCTAAACATTATAGAGGATGAATTGATGTCCTTAAGTGAAACAAAGATATTGAAGATGTTAGACATCATGAGAGAAAGACACTCAAATGTCTCACAAGGCAAATGAAGCTTGACCAACTGCTAGGAACTAAATGTCTGTATCTCCCCATCAAATTCATAGTTGAAGACTAATCCCCAGTGTGATAGTTTTTAGAGGTGGGTTTTAGGAGGTAATTCAGTTTAGATGAAGTCATGAGAGTGGAGCCCCCATGATGGGATTTCCCCTTCTAAGAAAAGAAATATACCAGGGTGCGTTGTCTCTCTCCACCATATGAGGAAATGACAACAAGGTGACCAGCTACAAACCAGGAAAAGGGCCCTCACTGGACACCAGATCTGTTGGCACCTTGATTTGGACTTCTCAGTCTTCAGAACTGTGGGAAATAAGTATTTATTGTTTAAGCCACTCTACAGTATTTTGTTATATCAGCTTAAACTGACTAAGGCACCAACTTTAGTTTAGAGCAGGAAACATGTTAAGAACTATTTTTACCAAGTATTTACTGAATATTGAACACCCTACTAAGTGCTATGCATATATTAATTCTAAACCTCCTAACAGCCATTAATATTTTTACTTTAAACCTATTTGTGTCAATTTGTAAGGTGTGTTTCTTGTAGACAGCATATATTTGGGTCTGATATTTAATCCAATGTGACAATTAGCATTTTAATTGGAGACTTTAGACCTTTTACTTTTAATGTAATTATTGCCGTGATTAGGTTTAAAATGATCATTTAGCTATGTGTTGTCTTATTTGTCCCATCTGTTCTTTCTTATTTCTCTTTTTCAACCTCTTTCAGATTGAGTTTATTTTTATGGTTCCACTTTATTTACTTTGCTGGCTTATTACCTCTGTTTTATTATTTTAGTGGTTATATTATGGTTTAATGCGTACACTTTTAACTTATCACAGTCTACATTCAGGTGGTTTTATATCACTTCATGTATGATATAACAAGCTTGCAAGAGTACACTTTAATTTCTCCTCTCCCAACCTCAGTACTCTTGTCACACATTTTACTTATATTTATGTTATAAACTCCATACTACTCTGTTATTTTTTTTACCTAGTCAATTACCTTTTAAACTGCTTTAAATGATAATGAAAAATAATACATTTTTACACATGTAATTATCATTTCCAATGCTTCTCTTTGCTTTGTACACATTCATATTTCTCTCTGGTATCATTTTTCTTCTAGCTGAAGGACTTACTTTAACATTTCTCTTACTGAGGTTTGTTGGTGATTAATTCTTACAGCTTTTTTTATATCTGAAAAAAATCTTTATTTCACCTTTATTTTTGAAAAATATTTGTGCTGACTGAATTGTTGGCAAGCTCAAGTTCACAATGGTAGCCAAAGCTAGCAACGTAAAAGACATGTGGTATGGAGTCTGTGTAATAATCCTATTTGTCTCATTTTTTTCTACTCTCATTTTCCTTGTCTTCTTATGTTTTATTTTGTAGTTTCTTACAATATGTATTAAAGGGAAGACTTTTTTAAAGGCAGAATATATTTAGTCATTCCCAAACAATCTTGTAGGTTAAACGTTTCCATCTACTTTCAAAATGTATGTATGAAAAGAGTGTAGTATTGACATGAAGACAGGCATATAAATCAATGAAACAGAATTGAGAGTCCAGAAATAAACTCATATATTTATGGTCAATTGATATTCAACAGAGGTGCTAAGACAGTTCAATGGGAAAAGAACAGTCTTTTCAATAAATAGTCCTGAGAAAATAGAAAGTCCAAATTTAAAAAGATGAACTTAGCCCTTGTCTACATATAGAAAAATTTCCATATATACCATATAGAAAAATGAACTAAAAATAGATCAGGGCTTCCCTGGTGGCGCAGTGGTTGAGAGTCCGCCTGCCGATGCAGGGAACACAGGTTCATGCCCTGGTCCGGGAAGATCCCACATGCCGCGGAGCGGCTAGGCCCGTGAACCATGGCCACTGAGCCTGTGCGTCTGGAGCCTGTGCTCCGCAACGGGAGAGGCCACAACAGTGAGAGGCCCATGTAACACACCAAAAAAAAAAAAAAAAAAAAAAGATCAGAAACCAAAATGTAAGAGCTAAAATTATACAGATTTTGCAATAAAATGTAAGAAAAAAATGTTTGAGACTTTGGGTCAGGCAAAAATTTCTCAGATAAACCATGAGCAATAAAAGATAAACTTGATAAATTAGACATCATCAAAATAAAAACTAGTACTTCAAAAGACATCATCAAGAAAGTTAAAAGAAACCCACAGATAAAAATTTTGTAAACCATACATCTGATAAGGGACTTATATAAAGAAATATGAATTATGTTTACAATAAGAAGACAAATAACCTAAGACAAATAGTGGACAAAGGATTTGAGCAGACATTTCATCAAAGAAGATACAAGAATGACTAATAAGTGCATGAAAAGATAGTCAATGTCATTAGTCATGAGGAATATGCAAAGCAAAAACACGATATATCATTTTCCACTCATTAAAAAAGCTATAATAAAATGAAAGATAATAATAATTGTTGGCAAGGGTGTGAAAAAATGGAAACCCTCCTAAATTACTGATGAAAATGTAAGATAGTGCAGCCACTTTGAAAACAGTTGGATGGTTTCTCAAAGAGTTAAAGCTAGAATTACCATATGACCCAGTAATTCCATTCCTAGGCATCCACCCAAAGAGAAGTCAAAATAGGTGACCAAAAGGACTGCTACACAAATGTTCATAGCAACATTATTCATAATAGCCAAAAAGTGGGAACAACCCAGAGAGCCATGAAATAGAGAAACAAGATGTGGCGCATCTTCCTGAATGAATACTATTCAACAATAAAATGGAATAAACTTTTGATGAATGCTATAACGTGGATGAACCTCAAAAATATTATGCTGATTGAAAGAAGCCAGACATGAAAAGCCACATATTGTATGATTCCATTTTTATGAAATGTACCGAAAAGTGAAATCTATGGGGACAGAAAGTAAGTTAGTGGTTATCTAGGGCTGAAGATAGGAACAGGGAATCTTATTGGGGTGATAAAATGTTTCAAAAATGGATTATAGTGATGGCTATACAATTCAGTAAATTTACTAAAAATAACTGAATTGTAAACTTAAAATGGGTGAATTTTATGATGCGTAAATTACACATTTCAATAAAGTTAATTAAAGATTTCCACAAGTGTCATTAAGGAGAGGCACCTCAATCGGAAACACTTGGCACTTGCCAGCCAGATCCATAACAGACAGACCACGAGGATGGCACCCTCCCAGAGTAAACCTGAGCGCAGGGTCTATTTCCGATAAAGGAGCAGCTCTGACAGTCAGTAGTGTTTGTTTAGTGGGGTTATGTTATTTCTGAACCACCACGTTTCTGAAGCATCATATGACATCTATATAAAAAATTCCCCTTAACCAAACAGTTAGATCAATATACGAGTAAGAGTCCCCCCATGGCCAAGAATGGATAATCAATATGTCAGACCACATTTATCTCAAGTGAGGAAAATCAGAGTGACATGAAAGAAATGAATGATTATACTTGAGTATTAGAGCTTGTCTGCCTTAGGTTATTTTGTTGATACTTCAAATATTTATGGAAACGAGGGAATCATGGTTTTTTTTTCAAACAGTATAAATTTGAATAAGGATGTTTCTGGTAGCATTCCAAGGAATTTTGTGCCACCAGGAAGTTCTTGATTCTTTGTAATGACGCCGAGCACATACAAACTTTTGATGAGGTCAAAAATAAATTGTGTAAGACAGTCCAGGAACATATCAAAATTAAACACTCTATAACGTTCCTTCAAAAATAAAACACCTTATTCATATGATTATTTTGTTCCCTTCACTACAGTCACCCAGCACCTGGTTGTTATTGCTATTATAAAAAAACATGGAACTTAAAATACTTTAATATGTTACTTGAATTTATGCGTGTCTTAGAGGACTATATTGTTACCTGTAAGAAAAGGAATTGGGTCATACTCATCTTTTTATCCCTAGTGCTTGGCTAAAATTTGGACATGGTAAGTGTTCAACATGTATTTGGTTAAGTGATAACTAGAGTTACTTAGTTATGTTCATTGATCACATCAGTTCCCTGCCATAGTAAAATAATCAACAGCATTTATTTCTTCATTCATTCATTTGTTCATTTAACAACATTTGCCAAGTACCTACTCGCAATCTCTCCCACCCTTCTTTCTCCCCACCACCCACACCCACCCTCAGAAGCCCCTAATCTGCTTCCTGTCTCTACAGATTTGCCTATTCTGGACTTTTCATATTCACGGAATCATACAACATGTGTTCTTCTGTGTCTGACTCTTTTCACCTAGCATGTTTTTGAGGGTCATCCATGTTGTAGCATGCATAAACACTCCATTTCTTCTCATTGCTGAATAGTACTCATTAGATGCATTTACTTCTTTTGATTTATTTATTCATCAGTTGATGGACATTTGGGCTGTTTACAATTTTTGGCTATAATGAATAATGCTGCTATGAACGTTTGTGCACAAGTCTTGCTTTCATTTTCCTTGAGTAGATACCTAGGAGTGGAATTGCTGGGTTCTATTGTAACTCTAGGTTTAACATTTTGAGAAACCACCCAACTGTTTTCCAAACACCTGTACTATTTTACATTCCCAGGAGCAACGTATGAGGGTTCTAATTTCTCCACCCCCGTGCCAACACTTGTTATTGTCTGTCTTTGTAATTTAAATACTTTTTTTAAAGGAAGATTATTTCAATGATGAAAATAAGGCATTTTAATTGCATAAATTTTGAAAACATATAGAATTAGATAAAAAACAAAATAACTCATAATTTTTCCAAACATATACATCAGGCTGTTAATGTTTTAGGGCATATTTTTATAATTTTTTCTTAAATAGCATTTTAAAAATCCTGGTTGTAATAACACTGAGTCTCCAGCTTTTATCAAATGTGAATTTGGAGAAGGGACTAGTATGATCAAAGAAAGAAATATAGCAAACATTACTTACTACTTATGCAAGAAACTGTTAATCCCTTCATTGCATTATCTCATTTAATCCTCAAAGCAGTGTTATGAGGGAGGTATTATCATTAATTTAGTCATTTTATAGATGAGAGTAACTGAGGTTTCAAGAAACTAAGTAATTTCTCTAGGTTAATATTGAAGAATATAAGGAGCCAGACCTCAAACTCAGGTCTACAGCTCTCCAGGACCTCTGCTATAAGCCGTTAAACTCATTTGGTGATGGGTCTTAGCTGGGCTTAACAGATAGGTGGGATTTAGTTGATAGAGAGGACCTATTGGTTGAAAAGGTATTTTATGGTATAAACGAGACTTGGAGTAGAGACAACCATGGGATACTTGATGGTCACTGAAGAAACCACCCTGCTTGGAACTGAGGGAGGAAGACAGACTTGGACAGGTTGGATTATATGTGATCTTGAATGTAGGGGCGAGGAGGTCAACTATTTCCTGGAGTCAGTGGGAATTCAATGGATGTGTTTGAGATGGAGATGTGGCAGGGTGTGTGTGTGGCGGTGGTTTACCCCACATGATGTCACAAGTTGGATCCAGGAATGGAGAGTCAGGGTGTTGTCGAAGAGCTCGTGGATGCAGTGATGAGGAATGAGACCATGGGCTGGCCAAGGCTGGGAATGGATTTAAGGGATTTATTGAATGAGAGTTAACGGAGAGAAAGAGAAGAAAGAACTGCCCTCACTCCCATCCCCACCAGGGATGGTAGTAAAGAGAAATTAAATATGGAAAATAAATACATTGCTTTTCCTTTAAAATTATTTATTGGAGAAAAAATATTAATTTTTGCCAGGTATTTCCAGTAGGTCCAAGTATTTTTAATGTACTTTGGCATCTAATTCAATGCTATTCACACCAACATGGTCAGTGAATATCAGTAAGTAACTGTTTTCTTTATAAAGAAATGAAACCCTGGTATTTGGAAGATGAAACTAGTTCACATTAACTCATGTGATATTAAACTTATTATATAATATGCGTATTCATTCTTCCTAGAGCATGTTATCTGAAGCCCTAAGTAGGAACAGGGAGGAAGAGGTAAATATTTCCAGATATCCAAGGGGCTGCTGCAATTACGTTCCTGATGTGATTGCAGTCATTAGTAGTTTCAAAGAGTAAATGCTTCTTTTCATACGTTTTTGATTTATGACAAGGGAGTAAATTTTAAAAAGTAAGGAAATCCGTACTTTAATATAAAACATAATTAAGATTTTAAACTTTTTATAGCTAACATTTATTGAGCCCCAGTATCATGTCATCAGAAAATAATAATATTAGTAATAATAACAATACAGCTATTACAGATCGAGCACTTACTGTGTGAATAGCGCTCTAACAAAAGCTTTATAAGCATTATTTCGCTGAAATCTAACTACAACGTGACCTAAGAAGTAGGAATTATTTTCTGTATTTCTACAAGAAACAAAACTTAAGCTCAGCAAGTCTAAATAATTTCCCCATGATCAACGGTATAGAGTTACAGAGCCGGGATTCACCCAGGTCTTACTCTTACCCTGTACTGCTTCTCTACTGCACCTGCTGGACCTTTATGTTCAGACATTTCATCATCTGCTCTCACCTGAGTAATGCAATTTTGAAATTGTAGAATTTAGAAAATACAATTATTTCCACCTAATCAGTCATTCTAAACACATTTATTTCCAAGTTGAAATCATTTTTGTCTACTGGAAAAGTGATGCCCTTGTTTAAAAAACTGTTCAGATATTTCCCATGAAAACGCAGTCTTTTTTCAGTCATTTTTCCAGCAGAGGGGTGTCTGCCCATCACCATCCTGTTCCCATGCTCTGGCCTGCCCTCTGCTTTTTATTCACTCTATTCCCTTACACTAGCCCTCTGCCCTCTGCCTTTTGACCATCAGGTTCCCTTTGTCTAGTCTGCCTTCCATCCATCACTCATTCTGTTCCCTCAGTCAGCCTACAGTCCTCATCCACCTTTCCAAAAGCCACTTCTCTGTCAATGTCCTATTCGTATGCCTCTGTCTGTTGTTTTTCCTAATATTTGTCTAGAATCACTGAATGTCTTCCTACTCTGTACCTTCAAAGAACATGAAGCCCACGCCCACCACATACACACATTGGTTGGTGTAAATACTTCTTTTACTCATTAGATTATGATCTTCTTATGAATAAGAACTATAACTTATTTCTTACCTGCGCTATGATTGAGCTTTATAACTGCAATGCCTAGCACAACGCCTTAAACTGAACTGACAAGTTTTAAAAGGTCATCTTATTCATCAATGATCATGTTTTATTTTATATTTGTTCTGCTTGTTCTTTAATGTAGCTCTCATGTAGTTTGCTTGGACACTATTCCAGTTCAATTTTTGAACAAGGTTCCCATCAAGGGATCTATCACTCTCAAATAGTAAAAACAAACAAACAAAAAACAAATAGTTCCTTTCTTATCTGTATGGCTGGGTCTCCAGCCCAGATCACGTTGGCAATATCTCCAGATTCACACTGCAAAATCATATCTACTTTTGGGGTTTAATCAGGATCATATTTAAATCTCTTTAAATACTACTCTCTTCCAAATGCTTCTTCCCAGATGTACTGCATTATTAATGGAATGGAATTAAATATAGGGGTTTTAAAATGAACTTGCTTCCAAATATATTAGACTTCATCTGCCCATTTGGACAGTCTTCTTTCTTGATATTGCTATTTTTCACAAGTCCTTTTGTCCCACTTCTATAACTTCTCTTGTGTTCATATTATCTACCCAATTAATACCTCTTACAATTTCACTGGTATTCTGTTTATGATGTTTCTACTATTTCTAGTTAAGACCCTGAGATGTGTCTTAATCCTGATCTTTCTAGTGTCCCTGGATGATTCCTTCTAAATGGATAAACTTCTATATATCATGATCACAGATTCTCCTCTGTCCTTTTTTTTTTTTTTCTTTTTCCTGAGCAGGGTTCCAGTCACATTTCAAACCACTGTCATTATTCATTTCCCAGCTATTCTGAATTAATTTTCTAGCCAATACACTCTACCAAATTATTTACTCTAACTAGGAGCTTGCCCTTTGTATGTTGATGAAGCTTGGAGGGAAGGAATTACTGGCTGCTGCTGGGACTCTGGGTGTTTGTGCACGGGAGTGGAATGTGGTAATGGAGAAAGAAGAAATCCAATCTGACAGTGGGTGAAACTCAGAGACAAGCCTGCATGAGCTTACTCTTTAACTTCAATGATTTGTTCTAGGAACAGACATACCAGGTTGACCAAGTAATTTGTTCAACAAGAGTTTATGGAATGAATTTTATTTTATTGTTATTATTTTTTTATTATTTTGTGTTTATTTTGTTATATATTTTTTAACATCTTTATTGGAGTATAATTGCTTTACATTGTTGTGTTACTTTCTTCTGTATAATGAAGTGAATCAGCTATATGTATACATATATCCCCATATCCCCTCCCTCTTGCGTCTCCCTCCCACCCTCCTATCCCACCCCTCTAGGTGGTCACAAAGCACTGAGCTGATCTTCCCGTGCTATTCAGCTGCTTCCCACTAGCTAACTATTTTACATTTGGTAGTGTATAATCTTAAAGAAAACAGAATCATAGTGTGTCTTCTTTAAACTACCACGTTCTGGTATTCTTCATCATTATCAAAAAACTAGTCAAAGCAGACACAATATTCCTTGCAGACCCATATCTTTGTCCTCTAGGATTTATAATCTAAGAATCCTTTTAGAACAACCATCACTTTTTCTTTCTTCACTCAGATGTTCACCTCTTTTTCTTTCAATCTTGAGTAAAATATTGCACACTGAAATAGAATAAGCCTTGTTTTGACAACAATTTGTGGTACCTGGGTCATCTTTCCTGATTTATCTTCTCTTGGGTCAAAGATACTTAGTAGAAAAATCACACAGTTCTCATAGGATTTATGTTTCAATTTCAACAATATCTGAAAAGGGTCTCTAACTTGACAAATTGACTAAGGAAGATGTTAAGAAGACATTGAACCCCCCTTCTGTAAACTACATAGAAACCAATGAAAAATAGCTAAGATATATCTTGGGCTTGCTACATGTAGGCACCCTGCTAATTGAGCTTCATATGGTAACTTCAATCTTCACAACAGCCCTGTAAGTATTATTATCATCCTCATCTTACAGATGGGAAAACTGAGCCTTAGAAAATGTAAGTAACTAATCCAAGGTTGTAAAGGTAGTGCTAGTGGACCTAGTGGGTAAAGACCAGGGGTGCTGCTAAATACAGTACACTGCACAAGACAGGCCCCACAGCAAAGAATTATTCACTCCAAAGTGTCAACAATGCCAAAGCTGAGAGACCCTGTTCTTAGACACCTAACTGCAGTGAACCCTAGGAAGGATGGGAATTGTGATAACAACAGTTTTACTGACAGATTTTTAGTCATCATGCAGAAAGAGGATAATTCAGATCCAGGATGCGCCCCTGTTTTCCTACGACTGCTCCAGTGTGTTCTGGGAGGTCTGTTTCTTGCTTTAAGATGCATGTTACTGGATCTTGGTTTCTCTCAAGCAGTTGCTCAAAGTGCAAGCTTTGACAATAAAGCCTTTTACCATGGATTCCTGTGACAGGCTTGGCTTTCTTCTAGTGTGTCCTGCAAAATGCTGCAGAGCTCTCTCTAACCCGAGTGTATCAAGCCTGGGGTCTTTCTGGTGGTCATTTTCTATTTGCACGATCTGGGCCATTGGTACTATCTTGGATGGTGGGTAGTTGTAATGTCACTTGAAGAGACAGTTTTCCCCAGCATAGTGTCTGAACTTAGAACCCATCTTGCATTTGGGCAACGCCATCTCACTTGCTAAGTAAGATCCTCAAACACCCTCCAGACTAACAACCCTGGACAACACTATTAAATCTTGCTGTGCCAGTTTCACGGATGCCAGCCTTATATGCCATCGGTAATCTGCTCCTTCCCCCATGACACGCCTCCTAATAGAGCTGTTCATAGGCAACAAATCAATACTGTGAACTTGGAAGATTATTTCCGTATGGATTATACAAGGCATGAGGATGTGAGCAAAGTCACTATATATCTTTCTATACTTTGCCTACTGGTATGGAAACCCCTTGAGAGTAGCAGCTCAAGTTTTTGAAGGTCATGTGCAGAGTTAAATGTAGTGGAGCTCAGGGAGTATTTAATATTAACAGTATTGCCATCAAACAATTATCAGATATTCCTTTCTGATTATTTTTATAACAGTTTGGGACATTTAGATAAAAGAAATAGGATGACAGCTTGGAGAGGATTCAGAATGAAACAATAAAAATGAGTGAATGTTTACAGGGAAAAGGGAATCAGTTATGTGCTGGCTAAACAAGAATGGAAGAAGGAAAGGCCGATGAAAGATGAAAGGTGTATGTGTCAAGCAGCAAACTGCTTAGCTGTTGACAGGCTGTTGAGTAGACAGCTACCACCTCTGGAACCATATATTTTGGGATTCACCAAACTTTCTTTTGCCCTCTCCTCAACTGAATTCCCTTGCCCCAGTTTTAATTTAATTGCTCCACAAGGAGTCATTTACTGCAGCTGGTAGGAGTCAAGGCATTATCCAAGATTTTCTGAGAATATACTTCTTTACTGTTTTCCAAAGACTTGACATCATTCTAAAGTTAATGAAAATAAATTTTCCTAAAAAGAATTCCAGTTCTCCTACTCATTCTCATGAAATCTTGAAGGGATCGTGGACCATGTCATATAAATATGGAGAAGGTGGTAAAGAAGAGATATGGTGTCAGTAACTAACATGTAGAACAGATAGGTAAGGCTTTGAGATATGAATTCTGCCCTATTGGCCAAGGATTGGCCCAGGATCCACATCCCTGAGCTGATCTGAGCACATCTAAAATACTGTGGAATTCTGAGCCCCATATTATAAGAGGGGTATTGACATCAAAGAAGGAGAACCTGAGTAAAGAGCTTGAAGTTGCAAATAAAGGAAATGTGGATGATTAGCTAAAGAAAAATTGATGGAAAAATTACTACCATCTTCAAATGTCTGAAGAAGAGCAGACAAAATGGAATTTAGACTCTTTCTTAGTATCACAGAGTAAAGAACAAGGGCCAATGGGTAAGAGTTTCAGCAAGATAAATTTCTGATTAACATAAGGGAGAAATGACCAATAACAGGTGGTACCATAAAGGAAAGGCAGAATATAGACTGATGGTAACTTGAAGGATCAAGCCAAAACTGATGATTATCTGTTAGATTCATAAATGAGATTTATGCATTGGTAGAAGAGATGAGACTGAAATATTGTAAATTATTTTCTTTTTTTATATTTATTTTTTTAAACATCTTTATTGGAGTATAATTGCTTTACAATGGTGTGTTAGTTTCTGCTATATAACAAAGTGAATCAGCTATACATGTACATATATCCCCATATCTCCTCCCTCTTATGACTCCCTCCCACTCTCCCTATCCCACCCTTCTAGATGGTCACAAGCACAGAGCTGATCTCCCTGTGCTATGTGGCTGCTTCCCACTAGCTATCTATTTTACATTTGGTAGTGTTTATACATCCATTCCACTCTCTCACTTTGTCCCAGCTTACCCTTCTGCCTCCCCATGTCCTCAAGTCCATTCTCTAGTAGGTCTGCGTCTTTATTCCCATCTTGCCCCTAGGTTCTTCATGACCTCTTTTTTTTTTTTTTTTACATTCCATACATAAGTGTGAGCATATGGTATTTGTTTTTCTCTTTCTGACTTACTTCTCTCTGTGTGACAGACTCTAGATCCATCCACCTCACTACAAATAACTCAATTTGGTTTCTTTTTATGGCTGAGTAATATTCCATTGTATATATGTGCCACATCTTCTTTATCCATTCATCTGTAGATGGACACTTAGGTTGCTTCCATGTCCTGGCTATTGTAAATAGAGTTGCAATGAATATTGTGGTACATGACTCTTTTTGATTTATAGTTTTCTCAGGGTATATGCCAAGTACTGCGATTGCTGGGTCATATGGTAGTTCTATTTTTAGTTTTGTAAGGAACCTCCATACTGTTCTCCATAGTGGCTGTATCAATTTACAATCCCACCAAAGGTGCAAGAGGGTTCCCTTTTCTCCACACATTTTTTGTTTGTAGATTTTTTGATGATGGCCATTCTGAGTGGTGTGAGGTGATACCTCATTGTAGTTTTGATTTGCATTTCTCAAATGATTAGTGATGTTGAGCATCCTTTCATGTGTTTGATGGCAATCTGTATATCTTCTTTGGAGAAATGTCTATTTAGGTCTTCTGCCCATTTTTGGATTGGGCTGTTTGTTTTTTTGATATTGAGCTGCATGAGCTGCTTGTAAATTTGGGAGATTAATCCTTTGTCACTTGCTTCAGTTGCAAATATTTTCTCCCATTCTAAAGGTTGTCTTTTCATCTTGTTTATGTTTTTCTTTGTTGTGCAAAAGCTTTGAAGTTTCATTAGGTCCCATTTGTTTATTTTTGTTTTTATTTCCCTTTCTCTAGGAGGTGGGTCAAAAAGGATCTTGCTGTGATTTGTCAGAGAGTGTTCTGCCTATGTTTTCCTCTAAGAGTTTTACAGTGTCTGGCCTTACATTTAGGCCTTTAGACCATTTTGAGTTTATTTTTGTGTATGGTGTTAGGGAGTGTTCTAATTTCATTCTTTTACATGTAGCTGTCCAGTTTTCCCAGCACCACTTATTGAAGACGCTGTGTTTTCTCCATTGTATATTCTTGCCTCCTTTATCACAGGCAAGGTGACCATATGTACGTGGGTTTATCTCTGGGCTTTCTATGCTGTTCCACTGATCTATATTTCTGTTTTTGTGCCAGTACCATACTGTCCTGATTACTGTAGCTTTGCAGTATAGTCTGAAGTCAGGGAGCCTGATTTCTCCAGCTCCACTTTTCTTTCTCAAGATTGCTTTGGCTATTCGGGGTCTTTTGTGTTTCCATACAAATTGTGAAATTTTTTTTTCTAGTTCTGTGAAAAATGCCATTGGTAGTTTGATAGGGATTGCACTGAATCTGTAGATTGCTTTGGGTAGTATAGTCATTTTCACAATGTTGATTCTTCCAATCCAAGAACATGTATATCTCTCCATCTGTTGGTACCATCTTTAATTTCTTTCATCCGTGTCTTATAGTTTTCTGCATACAGGTCTTTTGTCTCCTTAGGTAGGTTTATTCCTAGGTATCTTATTCCTTTTGTTGCAATGGTAAATGGCAGTGTTTCCTTAATTTCTGTTTCAGATTTTTCATCATTAGTGTATAGGAATGCCAGAGATTTCTGTGCATTAATTTTGTATCCTGCTACTTTACCAAATTCATTGATTAGCTCTTGTAGTTTTCTGATAGCATCTTCAGGATTCTCTATGTATAGTACCATGTCATCTGCAAACAGTGACAGCTTTATTTCTTCTTTTCCAATTTGGATTCCTTTTATTTCTTTTTCTTCTCTGATGGCTGTGGCTAAAACTTCCACAACTAAGTTGAATAACAGTGGTGAGAGTGGGCATCCTTGTCTTGTTCCTGATACTTAGAGGAAATGGTTTCCATTTTTCACCATTGCGAACGATGTTGGCTATGGATTTGTCATATATGGCCTTTATTATGTTGAGATAAGTTCCCTCTATGCCTACTTTCAGGAGGATTTTTATCATAAATGGGTGTTGAATATTGTCGAATGCTTTTTCTGCATCTATTGAGATGATCATATGGTTTTTCTCCTTCAATATTTTAATATGGTGTATCACATTGATCGATTTGCAAATATTGAAGAATCCTTGCATCCCTGGGATAAATTCCACTTGATCATGGTGTATGATCCTTTTAATGTGCTGTTGGATTCTGTTTGCTAGTATTTTGTTGAGGATTTTTGCATCTATGTTCATCAGTGATATTGGCCTGTAGCTTTCTTTCTTTCTGACATCTTTAGTTTTGATATCAGGGTGATGGTGGCCTCGTAGAATGAGTTTGGGAGTGTTCCTCCCTCTGCTATGTTTTGGAAGAGTTTGAGAAGGACAGGTGTTAGCTCTTCTCTAAATGTTTGATAGAATTCACCTGTGAAGCCATCTGGTCCTGGGCTTTTCTTTTTTGGAAAATTTTAAATCACAGTTTCAATTTCAGTGCTTGTGACTGGTCTGTTTATATTTTCTATTTCTTCCTGGTTCAGTCTCAGAACGTTGTGCTTTTCTAAGAATTTGTCCATTTCTTCCAGGTTGTTCATTTTATTGGCATATAGTTGCTTGCAGTAATCCCTCATGATCCTTTGTATTTCTGCAGTGTCAGTTGTTGCTTCTCCTTTTTCATTTCTAAATCTAGTGATTTGAGTCTTCTCCCTTTTTTTCTTGATGAGCTAGCTAATGGTTTATCAATTTTGTTTATCTTCTCAAAGAACCAGCTTTTAGTTTTACTGATCTTTGCTGTCGTTTCCTTCATTTCTTTTTCATTTATTTCTGATCTGATTTTTATTATTTCTTTCCTTCTGCTAACTTTGAGGGTTTTTTGTTCTTTCTCTAATTGCTTTAGGTGTAAGGTAAGGTTGTTTACTTGAGTTGTTTCTTGTTTCTTGAGGTAGGATTGTATTACTATAAACTTCTCTCTTAGAACTGCTTTTGTTGCATCCCATAGGTTTTGGGTTGTTAATTATTTTCTAATGGTAAGATCGTTTAATGGTGTTGAGCAGATGTATTTTTGAATTAAACCCAAATAAATAATTGAAAGATGGTCATTTGTTGCCTGCACACCTTTATCCATGTTTTGCTTCTACTGATATGCATTATAACTAGTTATATGTGGGGAGTTAGTAAGAGGGACATAGATCATTTTAATTTTTATTCTAAAATATTTATTAAATCTCACCACCACACCCTCATGCACACCTTTCATCTCCACTGTCTCTCTCTTAATTCAGCTCTCATCAATTCTCCCCTGGATTATTGCAGTAGCTTCTGCATTATTGTTTTCTCCACATTCTCTACCTTTCATCCCATCGTCTCCAGTGCCTACCAGTGTGGCAGAGTTGGCCCAGTGGGTCCCTGAGTTAAGACATGCTGATGGCTCCTATCTGCCCATCAATAAAGGCCAAGCTTCTGAACACAGTGCTGGAGGTCCCTGGCTCATGAACACTGCCTCTCACACCTTCTTACCCACTGTTGTCCTTCTACTGGAAATGTTTCCTCCAGTAGTAAAGGATCTACTGTAATCTCTGCAGGGTAAATGCTATCCATTTTTAAGACTTTGTACATAATATTTCAACTGCTTTGAATGCCCTTCCCCAGCTCTGTCCACTTTGCCAAACTTTATTTTGTAATCAGTAAATGCATGGTCTTTATAAACAAGTTCCTAGTTTAATCAGTCTGTTTCATCTCCCCAACCATTTATTCTCAAGACTACCAAACCAAAATGGAAAAGAAAAAATAAACACAGTTATTAGTTGAATTGTGTTCCTCATAACCTATTGCTCAATAAGTTCTCTTTGATTTCCTTAATTCTTTAGTATAAAGTCTAGTATCTACTTTTACCACTGTGTTTTGAACATTTTATTAAAATGTACTGTTCTCCATGGTAATTATCAGATTTTTTTTCACATTTAAGAAATGTGGTAATATAGTATTCTTTCTTATGAAAAACAATTACTACCTCATAAATATTCATCTTATTTTCCTTTTGCCATGTATTATTCTTCCAAGACCCCTCATCAAATGCAGAGTATGCCTTCTGATGTCAGCCTAGTGAAAATGCCTCTGCCTCTAAAATACTAAAAGCAGACTATTTTGCACATCCAAAATGGACAGCACACAATTTTATTTACAATGTGTGCTGGAGGCAACACGGTCTCTGTCAGGTGCTACATAAACAAGAGCTGGGAGGGGCTGGGGTGGGGGAAGGGAAGAAAGTTCCCTTGCTTTTAACTTCCATTTTCCCACCAGTGCCTCCCACTGGCCAAACTTGGCAGGAAGCCACAGGCAAGGAATCTTGGAAAATGTAGTTTTCAGGGTTCAGTCCCCTAAAATGCAGAGGAGAATTGCAAAAGTGGGGAAACAGATCTGAGAACAAAATGGCAATTCCTGGCAAAGTTGCATACCCAATCAGAATATATTCTTATAAATGGGTAGGATTGGCAATAATGTGATCTGTAGTTTTCTTTCCGTAAAATTGCCTTTTGGTATAGGAAGTCTAATCTCATGGGGAAAGACTGTGACACAGAGTTAAGTAATAAAGAGTTGATGTGCCTCTCAATGACAATCGTCTGGCCACCATGAGTTCCTGAACTCATGTACAGCAGCCTATCAGGCAAGTTTTGACTAAAGTTCACAGTGTGCTATGAGGGATGGGGGGATGGTGAGGAGGGAGGAAGCAGCTTAAATATAAGCTCACAAATGAGATGTCAAATTATATAAGACTTTACAAAATGCAGTGCTCCATTTTACTGTCTAGACTATGGACTTAAAGAACAAAAAAGGAAATTACCAGAAAATAGGAGAGCAACAAGAACGCACAGAAAAAACCTCATACAGGAGAAGGTTTCTGAGCTGTGTTAAAGAAGTATGCTAAATTAATATAAGAGGAGTAGAAGATGTTTGATATTCCAGGTAAAAGTTTAAAAAGTGAAGACCTTGTCTTGAGTCAATGAGGTAGTTGTTCTGATTAAAGAAGAAGATATGAACTGGGGAGACTGGGAGGTAAAGGTAATTGAATATTTGGGTAGAATTAGAGGATTAGTAGAAAGACTAAAACATCACATAGGCCAGCAGCTCTTTTCATGGTTTTGCTTCCCTAAAACACAAACATCTGTACCAGTAGCTACGATTCAGAGATGGGGAGGCAAGTGGGGGTGATTCAGAACCTAGCACACCTCTCCCCCCTCTCCCCTCCCACATGGAGAATCAGGGATCTAAGGCATCTTCTTGCACAATTTCATTATTTCCAAACTATGTGTCATACTGTCCTTAAGAAGCTTTAAAATAGATAACCAATAAGGACTTATTGTATAGCACAGGGAACTCTGCTCAATATTCTGTAATAACCTTAATGGGAAAAGAATTTGAAAAAGAACAAATACATGTATATGTGTAACTGAATCACTTTGCTGTACACCTGAAACTAAAACAACATTGTTAATCAACTATGTTCCAATATAAAATAATAGTTAAAAGAGAGAAGCTTTGAAGAATTGATGGATGGTAAACGGATAGATAAAGCAAGTATAGTAAAATAATAATTTTTTCAAATTTATGTTTGAAAATTTTCATAATAAAATTTGGGTTTAAAAAAAGCACAGGAGAGGAATATTCTATTCCTTCCTTGGAAGAATATCAGTTAAGAAATTCTTCCTATGATCTCCTTACAGAACTTTAAATGTGTTCCCTCCTTTCCTTAGCCATTCTTCAACCCTATAGTGAATTCCCCTATCATTATTGAATATACCTGTACATATTTGTGTGGATCTCTCTTGCCTCTATACCTAAGGTATAATTTCTTTAATGAGAACAGGGGTGATATCTACTTATATTTACTCTGTGCATGGTCAGCAATACTCTCTACTTTTCTTTTAATGTATTGTGAGACTCCAAATTATTCAATTGCTGCTGCAGGCAAAGAGTTTGTAACTCATCAAATACTTACATTTAAAATTCTTTTCCTTACTAATCAACACACTTGATAATAATTAAGATGACATTTTAGCTCATTTTTTCACTATTTTTATTCATGTATATTATTTACTATATATGGTAATGGCAGTGTGTGGTGTTTGCATGTTTCTGTTAAATATTTCAATTTATCCCATGAACCTGAGTTTCATTTTTAAAATAGAATGTATTCATTTACTATAGTACAAGAATAGGCCCAGTAAGCCTGAAATGAAAATGGCATATTTTATAAATAGGTAATAATATCCAAAGGCAGTTTTATTGCCTAACAACCTCCAGATTTAAAGTTATATAAATAAAATATCCAGTTTCTATCAATGCCCTACTATCTACTGTCATGCAATTCCATGCACTGATTTAAAATACATAGACTCCAATTACCTAAGCAAAATATTCAAAGTCAGTTATTCAGCTAGACAGAAAAGAGAACAAATACTCGTTTGAGAAGTCTAACTTCACAATCAACCACCAAACAGAAGTACACGTTTTTACACTTATAATTTAGAATATTTGAGAAGGGTGAAGAGCCTTAGACATCATTTAGTTCCATTCAAATTTATAGGATTTTTACAAGAGTGCTCTGAGTTGATCAACAGGAGAGACTGAACTGTTCATTTGTGTATCCACAGAGCCTGTTATATGATAAAATGGACAAATTTATCCAGTTTGCAAAATAATTTTCCTGAACTCCAAGCTCCGAGATATCTTTTTTCTTCCCACTGTAGCCAACTGTCATAGACAGAATAATGACCTCTCAAGATGTCTACCACCTAATCTCCAGAAACTGGAAATATGTTGCCTTACATGGCAAAATGGACTTTGCAATGGGATTAAGTTAAGGAATTTGAGATGGACAGATTACCTGTCCTAGATGAGCATTATCCTAGTTGATCCAGGTAAACCCAATCTACCACAATGGCTTTATGAAAGCAGGAAGAGCAGGAAGGTTAGAGTCAGAGAAGGAGATGTGGTGATGGAAGCAGAGGTCAGAGAGAAAGACATTGAAGATACAACACTGCTGGCCTTGACGATGGAGGAAGGGGCTGTGAGCCAAGGAGTGTGGGCAGCCTCTAGAAGACGGAACAGGCAAGGAAGCAGATTGTACCTTAGAGCCTCCAGAAGGAATGCCCCCTGTCAACAACTGGCTTTTAGGATTTCTGACTTCTAGAACTGAAGCTTATAAATTTGTCTTGTTTTAAGCCACTAAGTTTGTAGTGGCTTGTTACAGCATCAATAGGAAACTAAAACACCAACCACCCTGAACATAAGTGACACTTTCTGCATCGACCTTACCAATCATGGTCACTCTCATCCCACCACCATCTGGTTTCCCCACTCCTCTCTTCTCTGCACTGTCTTTACTGTAACCGATAGTGCTGCTGTTGCCAAATCCAGTGATCACTTTTTGGCCCTTTTCTTACTTGACTTTTTTGAAGCCTTTGGCAGGAAACTTCTCCTCACTTGGGTTTTCTATTAGTTGGGCTCCTTGGTTTGCAATGAGATCACCTCCCTCATTTTCCTTCTAGTAATGAGATGCATTAGGCAACGTCTGACATGGCTCCCAGTGATCTCCACCTCCTGGTATTCACACCATATGTAATCCCCTCTCCTTGAGTGTGTGCTGGACCTCATGACTTGTTTCTAATGAATAGCTATGTCAAAGGTGATGGGATGTTACTTCTAAAATTAGGTTCAAAAAGATAGTGACTTCCATCTTGGCATAGTCACTTGACCTCTTGCTTGCCCTCATGAAACCAGCTGCCATGCCAGCCATTCTGTGAAGATGCCCATTTGGCAAGGAATTGATGGAGCCCTCTGGTTAACAGTCAGAGAGGAATTGAGACTCACAGTGCAACACCATGGAGGAACTGAATCCTGCCAGCAAGCACAGAAATGACCTTGGAATTAGATCCTCCCACAGTTGAGCCTTGAGAGGAAACCACAGCCCTGAATACAATACCTGAATTGTAGTCTTGTAAGAGAACTTAAGACAGGTGCACGCAGCTAAGCTGCAACCAGATTCTTAACCCACACGAACTGTGAGATGGTAAATATTTGTTGTTTTAAGCCGTTCGTTTGGGGGTAATTTGTTACACAGCAGTAGGTACCTAATACAGGTAAGTCACAAAGAGAATACACCTAGACAAGAGGAAGGCAAGACTCTTGATTGTGTAACCAGATCCCAGAGTTAAAAACTAAACTATGAGACCCCTTAACAGGAAAAGCAGTATACTAGAAGAGTCTCAGACCAGAGTCTCAGACCAGAGCACAGTTTAGGGACCAGAACGTGATTCAGGACTTAACTCACCCCTAATTTACTAAGTCACCTCATTTCCCCCTTTAGTAGCTAAAATCTGTGGACTTTTACCTTCATGCTCGACCAGTAGAAATTCAGTTCTGCTTTTACAGCTCCTTCTGTTTCCAAGCCACCACTTCACCACCTCTTCTTTTCCATGGCTTCTGCTTGTACATGGTACTGGCTACCTCGTAGATCCTGTGGCCTGCCTTCTCTCTCTGTTTGTCAGCTCCTACACCTCTTATTAGTCTGCTAGGGACGCCATAACAAAAACTGGTTTGAGCAACATATTTATCGTCTCACAGATCTAAAGGCTAGAAGTCTGAGATCAAGGTGTCAACAGGGTCGGTTCCTTGTGAGGGCTGTGAGAGAGAATCCATTCCATGTTTCTCCCCTACCTTATGGTGGTTTGCTGGCAATCTTTGGTGTTCCTGGCCTTGTAGAAGCATCACCTTGATGTCTGCCTTCATCTTAACATGTTGTCTGTATCCAAATTTCCCCTTCTTATAAGACCACCCATCATATTGGATGGGGCCCTACTCCAGTATGACTTCATTGTAACGAATTATATTGGCAATGACTCGATTTTCAAATAAGGTCACATTCTGAGATATTGGGAGTTAGAACTTCAACATATGAATTTGGGTGGAGACACAAAATTCAACACCTGCTGCCACCTCTGTCTGTATAACCCCCGATTCCTGGTAAAGAGAGTCCTACTGACCTACTTGGTCATTACTAACCCATTTGAGTAAGGGATTCCTTTCAGAACCTAAGTCTGTCTGTAAATTGACTGCACTTGGGTGAAAAAAACATGTGGCCCAGAACATGCTCATCTATGTATCTGATGATGAACCATCTAGGGTGCTTCCCTCAGCAGTGAGCTGTGAGAGGCAATCACTTTGAAAGGAACAGGTAGGAATTCCTAAGTCTTGCTCTTCTGCTAAAACTTCTATGACATTTTTATTTCCCAGTATACTCCCACACCTCTGGTGCTCAATATTCAGCAATTCTTTCTCTACCTGTTGTTTAAAACCTTAGTTCCCTAGGCCTTTGTTCTCAGGTCTATGCTCTTTTTTCCTGAACATTTTGCTTTTGGTGACTATCCAAAGCCATGGCTTCAGCTGCCAATTTAGACTTCCTGATCTATTCCCACAGCATAAGCCAGTGTGTTGAGGACATTTATTCAACTGCTTGCCTGGCATCTCTGCCTGGGTATCACACAGGTACACTCAACAAGCCTGAACCTGAATATGCTGGCTCACATCCCACAAACATGTCTCTCCTTCAGCTCACCCTATCTTGGTATCCTTAGCCCCTCACATGAGAACACTGTCAGTTACCCTGACACATTCAATCAGTTACCAAGGTCTGTGGCTTCCCCCTAAATATTTCTTGTATTTTTTCCCTCATCATCATTCCCACTGTTGACACCTAAATTCTGGGCCTCCTCACTTCTCTCCTAGATGATACCAACTCTCAGTGCAGCTCTCAGAACATTATTTCTTAAAGTACAAAAGTTATCTCATTATTTCTCTGTATAAAATCATTTCATAATACTTGACAGATTAGGGTTAAATTTGAAGCATTAAAAAATACCCAATTTCTAGGACTCTGCCTACTTATGGAGCCTTTCATCTCCCGACTGCATGCTGAGGAATAGTCCCTGCAAGACATTAATAAATAGACTATATTAAAAGGATTCTGTGATCAAACGTTATCTAGTCTTGTCCATCCTCAACACCCCCACCATGAATTTGATTTAGATTTACATTTGCACTTACATTAGCATTTTTCTGCATCACCACCAAATCCTGTAGGTTATATTACCATAGTCCTAACTACGTTGTACTATAATAATCAATTTACTTGATTGTTTATTTATTAGAAAATAAATACCTTGAGGGAAGAATTTATTTTGCTTTATGACCTCAGAGCCTAGTGATGTACTCAATAATTATTGTTAAATGAACGTATAAATACATTAGATGCTATAATGAACAAGTTGCAATTCTTCCCATTAAAGAATCATATTGAAGCAAACACATATTTTATAAATAATTACAGTACCGAGTTAGATATCTAGTACTCATAAATCACAAGGGTCTAGGATAGGGAGAGATATATTGATATCTTGATGGAGCTGAGGCATTGAAGATGAATTCAAGATACTAGTCAACATCCAAACCTGGTAAGAAATTATGGTTCACAAGTCCATCCCTTTGAGAGACTCATACCTTCATCTGCCTATGTATGAGACTTTGCTCTCAATTTAAAGAAGTAGTTTTTACAATTTCACACAATAATCTTTCCAAGTCTAAAAATTTGGTGAGAAAACCCTACAGCCCAAGAAGGAATTGGTGGCAGAGCTTGTTAACAACGTGAAGGACTGCTTTGTAAGAAAATGAATTCCCTATCACTTAGAGACTCTCAGACAGAAACTAGATAACCTGCTTCAGGGATGTGTTTTAGAAGGTGTCTCCATACTGGATGGAAAGATAACTAATCTTGCATAAGGTCAATTCCAAACATGAATTCTATTATTCTATCATCTTTGTCTAGTAGTTAACAACAAAACTCACCTTTTTTCAGATCTCAATGACAGAAAACAGCTTGGATATAATCATTTTACTCTTTAAAGCCTACATTTCTCAGGCTTCAAATCACATGGTACAGAATATACAATTTCCTTTTATCTGTTTATTAAATTTCTCAAATTTTGTTGACTTTCTTCTTCTACCTTTGACCCTCTTTACTGATTAAAATTAGTTTTAGTTCTTTTTACAGTACGTATATGTATGTGCATGCACAGGAGAGAGGAAGAGAGAAAGAACGCTTCCAGTCTCTATGAGGTTGAATATCGAGAGAGAATTATTTTTATTCCTTCCAAACACTTTGTCAAAAGGGTTATATTTGCAGCAGATTACGAGGGTTAACAAGGGACTTGAGTCTTGAAGCGCCATTCATCTTGAAGTAGCAAGCGCCCAGTCTCCTATAAATGGAATGTCATGTTATTTTTAGATGAAGCTTTTGCCAAGAGGATCCAGGACACGGTGAACAATGTTCCATCTGATTAGCGACCTTATTTAAACATGTGAATGACTGCGGTTCCTTAACATTATTTGCAATAAGTCTGTGGCAAGCCTATTCCCTTAGTGAGGGTGTGTTATTTAGATCGTTTAAATTTAAAAGAGGGGTGAAAAGCCTTTCAAATAATGCAGTCTTGTTCATTAATAACAGAACACAGAAGTTTGAGATGAGAATTCTACTAGAGGATAGTTAAGTAGGGCATCAAGGTATATTTCCAACCCAAGATCTCTTAAAGGATTCTCACGACGTCTATGTTGCAACATTTCCTAAATCCAGATCTGCACATCCCGAAGTCCGAGTCCAAAGGCCAACCATTTAAGCAGATTACCCCCAACACCAACACACCCAGGATTAAAAAGGAGACAGAATATTACATAAGAACAAAATAAGTTTTGCTATTTTATTAGACCACTGCAGTCAAGAAAACCATGTTATGAAAAACACCCCTCTCCCCCAGTAGTTGGTTGGATTCTTATGAGTGTGTATGAGGAGGAATCTATGAGCAGGGAGCCTTGTGTGGCTATAATTCTCTGTCATTATGGAACAAGGTTCTGGAAGGTTTGTCTGCTAGACTATAAAAGTTGCACTTGGGGCTAAAAAAAAAAAGTACCATTAGGTTTCCATATCTAGATTTTCCTTTTTAAAAAAGCTTTTTGTTGAGGGACTATATAATAAAAAATATAATTTTAGCAATAAGCTTTAAAAAGTAGAAACTTTTTCAAGTCAAATTCCGTTTCTTCCTTGGCCTCTTAGTCTGCCTACTTTTATTCTTAAGTGACCAAGCTCTCTAATGCTAGAGCTTGAATACAGCTCTTAAATTTAGACAGAGGACTAATTCATACAAATCATTGCCCTAAGGCATGTGCTGGAGGGTTTTTCTTTGAATGGACAGTGCTCTCCTCCGCAGAGTGAAGTCTAATGATGTCCTTCAGAGAGAGGAAAAAGAACCAATTCTTTATACTACACAAAGCTTACAATAAGTTGGGGATTATTAAATCCAAATGGCAAGAAAACTGACCCCAGGGAGGGCAGCCATATATCTAGGTTCACCGGTTCTATCAGAGGATACAAAAGGAGTTACAGAACCCTGAAGTTCCCTATGACCTGCTAGCTCTCCTAACAACCTACTGCAGGATTGCTAAAAGGATGCCCAATGACTGTCTGCATCAGTATAATCTGGGGTAGCATTAAAAACACATATTTCTTGACCTACCCCAATCATGCTGAGTCAGAGTCTCTAGGTATGGGGACCAAGAATCTGCATAGTTAACAAATTCCTTGGATAGTCCTTATGCTAGAAAATTTTGGAAAGCACTACCATGGTGGCCAATCTTCAACTGGATTCCTCTCCCAAAGTAGGGACTGAAACACAAATGAATGAGTGGTTGAGTAGGACACCAAGTTCCCTAAAACTATTTTCTTGAAATTTAAATAGTACTCTGCTTTTGATGGACTCTCTTAACTGGCCTCTGTACAGATCATCTGGTGATCTCCTAGTCCCAGGCACCATCTTCTCACATAGGAAGACCTTGGGCCTCTTTGGACAGTTGTAGCTCCTCAGACCCAAGCAGCTACTTAGAAGCTAAAATTTCCTTTGTGGCTACTTTCTTTTTCACACAGCAATGGACTTTGCTGCCTGCTCTATGAGCATGACAGATAGTCAGAGTTTAGGCCTTTGTTCAGTGAATGCGCCATCTGCAATTTAGGACCCCAGCTCTACTGAAACCTGGAAACAGCAAGACAGGTTACTCCCAAGAAGAATTTTCCTATCACTTTTCAAATATTAGGCCTTAACATAAGCTTCTGCCCTTGGGAATCATTTCAAAGAGAAAGTACATTGGAAATCCTTTGATGTTCCCTTATATCAAACCAACACATCATACAAAAAAAAATTGCACTTCATAGGCTGGCAGTCACAAGGAAAGGATGGCTAAAACTCATTAGACGTATCTCTTTTTAAAAAATGAAGCCAGTGCCTATCACAGCAATCCCAGACATAACCATGATAAATAGCATCACAATATATTGCCTGTGCTGAGGAACCAAGATGGCGGAGTAGAAGGACGTGCTCTCACTCCCTCTTGCAAGAACACCAGAATCACAATTAGCTGCTGGACAATCACTGAGAGGAAGACACTGGAACTCACCAAAAAAGATACTCCACATCCAAAGACAAAGGAGAAGCCACAATGAGATGGTAGGAGGGGCGCAATCACAGTAAAATCAAATCCCATAACTGCTGGGTGGGTGACTCACAGACTGGAGAACACTTATACCACAGAAGGCCACCCACTGGAGTGAAGGTTCTGAGCCCCACGTCAGGTTCCCAACCTAGGGGTCTGGCAATGGGAGGAGGAATTCCTAGAGAATCAGACTTTGAAGACTAGTGGGATTTGACTGCAGGACTTTGACAGGACTGGGAGAAAAAGAGACTCTACTCTTGGAGGGCACACACAAAGTAGTGTGCGCATCGGGACCCAAGGGAAGGAGCAGTGACTTCAGAGGAGACTGAACCAGACCAACCTGCTAGTGTTGGAGGGTCTCCTGCAGAGGCGGGTGGGGTAGTGGTGGCTGTGGCTCACCATGTGGACAAGGACACTGGCAGCAGAAGTTCTTGGAAGTACTCCTTGCGTGAGCCCTCCCAGAGTCCGGCATTAGCCCCACAAAAGAGCCCAGGTAGGCTCCAGTGTTGGGTCGCCTCAGGCCAAACAACCAACAGGGAGGGAACCCAGCTCCACCCATCAGCAGTCAAGCTGAGCTCTAGCCACAACCAGTCCCTCCCACCAGGGAACTTGAACAAGCCTCTTAGATAGCCTCATCCAGCAGAGGGCAGACAGCAGAAGCAAGAAGAACTACAATACTGCAGCCTGTGGAACAAAAACCACATTCACAGAAAGACAGACAAGATGAAAAGGCAGAGGGCTATGTACCAGATGAAGGACCAAGATAAAACCCCAGGAAAACAACTAAATGAAGTGGAGATAGGCAACCTTCCAGAAAAAGAATTCAGAATAATGATAGTGAAGATGCTTCAGGACCTAGGAAAAAGAATGGAGGCAAAGATCGAGAAGATGCAAGAAATGTTTAACAAAGACCAAGAAGAATTAAAGAACAAACAAACCGAGATGAACAACACAATAATTGAAATGAAAACTACACTAGAAGGAATCAATAGCAGAATAGCAGAGGCAGAAAAACGGATAAGTGACCTGGAAGATAGAATCGTGGAATTCACTGTGGTGGAACAGTATAAAGAAAAAAGAATGAAAAGAAATGAAGACAGCCTAAGAGACCTCTGGGACAACATTAAATGCAATAACATTCGCATTATAGGGGTCCCAGAAGGAGAATAGAGAGAGAAAGGACCTGAGAAAATATTTGAAGAGATTATAGTCGAAAACTTCCCTAACATGGGAAACAAAATAGCCACCCAAGCCCAGGAAGCGCAGAGAGTCCCATACAGGATAAACCCAAGGAGAAACAAGATGAGACACATAGTAATCAAACTGGCAAAAATTAAAGACAAAGAAAAATTATGAAAAGCAGCAAGGGAAAAACGACAAATAACATACAAGGGAACTCCCATAAGGTTAACAGCTGATTTCTCAGCAGAAGTTCTACAAGCCAGAAGGGAGTGGCATGATATACTTAAAGTGATGAAAGGGAAGAACCTACAACCAAGATTACTCTACACGGCAAGGATCTTATTCAGATTCGATGGACAAATCAGAAGCTTTACAGACAAGCAAAAGCTATGAGAATTCGGCACCACCAAACCAGCACTACAACAAATGCTAAAGGAGCTTCTCTAAGTGGGAAACACAAGATAAGAAAAGGACCTACAAACCCAAAACAATTAAGAAAGTGGTCATAGGAACATATATATCGATAATTACCTTGAACGTGAATGGATTAAATGCTCCAACCAAAAGACACAGGCTTGCTGAATGGATACAACAAGACCCATATATATGCTGTCTACAAGAGACCCACTTCTGACCTAGGGACACATACAGACTGAAAGTGAGGGGATGGAAAAAGATATTCCATGCAAATGGAAATCAAAAGAAAGCTGGAGTAGCAATACTCATATCAGATAAAGTAGACTTCAAAATAAAGAATGTTACAAGAGACATGGAAGGACACTACATAATGATCAAGGGATCAATCCAAGAAGAAGATATAACAATTATAAATATATATGCACCCAACATAGGAGCACCTCAATACATAAGGCAACTGCTAACAGCTGTAAAAGAGGAAATTGACAGTAACACGATAATAGTGGGGGACTTTATCATCTCACTTACACCAATGGACAGATCATCCAAAATGAAAATAAATAAGGAAACAGAAGCTTTAAATGACACAATACACCAGGTAGATTTAATTGACATTTATAGGACATTCCATCCAGAAACAGCAAATTACACTCTCAAGTGCGCACGGAACATTCTCTAGGATAGATCACATCTTGGATGTGTCACAAATCAAACCAGAGTAAATTTAAGAAAATTGAAATCATATCAAGCATCTTTTCTGACCACAACGCTATGAGATTAGAAATGAATTACAAGGAAAAAAACGTAAAAAACACAAACACATGGAGGCTAAACAATATATTACTAAATAACCAAGACATCACTGAAGAAAACAAAGAGGAAATCAAAAAACACCTAGAGACAAATGACAATGAAAACATGACAATCCAAGACCTATGGGATGCAGCAAAAGCAGTTGTAAGAGGGAAGTTTAGAGCTATACAAGCCTACCTCAAGGAACAAGAAAAATCTCAAATAAACAATCTAACCTTACACCTAAAGGAACTAGAGAAAGAGGAACAAACAAAACCCAAAGTTAGCAGAAGGAAAGAAATCATATAGATCAGATCAGAAATAAATGAAATAGAAACAAAGAAAACAACAGCAAAGATGAATAAAACTAAAAGCTAGTTCTTTGAGAAGATAAACAAAATTGATAAACCATTAGCCAGACTCATCAAGAAAAAGAGGGAGAGGACTCAAATCAATAAAAGTTACAACAGACACAGGAGAAATACAAAGCATCCTAAGAGACTACTACAAGCAACTCTATGCCAATAAAATGGACAACCTGGAAGAAATGGACAAATTCTTAGAAAGGTATAACCTTCCAACACTGAACCAGGAAGAAATAGAAAATATGAACAGACCAATCACAAGTAATGAAATTGAAACTGTGATTAAAAATCTTCCAACAAACAAAAGTCCAGGACCAGATGGCTTCACAGGTGAATTCTATCAAATAATTAGGGAATATCTAACACCCATCCTTCTCAAACTCTTCCAAAAAATTGCAGAGGAAGGAACACTCCCACACTCGTTCTATGAGGCCACCATCACCCTGATACCAAAACCAGAGAAGATACTACAAAAAAAGAAAATTAAAGACCAATATCACTGATGAATATAAATGTAAAAATCCTCAACAAAATACTAGCAAACAGAATCCAACAACACTTTAAAAGGATCATACACCACCATCCAGTGGGATTTATCCCAGGGATGCAAGAATTTTCAATATACACAAATCAATCGATGTGATACACTATATTAACAAATCAAAGGAGAAAAACCATATGGTCATCTCAATAGATGCAGAAAAAGCTTTTGACAAAATTCAACACCCACTTATGAAAAAAACTCTCCAGAAAGTGGGCATAGAGGCAACCTACCTCAACGTAATAAAGGCCATATATGACAAACCCACAGCAAACATCATTCTCAATGGTGAAAAACTGAAAGCATTTCCTCTAAGATCAGGAACAAAACAAGGATGTCCACTCTCACCACTATTACTCAACATAGTTTTGGAAGTTCTAGCCATGGCAATCAGAGAAGAAAAAGAAATAAAAGGAATACAAATTGGAAAAGAGGAAGTAATATTGTCACTGTTTGCAGATGACATGATACTATACATAGAGAATCCTAAAGATGCCACCAGAAAACTACCAGAGCTAATCAATGAATTTGGTAAAGTTGCAGGATACAAAATTAATGAACAGAAATCTCTTGCATTCCTATACACTAATGATGAAAAATCTGAAAGAGAAATTAAGGAAACACTCCCATTTACCACTGCAACAAAAGAATACAATACCTAGGAATAAACCTATCTAGGGAGACAAAAGACCTGTATGCAGAAAACTATAAGACACTGATGAAAGAAATTAAAGATGATACCAAAAGATGGAGAGATATACCATGTTCTTGGATTGGAAGAATCAATATTGTGAAAATGACTATACTACCCAAAGCAATCTACAGGTTCAATGCAATCCCTATCAAATTATCAATGGCATTTTTTCTGGAACTAGAACAAAAAGTCTTAAAATTTGTATGGAGATACAGAAGTCCCCGATTAGCCAAAGCAGTCTTGAGGGAAAAAAACGGAGCTGGAGGAATCTGACTCCCTGACTTCAGGCTATACTACAAAGATACAGTAATCCAGACAATATGGTACTGGCACAAAAACAGAAAGATCAATGGAACAAGATTGAAAGCCCAGAGATAAACCCACACATCTATGGTCAACTAATCTATGACAAAGGAGACAAGGATATATAATGTAGAAAAGACAGTCTCTTCAATAAGTGGTGCTGGGAAAACTGGACAGCTACGTGTAAAAGAATGAAATTAGAACACTCCCTAACACCATACACAAAAATAAACTCAAATAGATTAGAGACCTAAATGTAAGACCAGACACTATAAAACTCTTAGAGGAAAACATAGGAAGAACACTCTTTGACATAAATCACAGCAAGATCTTTTTTGATCCACCTCCTAGAGTAATGGAAATAAAAACAAAAATAAACAAATGGGACATAATGAAACTTCAATAATTTTGCACAGTAAAGGAAACCATAAACAAGACGAAAAGACAACCCTCAGAATGGGAGAAAATATTTGTAAATGAATCGACGGACAAGGGATTAATCTCTAAAATATATAAACAGTTCATGCAGCTCAATATGAAAAAAACAAACAAATGAATCCAAAAATGGGCAGAAGACCTAAATAGACATTTCTCCAAACAAGACATACAGATGGCCAAGAAGCACATGAAAAGCTGCTCAACATCACTAATTATTAGAGAGATGAAAATCAAAACTACAATGAGGTATCACCTCACACCAGTTGGAATGGGCATTATCAGAAAATCTGCAAACAATAAATGCTAGAGAGGGTGTGGAGAAAAGGGAACCCTCTTGCACTGTTGGTGGAAATGTAAATTGATACAGCCACTATGGAGAACAGTATGGAGGTTCCCTAAAAAACTGAAAATAGAACTACCATATGACCCAGCAATCCCACTACTGGGCATATACCCAGAGAAAACCATAATTCAAACAGACACATGCACCCCAATGTTCATTGCAGCACTATTTACAATAGCCAGGTCATGGAAGCAACTTAAATGCCCATCCACAGATGAATGGATAAAGAAGCTGTGGTACATATATACAATGGAATATTACTCAGCCATAAAAAGGAACGAAATTGGGTCATTTGTAGAGACATGGAGGGATCTAGAGACTGTCATACAGAGTGAAGTAAGTGAGAAAGAGATAAACAAATATCGCATATTAACGCATATATGTGGAACCTTGAAAAATGGTACAGATGAACCTGTTTGCAAGGCAGAAATTGAGACACAGATGTAGAGAACAAACATATGGACACCAAGGAGGTAAAGCGGTGGGGGGTGCGGGTGGTGGTGTGATGAATTGGGAGATTGGGGTTGACATGTATACACTGATGTGTATAAAATGGATGACTAATAAGGACCTGCTGTATAAAAAAATAAATAAAATAAAATTTAAAATTTTTTTAAAAAACGCAACTGAAATGCAAAAAAAAAAGATTTGTGCAGTGTATGGAGGAGGTGCTGTGACTGATCGAATATGTCAAAAGTGGTTTGTGAAATTTCATGCTGGAGATTTCTCGTTGGATGAAGCTCCGTGGTCTGGTAGACCAGTTGAAGTAGATAGCGATCAAATCGAGATATTAATTGAGAACAATAAACGTTACACCATGTGGGAGACAGCCAACATACTCAAAATATCCAAATCAAGCGTTGAAAATCATTTACACCAGCTTGGTTATGTTAATCACTTTGAGGTTTGGGTTTCACATAAGTTAAGCGAAAAGAACCTTGACCGTATTTCCTCATGTGATTCTCTACTACTGAAACGTAACAAAAACATTCTGTTTTTAAAATAAATTAACAGGCAATGAAAAGTGGATAGTGTACAATAATACGGAATGTAAGAGATTGTGGGGCAACCGCCATCAACCACACCAAAGGCTGGTCTTCATCCAAAGAAGGTGATGTTGTGTATATGGTGGGATTGGAAGAGAGTCCTCTATTACGATCTCCTTCCAGAAAACCAGACGATTAATTCCAACAAGTGCTGCTCCCAGTTAGACCAACTGAAAGCAGCACTTGATGAAAAGCATCTGGAATTAGTCAACAGAAAACGCATAATCTTCCATCAGGATAACGCAAGACTGCATGTTTCTTTGATGACAAGGTAAAAACGTTTACAGCTTGACTGGGAAGTTCTGACCTGTCTGCCATATTCACCAGACGTTGTACCTTCGGATCTCCATTTATTTAGGTCTTTACAAAATTCTCTTAATGGAAAAAATTTCAATTCCCTGGAAGACTGTAAAAGGCACCTGGAACAGTTCTTTGCCCCAAAAGATAAAAAGTTTGGGAAGATGGAATTATGAAGTTGCCTGAAAAATGGCAGAAGGTAGTGGAACAAAACGGTGAATACGTTGTTCAATAAAGTTCTTGGTGAAAATGAAAAAAAAATAAAAAAGGTATTTCCTGTGCTGTTTTGCTTTGGAGTTTTAGTCCTCTCCCTTGCTTTCATTCAAGTGATTCAAACACAAAGAAATAAGATTGTCATTGCATTAACCCCAGGAAAACACTGACCTGTGATGTGATGCCACCCTTGCCGTCAAGACCTTTGTTTGAGAAAAGTAACTGGACAGGGCAGCATGACACCATGTGTAACCCGTCAGAACTGGTGGTTTTCCTGATGTTCCTTCTCTTGGTCATGCTGTAGGCTTTTGTGACAGGAGCAGCTGCTGTGGGGTAACTACGTGTAGTTATATAAAACGGACTAATGCCAGACAAGCACATTGCCTAAAAGGACTGTTTGTGTTCCCTGTTAAATGTTTTACCAAGCTGACCATGCCCTTTATTTACCTCTAATACAACATGCTTATTCTGCCCCATCTACTGTATTCACCCTGCAAATTTATGAGGCTCTATTAATCTTCTGCCCTGCTGACTATCTCTGTTGCGAAGTGTCAGCAGACTTTTGTACCTTGCTAATGTACAAAGGGCTTCCTATGAGTAATATCAGCATTTTGCCTTTTAATTGCACATATAATTTTTAGGTCTTACAGCTAATAAGGGAATTGAGACCACAGTTCATCACTGTCTTGAATGGTACTCCAGGGGTGTGAGGACTGTGGAAGCTGAGAGAAGAATATAGCTGTTCTGGTTCCAAGCAATAGTTTCTCTCATTATAATGGTACCATCCACGCTATAGTGTTAAGGGTCTGTCACTTTTCCCATTATACACCCTACTTTCCTGGGGCTTTATAACTCCTCAGTACAAATGTATTCTTTTCTGAAAAATTTGTGTGTTAGATATTAGCTCATGGGTAGTTTTATCACCCTTCATATCAATTCCCATAGAAATTAGCTGTATGATATTTAAAATCAAAGAAACCAACATGATTGCTTGGCCGAACTCCTGAACTTCTAAGGCTTTCAAATGGGTGCACTTTTGCTAGTCCTTCAACTGACGTTTTTCTATTGGAATTTTTTTTTTTTAATGCAGACTTAGTTTTAAGTACTTTCAAGGAAAAAATGTTAAAATAAATGGGGGATTAGTGTTTGCAATGTGGGCATTTTGCTTTTGCATTAATAGCCTTTCACAAACATTTTTACTTGCCTGAAAAATGTGCATTATTGATGAGTGTACTTCTTACTGTGCAAAAGCCATTAGGAAAGAAACGAAAGATCTGTGGCAGGAAGAGAGGGCATAGAGAGGGCCTGGGTGGATGGCGTTTTCGTCTAGCAGTTAGCGAGCACCCATAGCTGTCCTGCCTAGGCTGGACTATTTCATTTGCATCTTCTTCCATAGTTACAAAAGCCCTGAAGAACAGATTGGTATACAGCTTAGGATTTATCCTTAAAATCATGCTTTAAAACATGCTGTTCCTATAGTCATTCTCCATCTTCACTTTTGCCCTGTTATTTATTCATTTATAGTCACTCATTAAAAAATATTAATGAAATATCAACTGTATGCCAGATGTCAATATGTGATGTCTCTGTATCATTTCTATACAAGATTCTGTGGTTGTGGTTGCTTCCCAGGAGGCTGATGGGCAAGCAGCGGCGCTTCCCTCGTGAAGGGGCAGAGCCGTGGTGTTAGGCTGCCCCACATGAGCAACAGGACCTTCTACGTGGTTTTTGTCTCACTGTGTCACATGCTATTTGTCTTAAGCATTTTTTTAAACCATGATCTGTGACTATTTCACCTAACTTTCAGTAAAACAAAAATAAAACCAAAAAACAATAACCACTGCTAACCCTGTCACGACAACTTTATACCTAGAAGAGCCTTGTTATTCAGGTAAGTAGAAGTTTACATGGATTATTTTCTTAAATGAAAATCAGTTTGATCCAAAGAATAAGAACTTTATAGCCAAAAAGTTCCTTAGAGATTACAGCAAAAACTAAGAGTGTATCTTCAGAGTTTTTTTTAATAGCTTAAAATCTGTGCTTATCCTAGAATAACCCTTTTCTGCTGTCAGCTTCATCATCAGTAATACCAGCCAGTTATATTGATTAAGAACACATATAACAACATAATTCCACAAACTGTTTATCAGCACTGGAAATAAGACTGCTTTTTCGGAGCACATCAGCTACTGGAATCCTTCTTGCTTTACACAGGGAGAATTCTCTTGGGACTATGACAGTCAATGAGTCAGATCTATAGAAGGGTCATAGATTTGGAATCAGAGACGAAGTAAGCTTCCTGGGAAAACACCTTTGAGGAAGGAGACATAAATTTGTGTTGACTTTTTTTCTTTCGTAATATTTAGTAGGAAACCAGTAATGTGAATGTTTTGTACTTTTTTTCCTGTCATTGGGATCAGCGTCCACCTTAAAATACTTTCAGAATAGACACTGCTGTGATATTCTAACTGGTGGGTGCACTGACTTATTATGAGGACTATTCTCAGTCTTCAAGTTATATTAAGATTGTGTGACCATGTTCATGTATCAAACAAATCAAGGGCTCTGGGGTCAGAACACCCAGGTCTGTATTCTGGTCCCACAACCTACTAGGTTGTATAATTTAGGCTAAGTTACTTAACCTCTGCCTGCCTCAATTTCCCCATCAAAAAATGGGGATCAAATTGAACTACCTCAGATAGTTGTTGTGAGGATTAAATTATATTATATAAGGAAAATACATAAAACCATTCCAGGCACTGAGTGCTAAATGATGATTTTAAAACCATTCCAAAGCCTCATTTCTCAGTCAGTTTTGTTGCTACCTCCATGAACATCTCTTAAGCCTGTTGAATAGAGAAATAATTTCTCATTTTTTTAATTCAGAAAGCAGTTTTTACAAAATAATTGGCAATCCAAAAGTAAAAACTCAATGTTTTTCAAAGTTGTCTCTACATTATGTCATGGTGCTAATTTTAATAACTGCATGATAAATCTATGGGAGAATCTAGAGGGTATTTTTTTTAAATTGTAACTGAGAGATATGTATCCTGTTGGAAATGATGAAAAGAGACTTGGCTACTGGGGTAAAAAGACTCTAAGATGACCCCCAATGATCACTGCCTTCTGCTATTCAAACTCTTGTGTAATCTCTTCCTTTGAGTATGGGCTGGACTGACTGACTCGCTTCTACAATAGAAGTGATGGGACCCTATTTCTGAGGTTAGGGGATAGACTGTGGCTTCTGTCTTGCTCAGTTTCTGTCACTGTCTCAGATCACTCACTCAAGGGGAGGCCAGCTCCCACGTCATGTGGCAGCTTCATGGTAAGTCCACATGGTGAGAGACCAAAGCTTGCTAAAAACTACATAAGCGAGTTTAGAAGTGGATCTTCCTGACCAGCCAAACCTTCAGATGGGACAGCAGCCCCTGCTCTGAGCTTGAATACACCTCATGAGAAACTGGAACCAGAGGCACCCAGGTGATGGTACCTGGATTTCTGGCTCATGGAATGGTGAGATAATGTGTTGTTTCTTCAAGCTGCTGAGTTTGGAGATAATTTGTTACATAGCAATAGATAACTAATGCCAATATTGTGGACTCAAAAGAGTCAGAAATTTCCAGTCTCAGCAGGAGGTAAACCAGGGTTTGGAAAGCTATGGATTGTGAGCTAAATTCACTACACATCCTTTTTTTTTTTCTTTCATTGAGATATAATTAACATTCTTTTTTGTACAGCCCCCAAGCTAAGAATTGTTTGCACGATTTTTTTTTTTGTCTGTACCCAAAAGGTTTTATAGGAAATTCTACCCATTACACTAGGGCAACTAGGACTCGATGATTTTTCTCTGGGAAGGCACAATCATTCAGCTCAACAGGGTCCAGGAAGAACCGAACATGGCAGCCCTGACCAAGGTTAACAAAGTCATTTTCCATATCTTTGTCTCCAAACAGGCTGAATCTCATGCCATGAAACATCTTCCTCTTTGTTCCCGTAGGTAACTCTTTCTCATGTTCCTAAATCACATGTTACAGCACCTCTCCTCTACATCCAGTCTTGCTGTGCTTCCAGATCCTATAGAAATGTCATTATTGTGTTCTGTACATGGAGCTCAATGTTGACAAAATAGCACTCACCACACTGATTAATTCTCCGTTTGCATTTTCACAATTTTAAAAGGTTATAAAAAAGAAAACAAAACAAAGAATAATATGTTACAGATACTTATATTTGGAAAGCAAGTCCTGAGATATTAACTATCTGTCTCCCTTTAGAGAAAAGTTTACTGACCCCTGAGATAAACCACTGCACTTCCCAGAGGATGATCAGCCCTCCTAAAGTCACCTGAAAAAACTGCAGACTGTAGAACAGAGTTGTTCAGCACTCCAGATGGTTGACTCTTAAATGAGCTGTCTTCTCTAGTCTGTGCCAAATGTTCTGTGTATTCCTCTACACAGGAGTGAAATAATAATTATCAACCATCTCTAATTACATAAAGTTATCCAGATAGAGAGTACTTAAAGAAAGAACAAAAGCACCCTATGTGACTATGCACATATCGAATTTTATTTTTAAGTGTATAAGTTAAATGAATGTTCTTAAAAGTCTAGGATTTGAATAGACTGTATGTGTCACAGAACCCCAGTAAATGTTGCATATTAATTCTGTGTTCCAGATGCCAGGAATCCCCAGGACTTAGGGCATGAGGACAGTCAGACAGTCACCCTGTCCGTGGCTGCAGTAGAAACAAAGCAATTCTAGACAAGTGCTACTCAAAGTGTGGTCCATGGACCAGTGCTCATCTATGTGCTGTTTCTAACCTGTTTATGGTGGGAAAAGAATGAAAATGGGAGAGAAAGCATTTAGAAACTAATATAGCAACTGATGAACTAATTGTTGAATATAATTATTAAAAAGATTAAGTCTTGCCTTTTGTATATCTTTGAGGTTTCTATCTAATTTTTCTTGTAATAATTTTTATCATATTTTACTAAAGTATCAATCTACAAGGGTTTGGGATTTTTTTAAAAACTTGCCTTTCAATACAGAGAGATTGAGAATGGTTTAGGAGGTCATTAAAAAGCCTCCAGTATCCTGGGGTTAGGTCAAGGTTTTTATGACAAGATCTATTTCTACCAATATTATACATATTTTGGTCAACGATAGTTATGAGCCAAAGCCCACAAACTAAAAGAAATACATATATGCTGACCAAATATTTGTCATAGGTACTCAGGATGATCATATACCAGTCCCACAAAAAAGTTAGGACATCTGTCTCTTTTTTCCAGATGCCCTCTCCTCTCAATATTTAGTTTAATATTTAAGGAAGATATGCTAAAGACAGGTACTTCTTTCCTCTACTCCATTAAATAGAAAAGCTCTAAGAATGAAAGGGATTTCAGTAAGTGGATGGAGATGTTGAAACTTTGCAACACAATGTACAGGGATGACCAAACCCTTGACACCATCATTGGGTTCTATCTCCATGACAGACATTACTACCAATCAACACATTCTTTCCTGCCTAGCCAAATGCAGCTGCATGTCTCATGAGAGCATTCCAGGGAGCCACTACTAATCAATCAGAGTGATCCCATGAGCTGAACCCTCTTTGCCATTTCCAGTAAAATGAGAAGAGCAAGGGTATCACAAGAATTAGATCCAAGCCTGGTTCTGACAGCCAGCCATTTGAATCTGATCCACTCTCATTAGATCCGTATGTGTCATCTGTAACACATGGGGTTAGCCTCAATCAGGGATTCTCATGTTAGAATTCAGTGTAGTCTTTAAAAAACCCTGATGCCCATCCCCCAACTACTGATTGAGTCCTTTTTTAGGCTGCCCAATGGCAACTTATGCATCGGTAATTTTAAAAGCTGCCTCAGTGATTCTAATACACAGCCAGACTTGAAAGCCATTGGATGAGAGGATCTCTTTGGTCCTTCCAACTCTAATATTCAAGACTCTATGATTGTCTGAAGCAATAATATGTCAGTCACACAGACTTAGAGTCAACCAATTAAATTGGATTGGTTAGGACTTGAAGAGCCAACATAATCCCTTGGGTGGTTTATAACTAGAGAGCATAAAAGGCATAGGGATTTTGAATTATGAGGTAATAATTCTATATTAGGTGCATGTGATCACAGCCACTCAAGCGTCACTCTTATGGTTTTTATGACTCCTCAGGATACCTTGTAAGAATTATTACAGCCCCATAAATCACGGTTGCCTATTACTACAGGTAGTCATAATTTATAATAATAATAACTGTTAATAATAATATGCATTTTAATGATCCAAGTTCTTTTATTTGAGGATCTCAATGTATTTTATAGATCTTAACTCATTAATTTTAATATTTCTGTGTAAAGGGCATAAGCCCATAATCATCATCCCATTTCACAGGTGTAAAAACTAAGTCAACTAGTCAACTGATTACGTGTATCACACATGCTTAAATTCAATCCAGAATCTAGAGGTTTTATTCTTATGATGCTAAGCACCTAGAGGTTTAAACATCCTCTCTCAAAATTTCCATAAAGCATAACCCTATCTTACTTATTCATCCACATCTATTATTTCCCAGACTCTGAAGATACAGAGATGAGTTAATGCCCTAGTATGGGGATGAAAGAGACACATTAATAAATACTTATCATAAAAGTGACAATTGCTTTAATAGAAATATGTCTGTGGAGCCATGACTGCGTTGAGACGAAGTGGGCTGACTTCAACATTGGGAAAGTTGGGGTGTGGGTTTTCCAGAGAAAGTGACTTGAGAGCTGGGTTTTGCAGAACACCTTGAGTCCAGCCTCTGCAAGAAGGTGGGGCAGTGTGTCGCAAGCAGAGGCGTTTTGTTGAAATACAGAGGCATGAAGGAGATGCCTCGTATGTGTGAGTGGGAATAGGGGCAGACAAGGCAGGAAAATTAAGTTGGAAACAAATCCTGAGGTTCCTTAGACATCCTAAGGATCGTGATCTTTTTGCTACAGACAGTTTATATTCATGGCTTGTATTTATATGTACATCCTCCTTTTCATATGAAAAAATTTTTTGTAAGCAAATGCATAACAAAATAAAACAACAAAAAAAGTTTTTTAATGTTCTCTTTAGAATGTATTTTAAAACCATGGGAAAATAATAGAAAAACTATGCCATGGATTTCTATGTTTTTGCAAGCAAGGCTCTCAGAGTATCTCACTCATTACTTGCTGATTTCCTGAACTGAGAGATGAGGGAGCCTGTTCAGACCTGCAGAATTTTAGAATTAAAAAAGATCCCAGAGGTCAACTTCAGAAGCTTTTGAACTACCCTCCACCAAACAAGCCTCTGTTCTCACCCCCTGCCCAATGGTGCTCTGCAGCATCTACACAATGTGTTCTGTGGGATGCTAGGCTTTCAAAGTGCCCCATTAAAAAGAGAAGGTTCATGGTCAAGTAAGTCTATAAAGCGCTTCATTCTAGAACTCTATCTTAAAATGCCCCAAAATGCATTAGGATTATAAAGACTGAGAGAAGTCCTGTAGGAGACAGTCTTGTTAAGTTCATTTAAACCAGTATTTCCCAAACTTATTTAATAATACAACTATTTCTTTAAGAACTCCAATTAACAATCAGCTTTTTTTCTCTCTCATATTTGTCACCTAGTATTACTGATTTTAACCCTCCCCTTTCAGACTAGTGAACTTTCTGGCTTCCTTCCTTCCTTCCTTCCTTCCTTCCTTCCTCCCTCCCTCCCTCCCTCCCTCCCTTTCTCCCTCCCTCCCTCCCTCCCCTTCCTTCCTTTCCTCCTTTCTTTCTTTCCTTTTTCTTCCTGGAACACATTCTTGGTTTCTAGTAAGTTCAAACAGAAAGAAGGTTGTCATATCACCCTATACTTTAACTGTGTACTCAGATTATATTCACAGCAGACTCAACGGTTGCCCACCTCTATTGGGAATAAAAACAGAATTCTCCCTTCAAGGGCTTCCTTGAGGTTCATCTTTCTTGGACATCTTTTCCTGGCCACTCTTTTCCTCTGGGCTCAAGTACTCCTGAAGATGTGCCCTGCTTACCTAACTGTCAGCTATCCATGGTGGCTATGAGCAAAATATCAACTAGTCTGTCTTAAATACTCCCACACAGCAGCTAATAGAATCCTTCATTCCCAATTCAAATGGTCCTTTAAAATGCTGGATGAGCCTTTTTGTGTGATGCCAATTTAAGAAAAATATATTAAGCTGCATTTTTCTTTTGATTCAAAGTGAAAATAACTTTACTGAGTCCCAAGGCAACATTTCTAAATATTGTCGTAATTAAGAATTCTACTTTATAAAACAGAAGAATGTTAATGAACAAATGGCACTGCTTTTAAAGCCACAAAATCATTACCATATGGCCCTATTTGAGGTATAGAAACTCATGGAACATCTACTCATTCATAGCTTACACTTGTAAAGTTCTTTATGACTCAGAAAGTGGCTTCACAGACATTTTCTGATTGCAAATTCAAAGCTACTCTTAGAGCATGTATCATCATTGTACCTGCTTTACATTTAGGGAAATCAAAGCTCAGAGAAGTATAGCAGAATTGCTCAAGGTCACGCTGCTGAGCTTGGGCTAGAATGAGTTGAATGCATTTAGAACCTCAGGTAAAACAGATCCCTCTCTAGGGCTCAGAATTCATAGATGACTGACTTTCTGTGGTTGTAAGGTGGCCTGACTCCCTGTGATTATAACGTTGCCTCCATAGTCAAGCTGGGAGGGCCAGGTGTGTTCCCAGATTTCGCAGAAAGGCTGGCTGCTCTGTGCTGGTCCTAGAGCACCCAAGTGGATGCTGCAGCCCAAAGGTCCAAAATTGCTTTTGACTCAGGTCTGAGCCTATGGGTGATACTTTCACCGTACCCAACCTCTACCCTGGTTGCCATAAGCCTAGGAACAAGAATTTCTAAACGACTTTCATGCTTTTACAAGGTGTAAGATGTTTCCCTAGGTCTAGCAGTGCTTCTCAAACATGGGCATGAATCAGAATCACCTGGAGGGCTTATTAAATCAGTTTTCTGGGCCACTCTCCCCAGAGTTTCTGATTCAGCAGGTCTGGAATGAGGATAGAGAATTGGCATTTCTTACCAGTTGCCAGGTGATGGCGATGCTGTGCTCTGGGGACCGCACTTTGAGAACCACTGCCCTAGAGTCTCTCTTTCCCTCCTGAGCAAGCTCTCCTCCTTCCATTCATTTGTTTTGATGAGTAAAAATGTTACTTTAGAAATTAGATCTTGGGTACTTCCAGAAATTAGGTATTTCCTCTTGTCTTAGATCTCAAGTTGCTCAATTACAAAGTGAGAGAAAAGTACCTTGATTACATAAGTTCCACGATCATTAATACCAGTTCAGTCACTATATAGCTCTTAAGCTTTGAGCAAATAGATACCTTGATTGTGTTGTCTATATGTGTACAGCCCAATAGCTTACACATATAAAATTATACCCATATTTTAAATAACCTAATAATTTTTACTTAAAAAAATTAATGATATATAGAAATCAAAGTGAAATCTTTCCCTACTGTGGACCTGACTAGTTCCACAAAGTTACTTGTCTAAAAATATACAGCAAGAAAAGGCAGAGTCAGATGTAGAATTCAGGCCTATTCATTCCCCCTTACAACTTTCCCCCAGGTACACTACTGCACAACAATAACAATAGTAGATAAATAGTCAAATGGGCTTTGGAAAGCCTAGTATAGAACCTGACAAGAAATAAAGTGATGCATCCACCTCTCCAGGTATCTATTTCAATGGTTCCATTAGTAATAGAATTTATCTTCTGGATGCATAATTGATAACAGAATAAAAAGAGATCTTTAAGTATCTAAGTACAATACATATTACAGTACAGCAATCATTTCTGCAAAACTCAGGGGTGTGATTTCTTTATGCCAAGTTTTTAAGTCCCCTTACAGCTCATCGACGAGGCTTTCGGCTAAGTTCAGCCTGAGAGATGTTTATGTTCGCATTTGTAAATGTAAGTAAGGGTCTCCTTCATTTCTAAAAATAATCCTATCAACGAAACTATTTCATTCCCCTTTAGAATAAACGACTTAAAACTCCAAATCTAAGAATGATGGCCAGATAAAGAAAAGAGTTGGGCTGATGAAAAGTCATCCGATAGTTTAGATGGGGGAAACTGAGGAAAGGACTTCATGGCGATTTGACTTGCCTTCTTCTAAAGATAGGAGCTTACTTTTGGTGCACCGTGCTTTATGCTTCTGGTTTACCAAGAACTTCTTCTTCCTTACTTGCTCATACACCTGAAGCAGTCATCTCTAGAGTGACTAGAGAACACCAAATAATGCAACTTTCTGGGAATCCCACCAGGACTATGATATTGAGTATAGTAGCCACTAGGTAGGTGCATATGAATGTTGAGCAATAGAAATGTGGCTAGTCTGAATTGAAAGGTACTGTAAATGTAATATATGTAAGATTTCAAAGCCCTTGCTATGAAAAACAGAATGTTTAATATCTCAATAATTTTTTATATTGCTTACATGTCTAATGATATTTTGGATACATTGGCTTAAATAAAATATATTATAAAAATTTTAAAAAGATAGGAGCTTAAACAGCACAGGGTTGCAGATAGTTCACATGAGGTAAAGCCAGCATGGATAGCAATAATGTTTTTCAAGGCCAGCAAAGGAAATGAAATTCTGTTTAATTCAGCTCAATGAGTATGAAGTAAATGTGTATTTGGCAATGTTTTAGTCACTGGGAATGCAAAGATGAGAAGTGCATTGTCTCCATCTTCAAGTGATTGAAAACGTCATAAAGCAATGATTCAGAATGAAATGGTTTCAGTTTCATGCTTTACTTACATTGCCAAAATTCAGCATGGATCACATTAGACAAACTCAGACATAATATAAGTCTGTTGGACTCAAGGCAACAAACACGTACTGGGTATTGGGCACTTCATACAAGGTCAGGGATGCTCAAGGGGCATGTGGTGAACAAGGCATTGTACCTGCCCTCAGACTGTGATCCAGCTCCTCATAAGAATGGCAGAAGGACATTTGCAATAACACAGATGGACTTGGAGGGTATTATGCTAAGTGAAGTAAGTCAGACAGAGAAAGACAAATACTGTATGCCATCACTTATATGTGGAATCTAAAGAATACACCAAACTAGTGAAGATAACACAAAAGAAGCAGATTCACAGATATAGAGAACAAACTAGTGGTCACCAGTGGGGAGAGGGAAGAGGGTAAGGAAAAGATAGGGGTACGGGATTAAGAGGTACAAATTATTATGTATAAAATAAGCTACAAGGATATATTGTACAACACAGGGAATATAGCCCATATTTTATAATAACTATAAATGGAGTATAACCTTTAAAAATTGTGAATCACTATATTGTACACCTGTAACATAATATTGTAATATCAACTATATTTCAATAAAAAAGGAATGTTTACAAGAATGCAAAACTATCTAGAATTCAATAAGGTAAAATTAGATCTGGTATCCAATCAAGGATTACCAAGCATGCAAAAAGATAGGAAAATATGACCAAAAAAAAAAAGAGTGACAGGAGGAAAAAGAAGGATGGAGTGTGTGACAAACGTTCTGTCAAGGGAAAAATCATGTGTAATTCCTAGGAAGTATATTTCATTAATAAGAAGCATCTATGTCTTTCCAGCATCTGAGTTTGAGACCTGAGTTCATCAAAATCCCATGGGCTTGAGTGTGGGGCAGTTGGGAGTATGTCCTGTGATCATTTCACCTTCAGAAATTGGCCCTGCATTTTTTCTTTTTTTACTTTTTTGAATATATTTTATTTGAAGATAACTGCTACCTAATAATTCAAACTGCTCTCTTCATTGACTTTGTCTCTTAAATATTAGAAGGGAACAATAGTACTGCAGTAAAACTATGTCATGTGACAAAGATAAAAGGGAAAGTCTGGTCCAAAGTTCTAGGCCCTGCATATTTTAACTGAGATTATTATCTGTAACTTGTTTCCTACTTGGGGGCAGGAATGTTGGCTCAAGCGGGAAGCGAATACTGACAAAACAGCTTTGAGGTTAGGAAAAGAGGTGAGACTGCAGATCATGTGAGACCAGAAGAGGACCTGGAATCAAAACATCTGACCCCTTCTTCCTCTATGTTCTTGCTGTAGCACATTCTGACCTTCAGCCAAAGTGCCTACTATAGCATTTGATTTTTGACAGTTCTTAGAGATTCCTAAATGCAGGGACATTGTTTTATCATTGAAGATCTAGAAATCGGCACTAAATCTAGCACATATACTACTCTTAGCAGATGTTTGTCGACCACAAGCCTGGAGAACATCAACACATTTGGGGAGGTGGGAGAAAAAGACCAATGGATCACACTATATGGTTTCTTTACACCAAGCTCCAGATGCCCATGTCCCTTGCTATTCTATACAGTAAACTACCGATAAATACTGAAGGAAGCAAAGACAAGAAGAAGGAAAAGTCATTATGCAATTCTTAAAAATGCATAGAAAAAAAGACTGGAAGGAATTGTGCCAACATTTAAAATCTTTCTTGTACAGTGGGATTATGGGTGATGATTTGCCTATGTTTAAATATTTTTCTCTGATTTCCAATTTTCTAAATTCAGCATGTCTTACCTTTGCAATAACTTTGTGAGCTGCAAAATTAACTATCTATGTCCCTTTTTCTTTTGGCCGCTAAATGGATTAAAGGCAAATTTATAGAAACTGTGGTAATTACATAGGTGATTGGTTGAGTTGTTTGAGATGTCATGTCAGTAAGTTTAATGAAATGAAATATGTTGAATATACACTAAGTCTCTCTGCAAAAACTAGTGCCAATTCACTGTGTTTGTATTTACAATTATCATAGTATCAGTGAAACTAGTAATCAACAATACTTTTATATTTCTTTTTTAGAGTATAGATTAACCTTTTCCCCTTTTGCAAAGGATTATATAAAAGGAAACTAATTTAAATACAAAATGAATAACATTTGCAAGTAAAACCACAAAAATTCCTGGGGCTTATATTTCTTAATGTTGGAAATATTTGTTAAAAGTTATATTTCCTGTTGTTTTATATTTAATGAATACGACTTTGCCTCCAGAATTTGATTTTTTACACACTCTCCAGAAGCACTTCACAGAGTATCATAAGCAAATCTATTTTTAAATGCTTTGAACATTTTAATAATAATTAGTGTTTCGTGAACACTTTTTGTATGTAATGTTAAACCTCTGAAATTAACTTTGAAGTGCATGTTCCTAAACTTCTAATCAGGCTTTCATTTAACTAAATCAGTAAGCTAAAACCTGATAAAATCATAAAGGCTTTCAAAATTATTAAAGGGAAGTGGTTTTACTTAAAGGGTCTGCTGTCTTAGTTTGTGGTTGCACAAACTTAAGAATTATTTTTGTCAGCACATTCCCTGAGTGCTAGGGGAAAGGCCCTATTAGGCACTGTGGAGAAAACAAAGCTTAATGTGGAATGGATATTGCTTGCAAGAAGCTTAAAGTCTAATTGAGAAAAAGAAGACATGAAAACACACACACTGAAAGTATGAGAGAAAGTGATAAAGAGAACAAGAAAAGCACAGATAAAGTGCTATGGAAATAAGAGAAGGGGAGAAGAGATTAAGTGTCATGTAAGCTAGACCTGGAGGAATAAGATGCAGATATGTAGAGATGGGTAGGACAAGCATTTCAGCTTTGAACTCTTATCTGTCATATTAAATTGTAACTATTGGTTTACATGACCGTCCCAATTTCACTCGACAGTGAACTCTGAAAGCCAGAACCATGTCTTAGCCCTTGACATATCCTCAGCTCCTAAGACAGTGACTGGAACATAGCACTGACACATATTTGTTGAATATTGAATGGCTAGAATGAGAAAAAGTACAATGGTAAATCCTGGGAGCTCTGGGGATGAGCAAAGGCCATATGTCAAGGGTGATGAGTTCAATTTGCTGGACGATAGCAGTATGAAGAGCACGGAGATGGAGCAACTGAGGAATTTTTGCAGACAGCTACTAGAATGTCTGGAATGTCAGGTTTGGACTTTAGCCTATATACAGATGGGGACCTGGTGGATATAGGGAAGGACACTGTCAGTGCTATGTGAAAGACGTGGTGACAGAATGTGAGGAAGCCATCATCAATTGTCATCTTAGTCAGTTTGGGCTTCCATAACAAAATACCAGAGACTGAGTTGCTTAAACAGCAAACATTTATTTCTTATAGTTCTGGAGTTTAGGAAATCCAAGATCAATGGGCAGCAGATTTGGTGTCTGGTGGGGCCCACTTCCCAGTTTATAGATGACTGTCTTCTTGCTGTGTTCTCGTATGACAGAAAGAGCAAGAGAGTTTTTGTGTGGGTGTGTGTGTGTGTGGGGAGGTCTCTTTTATAAGGGCACTAATCCCATTCATGAGGTCTCTAACCTCCACCTACTCACCTGCCTAAGGCCCCACCTCCAAATGTCATCAAATTGGGGGTTAGGACTTCAACATATGAATTGTGCAGGGACACAAGCATTCAGTGCATAACACATGGTCAGAGATAATACTGATCTGTAATAAAGTAGAGATAGTAGAAATGGAAAGCAAGGGTGGTAGATGGAAGAGATCTCATGTGTAGAACCAACAGGACATGGCAACTGAGTGAGTATAGGGTTCACAAAAGAAGTGGAATGAGTTTAACTGAGGCTTTCTACCTCAGCCGCTGAGGAACAGTATTCCCTTTCTTAAGAAGCAGCAGCAGATGTGTGAAAGGACTGAGGTCTCTATTTTAACTGTGCTGAGTGTAGAATGCCCAGCTTCACAAAGCCAGCAAATAGTTCAACCCCTGCTCAAATTCAGATCTTCTACTTCCACCTGAGTGCTACTTCAGGACACAATGGTCTCCTTATTCTGAAATATTTGAATGATTCGCTTTAGCTTCAGAATCTGCTATTGAAATAAATTTCACCTGCACTTTGAAATAAGTAACTCATTGATAATGAACTGAATTGTGTCCCCAAACTCATATATTGAAGCCCTTATCCCCAATGTGACTGTATTTGGAGATAGGGCTCTTAGGAGGTGATAAGGTTCAATGAGTTCATGAGAATGGAGCCCTAATCCAATAGGCTTGGTGGTCTAACAAGAAGAGGAAGTGATTCTCTCTCTCTCTATTCTCAATCCACATACATGTGCTGGGGAAAGCCCAGGTAAAGACACAATGAGAAGGCAGTCATCTCCAAGCCAAGAAGAGAGCCCTCACCAGAAACTGACCATGCTGGCACCCTGATCTCAGACTTACAGCATCCAGAACTGTGAGGAAATTAATTTTTTGTATGTAAGCCTCCCAGTCTATGGTATTTTGCTGTGGCAGCCGTAGATGGCTAAGACTGACATGTCTGTAAATGAGGCAACAAAGAATTTAACCACCTTCAAGATGAATGATCACTTCAACACAAACCCTACTTTTTCTCTTCAATAGCAAGTGTGTTTTTCATGTGAGTTTTTGTTTTTAATGTAAATCAACAAAATGCTCTCAACTCTTCCCTAGTCAATAGCCCGTATGATCCTTGGGGTAAAGCCTGCATTTTGTCCACCATGGTGACTGGCATAGGGAAGGCATTCAAACATTTCTTTCTGAGTGAACAAGTATTATTCATTTCTCTGCCTGGGTGGTAGGACACCACTAAATCTTAACCAGAGCAGAGGTCTGCCTTCCTCAGAAATCCAAATGACACCAGCCTAGGGAATATGTCACGTGTCATTTTTTTTCAAACATATGATATCCATCCTTAGTTTCTGCAGTCAACCAACAACACCAAATAAGCAATACAGAAATGGTTTTATGCCACTCACTAACAAATATGGACTAGTAGCTTAATTTTACAGAACTCCTTTGGCCCATTCAGAGAAAAAAAACATTGAGTACATGTAAATCGTCCAAATGGAGAAAATTATTAAGCTATTTAACAGAGCAAATGAAAATATTTTACTTTTTTTTTTCCTCTCACTGTTGTGGCCTCCCCCGTTGCGGAGCACAGGCTCCAGACGCGCAGGCTCAGCGGCCATGGCTCACGGGCCCAGCCGCTCTGCGGCATGTGGGATCTTCCCGGTCCGGGGCACGAACCCGTGTCCCCTGCATCAGCAGGCAGACTCTCAACCACTGCGCCACCAGGGAAGCCCTTTTACTTTTATTTCTACGTATTAAAGGAGAAGTGAGGTAAGGTACAAATGATTTCATATGACGCTGGGAAACAAAACTAACACTTCTTTAGAGTTTAATGGCACAATTTTGCTCTATTTGGTTTTAATTTATAAGAGATATGATTGACCCTACAATAATGCCATGTGACAATCATCATCCACTGTATGTCACATAATTACTTCAACCTCATTGGCGTGACCCAGTGGTTAATCTCCATCCCAGTGGCTTGACTTCAGCTCATCTCGCGTTTCTCTTCAGACCTGCCCTGATGATCAAAACCTGCCAATTTCAGCTATTTTCACATTGGTCAGAGACAGTTAGCATTGCCAGGAAACTGCAAAAACAATCTTGAAATGTAAGAGAGTATGTGAAGTATGTGACTGTGGAAATGTACTAAAAAGACTAAAATGGCCCAGCTTTTGAAGCTAAGTTTTTGCAAGGAAAGATTGGGGAGAAGGCACAATTCACCTTGACTTCTCAGAACATCAAACCTGATTTTTGCTGTAAAGCCCAACTGCTTTGACGTTTGTGACTGTTTATCTAGGATCAGTCCCTGGGAGGGGTATTCCTGTGGCAGATCAGTGGCACAACTCTGCGTTGGGAACTAACGGCCGTTACTGACTCGTTGTCTATTCATTTCAGATTGTTTCTATGGAGGATTTATAGAAACAATACCAAGGTAGCACCAAGGTGGCTATCAATGCTGTTTACAGACAATTTAGAGGAATCAACCTGCAGTTATGTCCGGGCTGGCTTCCCTCGTGGTCCTGGGGCGTAGTGTTCTAATCCTATTGTGACATGATTGTTTCACCATAAACTGCTCCACAGAGGCCTGTAATTGGCACACAGGTTCAAATTAGATTGCTGTGTGTTTAGGAAAGCAGGGGTCATTTCACATCAGCACGTCTCATTATGAAGCAGGCCACGAAGTTCTCCATTACAGAAAAATCTAATGTATATATTATCTTTTATTATAAAGAAAATACCCAGAGTATATACTCACAGACACACACACACATATATTCCCCATCTTGCCTTTCATCACCATGAGGACGATAGTAATGTGAAAATGCAAAACACTTTTCTGAGAATGGCAATTAAATATTTACCAGCAATGTATCATGGAACACTGGCTTTAGGAGCTAAAAAGGGGTGACAAGAGGGAAATGAATGGCTGAGAAAGTCCAACAGTCAGTCCTGCTGTATTCTAATAATATCATGACATGATGGCCACCTTTCTCTGGAAGCCAGGAAGGCCTATTGTCCCTGTGTTTTCAACTCTAGTGAAGGGTGATCTCAAGTGAGGTCTCGGGAGAAAATGCCCTCTTCCTAAACTCCCGAGCTTCCTTCCAGATCACCAAAGAATTCTTCAAACCAATGACAGCAAAATGTATTCATTGAAGGATAATCTACACATGGGGCAAGGTTGCCGTCTGGATAGTTGAAACCTGGGCTACACAACACTTCAGTAGAAAAAATAATGAACATTTCACAATCCGATGCCGTAAGTAAATAAACACTTCTCAGGTCTTTGCTTCAGCATTTCTGTGACCCATGGAGGAAAATAAATATATTTAAAGGAGGCCAATATGAGAAGAAAATTACATAAGCCAAAAAGTATGTAATGTTAGAAAATGAAGAAACAAAATAGTAAAAAATAAATTATGATTATGGATGGAGAAGGAATATTAGAGAATTGATATGCAAAAAACACAATTCAGATCATTAAAAAGTAAGAGAGGGAAGTACAGGAAGAGCTAATAATAAGGCAAGTGGGAGAGGCGCATGGAAAAAGCAGAGCGACTTTCCACTGCAAAACAGGAGACTGATTTGCTTTCAGATGTGTAAAAACGGTAGAGGAATGTGGACTTGACCCCGATACTAAGGAAGAAGTCAACTAGTGCACACGGAAACAAGTCACAGAGAGGCCAGCACAGCGTCCCTGTATGGGTCGAATTGTGTCTTGAGAAAAAGGTATGTTGGGATCCTAACCCCCAGTACCTTAGAATGTGACTTTATTTTGGAGATGGGTCCTTATAAAAAGGGTAAATGTGGAGATGGGTCCTTATAAAAAGAGTAAGATGTACACAGAGAGAAGATGATGTAAAGAGACACAGGGAGGAGATGCCATCTACACCCTAAGAAGAAAGGACTTGAACAGGTCCTTCCCTCAAACCCCTCAAAAGGAACCGACACTGCCAGCACCTTGATATTGGGCGTCCAGCCTCCAGAACTGTGAGACAATAAATTTTCTGTTGCTTAAGCCACCTTGTTTGTTATGGCAGCCCTAGCAAACGAATATGGTCCCATAGCTAGGGAGTCTGACTCTCAGCTGATAGATAGTTCAGCAGCCCTCTCCCAAACTTCCAAATTCCTCAGGTGTGCCTTCAAGACGTTCCTTAAGATCGACCTCAGGGCAGCTCCAGAAGCCTTTTGCTCTGCATAGCAGCCTGTGAATTCTCTGCTCTTTCCATGCTTGTGTACATCAAGCAGGTATAATTCCCCACTGGAAAAGGCTTCTGGCTTGCTGTCTTCAGGACCTATAATGTTCAGAGTCTACTGGGATATAAAAACTTCCTAGAGGTTCAGAAGTATAACCTAACACCAGCATCCAGGGACACACTGCAAGGCCTTGCCCCTCACCAATGGCTAGAGCCACCAACCAAAAAACCTATCTTCATAAAAGTGCCGTTCCAATCATTTCAGTAGGTCTTCTAGTAACACTGCATTCTTTCCAAACACACCAGCACAATAGGTAAACCTCTGTGCCATTGTCTCACATGAAGCAGGACACACTAGCTGCTGGATTCTTGGTGGGGCTAATCCAGGATCCTCATATGCTATTGTTGTAGGTTCTGAATCCCTGGGAAGCGTTCTCCCCTACCCCATGCCAGCACCAGCCACTTCCTTGCTAGTATATTTCCACTATAATTTCAAGGACAGACCTAAAAGACATGCTTCTTTGCTTGACAGTGATCTTAGGGCAATGGCCAATGAGGAGACTGAAGCCTACATGTCCTGGAGAGCATAATGGATGATTGTAAAGCATGTCCTTCCTGTCCTTTGTCCCTGAGACAAAGGTGGGAAAAGGCATAAATATGACGTGTGACCTTGACACTGTTAATCTCATCCAGAAACTTGAGGGGAGGGTGTTCTAGAAAATCTCTAGACCCCTTCTCTGATAATCGTATCACTGCTACTCTGAGGAGTTCCTCTCTCCTAACTTCTCCATGTTTCACTGGCTTGGAGTCATTCCCAAAGTGAACCTTGACTGGTCCTGTCTGGCTTCCTCCACAGTTTTCTCCAAGGTGAAAGCTTTATAGTAAGTGCTCACAGAGCCCCCTCTGAGTCTCTTTTACAAGTAAAGAGAATGAACACTCTCTACCCCATATGAAACTCTAGCACAGCAGTGGTTTAAGCGGATGGATTCCTTTCACCACCAGAAAGCTCTGTTACGTAATGTAATTATTAGGCCAGGCAGAACTTCATCTGATGATAAATGACAGGTCACAGAAAGTTCACGGTCAATAACAGAAGTCGCACATCGGTCCTAGCAGGAGCACACACACAGGAAAGGACGCAGGAGCCATCGATAACCATGTTTGGGTCAGACAATTATTATTAGCTTAGTAATAGTTATCGCCATCCTCTCTCTTTCTGCTGATTTAGTAAAGAGCACTAATCACAATGAGGGGTCAAATGTACAAACCAAATGATACTCCTTTCCCAGACATGCAATGCAGTTTCTAATGAGCTAATAAATGCTGTGTGTGTGTGTGTGTGTGTGTGTGTGTGTGTGTGTAGTTGCAGATGTGTGCTTAATCCAAGAAAATTAAACTTGCTAGGTGGCAGGGGACTCTCCAACTACAACATTTTCTTTTCTTTCTACTAAATCACAGCCCTATCATAAGCTTTCTTTGAAACCCTGGGATAGAGCAGAAAGGAGTGAAAGAATTCCCCTTCTGGCTGCACTTTGAATCTTCTTAAAACCTAATTCAAAGTATTGTCATTCTTTTGTAGACACAAGCCTATAAACTCATTCTCCAGATAGAAGTTTTGAAACAAAACATGGGGACTTCTGAGACATGAAGGGCTCCTTAGTAATTAAGATAAAATAAGGATTCCCACACCAGCTCTCTGAAACAGATCTGTGAAACAGCTCGATACTTCACTTCACTGGGCTGAAGCCCATTCGGGCCATCGAGTTGAAAACTGCTGTATTATTATTCTTTGATGTCTACAGCTTAGTAGCACAAAGCTGGTCTCTGAGCACTTACTCTCTATAAAGAAACTCCAAATGTTTGGCCTTTGGGCTGTAAATATTGTGTCACCATTGATTTTTAACATATAAAGTGTATTTTCCTGAATGTCAACTATTTTCAAAGTGCAGGGCCTCCCAAGAGCACAAAGTAGAAGGAATTAAAGGTGGTTTAAAAGCTAAAGCTACATGCAAGTGGGGAAGAAAGGCAGGGGAAAGAAGAAATAAAAGAGACAAATGAATGAGAACCCTATTCCAAATACTGTGTTCTCTTTCATGGTTGAGTTTCAAATGTTACATGAAAATTTATCTCACTGTCACTGAAGCCATGTTAATATCAACGTTATCAGTGCCATTCCTTTACAAGACCAATTGTGTTCTCAAACGCTGCAAACAGCCCTAGAGCGAAATCTTGGTAAGAACTTTATCTCCTTCATTTCAATCTCTTTAATTACTCTTCATAGTAAATAGATGCAAAAAAATATTTGTTCAATGAAGAAATTCTACCAAATCCTCTATTTCCCAAATAGTGAACCTATATTTCAAACATTCTGTTAGAACTTTCATTCAAATTAGAAAATGAAACTATCGGGAAATAATTCTGAGCAGTTGTTTACACATTAAAAAGTCTGTCAAATTTCACCCCTTTTCTTGGCATGGTGTTGAGTACAGTCAGAGTTAAAGCAAATATAGTGCCATTTTCCTGGGTTTTGTTAAGTTGGGAGAAATACCCTGAGCTGTGTCCCAGACCCACGGCGGATCACCTTGCTCTTTCTTTATCAGCCTCCTGTGCCAAGTCATAATCCAACCATCAAGTTCAGCCTCTGACCTACAAGATGGAAGCTGAGAAGACCCTTGGGATTTGGGGGAGCTGGGGGAGCTATTCTCTTTCCCTCAGTCAATCAGACAGATGCAACCAAAGTTAGGACAAATCTCTTTATACAAAGCCTTCCCGATTTGCATTTTCCTGTGTGTAAAGCTAAAAGAAATAAAGGTTTTGTCACTTATCTTTAAAAGAAGTCGTGATAAACACTACCGGACAAACTTTCAGATCCCTCATTGCTTTATAAAACTTGATATAATATATACATCAATATATAATGCAAGTAATTACTCAATTTCAAAAGAGTTTAAAATGTAGACTTGTAGTTTAAAAGTCCAAAGAAACAAAATTGCAAAACTATAGCATTGCTGGAACAGAACAGAAGGAAGTCTAAGGGAATAGATTTTTAACATGCAAATATGTCAACTCACTGATATCGAAGGAGTAAATGCTAAAACTGTTCTCACCAACTTCATTCAAATTACTCAACTCTTTTGTTATAAAGCTGTGCTGGCTTGCTTGGGAGTCCTAGGGTGACTGTTTGTGATTCTGACAATCTGTTTCTCCCACAGTCCCCTCGGATCCGCATCTTCTATCTCCTGTAACCGCTCCTGACCGTCACTTGTTAACTGGGAAACTGCCTTGATATCTATCCTTCAGCAATAATCTAGCAAGAAATATTTGCATTCCTCAAGCATGCTCTATCTATACTTAATGCTCCATCCATGCATGTTCTCTAAGGATGTTTTTACAACTGTTAATAAAAAGCAAGTTGACTATTTTAAATTCCGTATAAATGTAAAGGAATTCATTCTGACTCTGTTCAGTGCAAATCAGCCAGTATTAACTGAGCTCCCCTCATACCCTCAGCTAAATGCCGAGGTGGGTCACCAAAGGAAAAGAGAAAAGAAAACAGCCTTTGCCAAGGAATAAGGAAATCTCAGTCTCAACTCTGCCAAAAAGTCACTGCATAACCTTTGGCCCGTCATCTCTCCGGCCCTCAGTTTTTAACATTAAAATAACTAGCCTGGATGTACTGTAAGGTTTCTCCAGTATTTCAAATAATTCCTGTGTCTTTATGCAGCCTTGAGATTGTGTGTGTTTTTTACTATACTCTAAGTGTGTAGGTGTATGAGGTAGGGACTGAAGGAAATAAAGGCTAAAATTGAGGGATTAAAATTATACATATTTGTTTGGTGTTTGACCACAAAAGAGAAATCTGAAGTCAAACAATGGAGAAATACATATTGTTTATGATTATGGGGCTATAAGTATAATATTTGTAAGAAAGGGGAGACATTCGCTTTTATATCCATTTTACGCAGAAAACTATTTGCATACCCAAATAGTCTAAAATTCTGACGACAACAGATTTAATCCAGAATTATGTTAAAATATTGATAATACAAGGGCAATTTTTAAAAAAAATTTAGGACATTTTAGGTACTTATTCTTAGCTGCAATAAGAAATTTTTTTCTCTTTAATTGGGGATAAAACAAAGTCATAAACCAAAATTCTATTTGACATGTGTTTGTAAAGGATGACAGGCCAACTGAACAATTCCCAAGGAGTTTTAATTAGAGTTACTTTGAGGGCTTGCTTCCGACTATTGCTGAAAATCATTAAATGTTATAGATATGACATGGCAGTGTTAGCTGTGAAAATAATCACAGGCTGAGGTTAGCAATGAAATCATAATGAAGTGATATCATGTTGATATAATTTTATTTCTTCACTAATTATTCCTCCAATATAATAATCACTAAAATCTATACAAACTCCAGGCTGAGCATCCTAAAATTCAATTCCCTTTCAGGAACGTGTAGTCATTTAGATCAACAATTTTGAGAGACAGCAGATTGCCTTTTTCACTCCACTTTTTTGACCACATTTGATTATCTGATAATAATATATTGAGTACACTGTTTAGGAATAACATACTCCTCTCACTTGATTACCTGGGATAAAGTAGACACACCTTGTTTACCTATACTATCCTAATTCCATGGTTAAATTGAAAGCTAATATTCATTCATTTGTTCATTTGATCCCTAACTTTGTGCCAGGCATTGTTTGAGGAACCATGGCTACATCACTAACCAAAACAGAAAAAATATCTTGTCTTCTGGCAACTTACATTCCAGTATTGGGAAGGCGGAAAATAAACACAAAAATTGACAAGTGCTATTCAAAAAGTGGCAGTATGTATGTTGAACTATTTTCCGTTATACAATGGTTTGGTTTACGTTATGAATAATGCATCTTGTTTCCACAAAGCATTCAGATATTGATATAATTAGACTCATTCCTGAGGTCTTCCTATAGTTCATGCATTAAATGCAGGTCCTTCAGGCATCTGTGCTTGGGTCTATAGGTATGGGATGTTAAAGAAATGAGAGCAGTCCTGCTAACACTGCCCTCACTCCCTTACAGATGGAGGATGCCAGTGATTGCCCAAGGCATTCTAATTACAAAGTATTTAGTAGTCAGGATGTAGCACACACCTGCCAGAAACCTGAGAGGAGAGATGCTGCACCAGGATTTTTATCCTACACAGGAACCCAGCTGGAAGCCGAGTTCTAAAGATGCTGGTAGCGGCATAAAAACCACATGCCTTCAGAGTTCAGTTGTAAGTCTCAGGAATTCTCCCCTTACAAGGGTAGGTACAAACACATCAGTCACAATCTCTCATTCCACAAGAACTAGCCACGGTCCTTGAAGCCGAGAATGTGCTCTGCCAATACTTGGAATTAGAAACATGATTTTATAAAGCCCAATGACTACACTTCCCACCTGGACATATATCTGAAGGGTTTCCAGAGGAGGCATGTGAGCCGTTTCCAGAAAAGATAACATTTGATTGAGACTTATACACCATTATCAAATTACTGCAAATAGCTGGTTTTGAAAGTTAAATAACAGGTGGATGTTTAAACGGCTCCACAAATTTAGAACTGAACACATTAAATCGTAAGTCTTAAAGTAAAAAATGCAAACTTTATAATGACTTGAATTTATTATTGAAATGAAAAATTAATAAACTTTTCTCTAGGAATATAAAAGAATTTAAATAAACATGTCTGCTGTTGTTGCTTTATCTGCAGATCAATTTCTCGACTCACTACATTTGTGTTTTTTCTCTCAATATTGTCTGATATAAAAATCTTACGGGCTGGGGAAGATGGCGGAAGAGTACGACGCGGAGATCACCTTCCTCCCCACAGATACACCAGAAATACATCTACACGTGGAACAACTCCTACAGAACACCTACTGAACGCTGGCAGAAGACCTCAGACCTCCCAAAAGGCAAGAAACCCCCCCCCCCCGCCCACGTACCTGGGTAGGGCAAAAGAAACAAGAATAAACAGAGACAAAAGGATAGGGACGGGACCTGCACCAGGGGGAGGGAGCTGTGAAGGAGAGAACGTTTCCACACACTAGGAAGGCCCTTTGCAGGCGGAGACTGTGGGTGGCGGAGGGGGAAAGCTTCGGAGCCGCGGGGGAAAGCGCAGCAACAGGGTTGCAGAGGGCAAAGCGGAGAGATTCCCGCACGGAGGATGGGGGCCGACCGGCACTAACCTGCCCGAGAGGCTTGTCTGCTCACTCACCGGGGCGGGCGGGGCTGGGAGCTGAGGTTCGGGCTTCGGTCGCAGAACCGGGAGAGGACTGGCGCTGGCGGCGTGAACACAGCCTGCTGGGGGTTAGTGCGCCACGGCTGGCCAGCAGGGAGTCCGGGGAAAAAGTCTGGGCCTGATGAAGAGGCAAGAGACATGTTCTTCCCTCTTTGTTTCCTGGTGCTCGAGGAGAGGGGATTAAAAGCGCTGCTTAAAGGAGCTCCAGAAACGGGCGCGAGCCGCGGCTAACACCGCAAACCCCGGAGACGGGCATGGGACGCTAATGCTGCTGCTGCCGCCACCAAGGAGCCTGTGTGCGAGCACAGGTCACTCTCCACACCCCCCTTCCGGGGAGCCTGTGCAGCCCGCCACTGCCAGGGTCCCGGGATCCAGGGACAACTTCCCCGGAAGAACGCACGGCGCGACTCACGCTAGTGCAACGTCACGCCGGCCTCTGCCGCCGCAGGCCCGCCCCGCACTCCGGGCCCCTCCCTCCCCGCGGCCTGAGTGCGCCAGAGCCCCCGAATCAGCGGCTCCTTTAACCCCGTCCTGTCTGAGCAAAAAACAGACGCCCTCCAGCGACCTACACGCAGAGGCGGGGCCAAATCCAAAGCTGAGCCCCTGGGAGCCGTGAGAACAAAGAAGAGAAAGGGAAATCTCTCCCAGCAGCCTCAGAAGCAGCGGATTAAAGCTCCACAATCAACTTGATGTACCCAGCATCTGTGGAATACATGAATAGACAATGAGTCATCCCAAATTGAGGAGGTGGACTTTGAGACCAAGATTTATGATTTTTTTCCCTTTTCCTCTTTTTGTGTGTATGTGTATGCTTCTGTGTGAGATTTTGTCTGTATAGCTTTGCTTCCACCATTTGTCCTAGGGTTCTATCCGTCCGTTTTTTTTTAATTTTTTTTCTTAATAATTATTTTTTATTTTAATAACTTTATTATATTTTATCTTATTTTATTTTACTTTATCTTCTTTCTTTCTTTTTTTCCTTCCTTCCCTCCTTGCTTCCTTCCTCCCTCCCTCACTTTTTCTTTCTTTCTACTTCTACTAATTCTTTCTTTCTACTTTTTCTCCCTTTTATTCTGAGCCCTGTGGATGAAAGGCTCTTGGTGCTGCAGCCAGGAGTCAGTGCTGTGCCTCTGAGGTGGGAGAACCAACTTCAGGACACTGGTCCACAAGAGACTTCCCAGCTCCACATAATATTAAACGGCAAAAATCTCCCAGAGATCTCCATCTCAATACCAGCACCCAGCTTCACTCAACAACCAGCAAGCTACAGTGCTGGACATCCTATGCCAAACAACTAGCAAGACAGGAACACAACTCCACCCATTAGCAGAAAGGCTGCCTAGAATCATAAAAAGTCCACAGACACCCCAAAACACACCACCAGACATGGACCTGCCCACCAGAAAGACAAGATCCAGCCTCATCCACCAGAACACAGGCACTAGTCCCCTCCACCAGGAAGCCTACACAACCCACTGAACCAACCTTAGCCACTGGGGACAGACACCAAAAACAACGGGAACTATGAACCTGCAGCCTGCAAAAAGGAGACCCCAAACACAGTAAGATAAGCAAAATGAGAAGACAGAAAAACACACAGCAGATGAAGGAGCAAGATAAAAACCCACCAGACCTAACAAATGAAGAGGAAACAGGCAGTCTACCTGAAAAAGAATTCAGAATAATGATAGTAAAGATGATCCAGAATCTTGGAAATAGAATAGAGAAAATGCAAAAAACATTTAACAAGGACCTAGAAGAACTAAAGATGAAACACAACAATGAACAACACAGTAAATGACATTAAAAATACTCTAGATGGGATCAATAGCAGAATAACTGAGGCAGAAGAACGGATAAGTGACCTGGAAGATAAAATAGTGGAAATAACTACTGTAGAGCAGAATAAAGAAAAAAGAATGAAAAGAACTGAGGACAGTCTCAGAGACCTCAGGGACAACATTAAACGCACCAACATTCGAATTATACGGGTTCCAGAAGAAGAAGAGTAAAAGAAAGGGACTGAGAAAATATTTGAAGAGATTATAGTTGAAAACTTCCCTAATATGGGAAAGGAAATAGTTAATCAAGTCCAGGAAGCACAGAGAGTCCCAAACAGGATAAATCCAAGGAGAAATATGCCAAGACGCATATTAATCAAACTGTCAAAAATTAAATACAAAGAAAACATATTAAAAGCAGCAAGGGAAAAACAACAAATAACACACAAGGGAATCCCCATAAGGTTAACAGCTGATCTTTCAGTAGAAACTCTGCAAGCCAGAAGAGACTGGCAGGACATATTTAAAGTAATGAAGGAGAAAAACCTGCTACCAAGATTACTCTACCCAGCAAGGATCTCATTCAGATTTGATGGAGAAATTAAAACCTTTACAGACAAGCAAAAGCTGAGAGAGTTCAGCACCACCAAACCAGCTTTACAACAAATGCTAAAGGAACTTCTCTAGGCAAGAAACACAAGAGAAGGAAAAGACCTACAATAACAAACCCAAAACAATTAAGAAAATGGGAATAGCAACATACATATCGATAATTACCTTAAATGTAAATGGACTAAATGCTCCCACCAAAAGACACAGATTAGCTGAATGGATACAAAAACAAGACCCATATATTTGCTGACTACAAGAGACCCACTTCAGACCTAGAGACACATACAGACTGAAAGGGGATGGAAAACGATATTTCATGCACATGGAAACCAAAAGAAATCTAGAGTAGCAGTACTCATATCAGACAAAATAGACTTTAAAATAAAGAATATTAGAAGAGACAAAAAGGACACTACATAATGATCAAGGGATCGATCCGAGAAGAAGATAAAACAATTGTAAATATTTATGCACCCACAAAAGACCTGTATGCAGAAAATTATAAGACACTGATAAAAAAAATTAAAGATGGTACAAATAGATGGAGAGATATACCATGTTCTTGGATTGGAAGAATCAACATTGTGAAAATGACTCTACTACCCAAAGCAATCTACAGATTCAATGCAATCCCTATCAAACTACCACTGGCATTTATTACAGAACTAGAACAAAAAATTTCACAATTTGTATGGAAACACAAAAGGCCCCGAATAGCCAAAGCAATCTTGAGAACGAAAAACGGAGCTGGAGGAATCAGGCTCCCTGACTTTGGACTATACTTCAAAGCTACAGTAATCAAGACAGTATGGTACTGGCACAAAAACAGAAAGATAGATCAATGGAACAGGATAGAAAGACCAGAGATAAACCCACGCACATATGGCCACCTTATCTTTGATAAAGGAGGCAGGAATGTACAGTGGAGAAAGGACAGCCTCTTCAATAAGTGGTACTGGGAAAACTGGACAGGTACATGTAAAAGTATGAGATTAGATCACTCCCTAACACCATACACAAAAATAAGCTCAAAATGGATTAAAGACCTAAATGTAAGGCCAGAAAGTATCAAACTCTTAGAGGAAAACATAGGCAGAACACTCTATGACATAAATCACAGCAAGATCCTTTTTGACCCACCTCCTAGAGAAATGGAAATAAAAACAAAAATAAACAAATGGGACCTAATGAAACTTCAAAGCTTTTGCACAGCAAAGGAAACCATAAACAAGGTCAAAAGACAACCCTCAGAATGGGAGAAAATATTTGCAAATGAAGCAACTGACAAAGGATTAATCTCCAAAATTTATAAGCAGCTCATGTAGCTCAACAACAAAAAAACAAACAACCCAATCCAAAAATGGGCAGAAGACCTAAATAGACATTTCTCCAAAGAAGATATACAGTCTGCCAACAAACACATGAAAGAATGCTCAACATCATTAATCATTAGAGAAATGCAAATCAAAACTACAATGAGATATCATCTCACACCAGTCAGAATGGCCATCATCAAAAAATCTACAAACAATAAATGCTGGATAGGGTGTGGAGAAAAGGGAACCCTCTTGCACTGTTCGTGGGAATGTAACTTGATACAGCCACTGTGGAGAACAGTATGGAGGTTCCTTAAAAAACTACAAATAGAACTACCATATGACCCAGCAATCCCACTACTGGGCATATACCCTGAGAGAACCATAATTCAAAAAGAGTCATGTACCAAGATGTTCATTGCAGCTCTATTTACAATAGCCCGAAGATGGAAACAACCTAAGTGTCCATCAACAGATGAATGGATAAAGAAGATGTGGCACATATATACAATGGAATATTACTCAGCCATAAAAAGAAACGAAATTGAGCTATTTGTAATGAGGTGGATAGACCTAGAGTCTGTCATACAGAGTGAAGTAAGTCAGAAAGAGAAAGACAAATACCGTATGCTAACACATATATATGGAATTTAAGAAAATGTCATGAAGAACCTAGGGGTAAGCCAGAAATAAAGACACAGACCTACTAGAGAATGGACTTGAGGATATGGGGAGGGGGAAGGGTAAGCTGTGACAAAGTGAGAGAGAGGCATGGACATATATACACTACCAAATGTAAGGTAGATAGCTAGTGGGAAGCAGCCGCATAGCACAGGGAGATCAGCTCGGTGCTTTGTGACTGCCTGGAGGGGTGGGTTAGGGAGGGTAGGAGGGAGGGAGATGCAAGAGAGAAGAGATATGGGGACATATGTATATGTATAACTGATTCACTTTGTTATAAAGCAGAAACTAACACACCATTGTAAAGCAATTATACGCCAATAAAAAAAAAAAATCTTAGGAAACAGAAAGAAATCCATAAAATGAGTCTGCTTCCAGACTGTCAGAAGCAAACTTAGGGGTGAAAAAAGTCAAATCCATTTGCTTATTGCATACACCTGCTGTGATAATCTGATAATATTAGGAGGTATAAAGAATTAACTGCTGGGACTTCTCTAGTGGTGAAGTGGTTAAGAATCCGCCTGCCAATGCAGGGGACATGGGTTCGAGCCCTGGTCCGGGAAGATCCCACGTGCTGCGGAGCAACTAAGCCCATGCGACACAGCTACTGAGTCTGCGCACTAGAGCCCGCGAGCCACAACTACCGAGCCTTGTGCCGCAACTACTGAAGCCTGCAAGCCTAGAGCCCATGCTCCATAACAAGAGAAGCCACCGCAATAAGAAGTCTGCACACCAGAACGAAGAGTAGCCCCCGCTTGCTGCACCTAAAGGAAGCCCACACGCAGCAACAAAGACCCAAGGCAGCAAAAAATTAAATAAAAAATTAAAAAATATAATTAACTGCTACCTCAATGCCACTTTGTAGGTGGAAATCAGGAATCTCATTTTGCCCATAATCAAGTTAATGCACCAGAACCATACAAAACCTAAAATTTACTTTGTTTCCCCATAATTTAGGGAATGCTATTCCCAAGTGGCTTCTACTGAAATCTTACTTTTATTCATTGAACTTTTACCCAGTTACCTTTATAGACCTTGTTTGTCATAGTCACCTGTAAAATATTACTTTGGAACTATTTCAAATTAAAAAGTTAGGGACTAAGGAAGACCTGAAATATTTTCAAGCCTGTGCCCCTGCCTTGTAGCAATCTCTCCTCAAACACCCTAGACAAGTTTATATTTATCCCATTTTAAAGGCATTCACTGCAGTAGATTCTAAACTTCCCCCTCTGGAAAACTCAGTTCAGCATTAAACAATTTCACCATATGGAAAATACACATTGCATTGAACTCAAATCCATGTTGCTGTACTTTTCAATCAGTTTCCTCCGTCTGTCTTTCCCAAGGACAGAGAACAGCAGCTACTATTAACAGTTTTATCACCTCCTATGTAAATCCTGCTTTCAGACCATGGCCAGGCCCCTCTCTTCTTTCCCATTGCAAATGTTTCAGTCCTATTAATCTCACAGCCTTATTTTCTAGCCCTAAAATCCTTACTGGCCATAAACCACTCTAGACTCAGAACAGTAATGTCTCTATTCCTTCAAGCTTGTTTCATACAGAATCCTGCTTTTAATTTCCTAGATATTAAGAGCTAGGATGTGTACAATTTAGTTCAGAAGCAGAAATCTCCCAATGGAGATGGGTCCCTTCTGGTAATTTCTGGATTTTTCTGCATATGAACCATGATGTCAAAGAGGCACCAGGTGTTTGGGGAGAGGTCAGCTCTTGAGTTACAAATTTGGTTATCATCAGGATATAAATAGCATTTGAGGCCATGAAACTGGTGAGATCACCCAAGAAGTGACTGTAGAAACACTTTGGGGCATTTTCCTGTTTGCAGATTGGGAGAAGGAGATTGCTGTGATAACCAGAGCTTTAAAACTGTCTGGAATTCCACTCTTGTTTCTGCATTTTGAGTGATCTATTCTAAATAAAATAGAATTTCACACCGTGTCCATTCCCACCTGAAAATACCTCAATAACTGAAGTGTTTAGGAAAGAATGTTCTTACTCTGACCTGTGGAGCCCTGCATGGCCTGGAGGCAGCTCCCTTCTTGCAGAATCACCTTGAACCCCTCACACACTGTTCTCCAGACACACTACTTTCTTTCCATTTTTCTAAGGGGATTCCCCCTTCCTGCCACTGGGCCTTTGCACAGGATGTTTCATTTCACATAGAGTCTTCCCCTTCCTTTTTTCTTGTTAATTCCCTCAGAAGCCTTCCCTAATTCAGCCAAATTTTCTCTAACCTTCTCTCTGCTCTCCCAGCACCATGTACATCTCTGTCATAGCTTTTACCTAGAGCTGATATGTCATTCTGCCTATACGATCATCTGATTTTTGTTCGTTTCCCCCACCAGACTGTAAGCATTATGAGAGCAGGGACCTTGATCATTGTTTTACATACCTCCAGCCTCTGGCAAAGCACATGACCTGAAGTGGATGCTCAATAAATCTTTAAAGGTAGAATTAATGAATGAAGAGAATCTGAAGGTTTATTTCTAAAGTTGTGGACTGATAATATATATATGTTTCCCTGAATTGCTCAAAGAAATTTACAAATACCGCCAGAAGTCCCCTCACCACTGCTATAGAAAATAACAGTCCACTTCCCTTCTGAATGGCATGTTCTAAATTTAATTTCTCCTACATTTTGCCTATTTCAGAGAAATGTCCCTTTTATAAGCAAGTCACAGAAGCACAGCTTTAGACATGGACAGTGTGTGTGTCTGATGAGTCTCAAGACAAGGACAGAGTGCTGGAAGTGCCCAGTGGTGCTAGTTTATGTCATGACCTTGCACAAGTGAATGACCTCCAATTTATTGCTACTATGCTGCACAAATGATGGAATATGGATACTGGATTTGCAGTAAGAAAAGGTCAGCCTGGGAGGAAGTCACAGAACCCATGGAGAAAAGGAGCCCACTCTGCTGGTGGCTGGAATCATCGCCTGGGGGACAAGGTTCATGCAAATAGGCACTCAGCCAGGCACGCTTCTGTTCTGTGTGCCTGTCAGCCAGGTGATGCCTTCTCACCTTTGGACTAAATCAATTTGTCCAGCCTGGCGCACAGGTCTCACTTTTCTTCCTCAATCAACATGATCTATGTTAGACTTCGATTAAAAAGAAAAAGTTAACTGGAATGGAAGAAGGATTGTCCTTCAGATTTTCAGGATCCTATCAGCCATAGGCTGAAGCCCAGATACTCTGTTTAAATCAAGTACGTGAGATAAAAGAAATATTCTTATTAAGTGTTGAATTTTGAAAGCATGTGGCTTCCCATAAGATAAAAACAATATATAATTACACTACATCATATTGCATTGTAACTTTAATTTAAAAAAAAACAGTTTGTAGAGATTGCCTATTATTTAACTGTGCATCTTTGTGAAATAGGATTAACTACATTTTATTGCTGAGAAAAAATGAAAATGTAGGATAATTAAAATAAGTTTATAACTAATTTGTGTAATGGAATAAACTCAAATGCTACAAAGTCTAGATACTGAGCTTTTTTCAATGGACAGTGGACTTGGAAAACCAGACAGCTTTCAAAGACATCATATGATATATGAATCATACATATGGTACATTAAAATGTTATATAAAATCTAGAACATAATTGCCTCCAATGATAATCTCTTCCTTATAAGATGATATAGAAGTTAGGATCCTTCCAGAAATTCCAACTCCTACTGGCTTTTAAAAGCCAGAATTGTGTAATCCCATAGATCAGGAAGCCTTAGGACAGTCTCAAGGCATTACACAGTCAGGGCTGCAGCTCCATCTTTGGCATTTTTCTTGGTTCCACACCCTCTATATCTGCTTTGTCCTCAGACTGGCTTCCCTCTTGGTCACAGAACAGCTGCCAGCAACAGCTGGGATTCAGGTTTCTCTGTGCCTGGCCAGCTGAAAAAGGAAAGGGGATTTTTTCCCCAATGTGGTATAAATAACCTTTCCATTCATCTGATTGGTCCAACTTGGTCACTTGCCCACCACAGCCCGCCAATAACAGTTACTAGTGGAATGCCAAGTGCTCACTGGCTTCTCAGGGCATTCCTCGGGCAGAAGATGGATTCAGCTTCCCCTGAGTGAAGGGGAAGCTGAATCCATGCTGGAAGGCATGGATGCCTGAACAGAAAATCCTGTTTGGAGAGAAGAGGAGCAGCTTCTGGGCAGGCGGTCAGCAGCATCCATTAAAGATGGCCAGAAATAACCTAGCTTTTAGTCCTAAAGCAAACACCTGCCCAGAGAAGAATTTTTAATAACAGGAATTTCGTTGTGTTTATAGTACCTAGTTGGAATGTTTAATCACTAAAAATAATCCTTTCTTCGTCATTTCTGTTGTATTATCAATTACTTCCATTTTCAATGGTCCCTTTTCCTCCTTAAATTTTGAACCCCTTGTTGTGTCCTCTGCTTCATCAGAGAGCCCCCATGGTACTCAGTCCATTATTTTAAATCCAGCAGGGACCAAACCTTCTGACTGGTTGCTAAATTCCAGCCAACTGGCTGACTTACTTCTTGGCCCTTTGGCGAAGAGCAGGCATAACATCAGTTTAGTTGCCGTGACATCTTCTATCCAGGAGTCTTCCCTCTCCTGGCAGGAGGACAAACCCTACTAGCTCATTACTAAGCATGTGGTGGTTTTTTTTTGTTTTTTTGCGGTACGCGGGCCTCTCACTGTTGTGGCCTCTCCTGTTGCGGAGCAACTTTTAAAAAGTTGCATTAGTGAGAAGTGTTTAAATGCTGGTCTCAGAAAATCAAAAAGCATGCTTCTGTTTGACAAAGCAACTGTGGAAAGCATTGTGGTTTACATGTTTTCATTAATTTCTACTGCAGTAAAATGGAATGACAATCTAGTGTGTCATCACTAACTTCGAGTTCACAGAGTATGAAAATGAACAGTTGAAGAACAGTGGAGAAGTTTGAATATTTACCCCATTCTATTTTTTTTTTTTTTTTTTTTTGCGGTACGCGGGCCTCTCACTGTTGTGGCCTCTCCCGTTGCGGAGCACAGGCTCCGGATGCGCAGGCTTAGCAGCCATGGCTCACGGGCCCAGCCGCTCCGCGGCATGTGGGATCTTCCCGGACCGGGGCACGAACCTGTGTTCCCTACATTGACAGGCGGACTCTCAACCACTGCGCCACCAGGGAAGTCCAAGCATGTGGTTTTTAATTAACAATGCCTATGATTAACATGGAGCAAGTTTTATCTAATATAGGGTATTTCAGAAAACATCTCAAAACACAATTGTTTTTATTGTATAGATGAAGCAAGTATATCTTTGATGGTTAAAACACACACACAGAGTCACGAAATTAAGGTTTCCTCTGGTGCACTAAGCATGATCTAAGACAATCTTACTCTGAAGTACTGAGAAAGGCAATGAAGCCTGTTGGTAAATACCGTAAATAAGCATAACCCGGCCCACCTCTGACAGTGTTCTTTTATAATAACTGTAGTTTCAGAACTCTAAATAAATGTAATAGAAGTTTGTAATTCCACCTTTTTTTTTTCCTGATGGATATAGTTACAGGAGAGTGACAGTTATTCAACTGTCTGCTATTGACCTAATATGCTCAGATTGGTTCAGAGAACAAAGGCCCATGTATATTTTTGCTGACTCAGCTGAAATCTCCACTAAAATTAAGAATTCGTGTGTGCTCCAGTGAATAAAGTAGTTTATATTCTCCACCTGGTTTGTCTATTTTGTTATTAATCTTTAAGAAGCTCATGAAGTAGCCTGGCTCCATCTTGCAATTCAATTCTTAAGAAATAAAAATGAATAAAGTAGAAATTGTAATGCCGTCTGTTATACCTTTTGCAAAACAGTGATGCAAACAATAAGTAAGAATCAGTAATCCCCTAAGTATCCCTAGATGATGTTTTCAAATTGCCAGGTCATTTCCTAAGTATTATTCCACAGTTTTTAGAAGAAATATTTAGTAGCTGGGCCCTTAAAAGTATATTTTAAAAGTTTAATTTTTTTCATCATGCCATACTTTTTTAGTTACTGTAAAGGTACCCACATTTCATTGGGTTAAATAATAGCCCACATGGTCTACGTTAACTCTCCAACAGGAGCAGAGTTAGTGCAAATAACTGCAATTGAAAACTAAATCTCAACTTAATAGATATTGAAAATGTCACAAAAGCAAATTTTTTGATCAGACTTGAAGGAATATTAATAACACTGATAACACTAACAGTAATTCTAAGAGCACTTACTTGCGTTCCATGAATTATTTCATTTATTTTCTCGTATCAAACCTGTAAGTATCGCTGTTACCTCCTCCTTAGAGATGAGCAAACAGGCTCAGAAAGGCTATGCTGCTCACTTGTAATTCCCCCTGATCTTTGTATTCCACATTGTCCGGTGTTCTTAACTAATGGCTGGCACAGTCCAAGAGCAGTTATTATGTGCTGGGCAAGAACTTCTGAAGAATTCGAGGCAGGCACAATACTCCACAGTTCAATAATGGAGAAACTGAGACAGGGGTGAGGAGAGCAATTTGCCAGCATATGGGTTTTAGCTCATATTTCTTGACATGGGCTGAAGAACCTGAGATTCAGTGGGACTCTGTAGCAACTCCCCTGACAAGGAGCATCTTTCCCTGGTCTGGCGTATCATAGTTGCTACTTCACATAAGGAGAACAGGGTTTCTTCCTGCTATTTGATGAGAATAAAGACTTGAAATTTGGGCCCCAAATCATCACACGGATTAAAGATTAAAATGTAAAATAATAATAATGTGAGGATAAAAATCCTGAAAATACTAGGAAAATAATAATCGAGGTATGGAATAACTTTTTAAACTTGACCTTAAAGAAACAAAGCAACAACTTTGTTTACATAAGAATTAAAAGAGGGAGAGGGAGTTAAAAGAAAAGAAATATAAACAAAACTAAAAAGAAATAGGTTCCCTTTTCTCCACACCCTCTCCAGCATTTATTGTTTGTAGATTTTTGATGATGGCCGCTCTGACTGGTGTGAAGTGACACCTCATTATAGTTTTGATCTGCATTTCTCTAATAATTAGTGATGTCGAGCGTCTTTTCATGTGCCTCTTAGCCATCTGTATGTCTTCTTTGGAGAAATGTCTCTTTACGTCTTCTGTCCATTTTTTCATTGGGTTGTTTGCTTTTTTTATATTGAGATGCATAAGCTGTTTGTATATTTTGGAGGTTAATCCCTTGTCAATTGCTTCATTTGCAAGTATTCTCTCCCATTCTGAGGGTTGTCTTTTCATCTCATTTATGGTTTTCTTTGCTGTGCAAAAGCTTTTAAGTTTAATTAAGTCCCATTTGTTTATTTTTGTTTTTATTTTTATTACTCTAGGAGGTGGGTCAAAAAAGATACAGCCACTATGGAGAACAGTAAGGAGGGTCCTTAAAAAACTAAAAATAGAACTACCATATGACCCAGCAATCCCACTACTGGGCATATACCCTGAGAAAACCATAATTCAAAAAGACACATGCACCCAGTGTTCATTGCAGCACTATTTATAATAGCCAGGACATGAAAGCAACCTAAATGTTCATCGACATATGAATGGATAAAGAAGATGTGGTATGTACAATGGAATATTACTCCACCATAAAAACAAATGAAATTGGGTCATTTGTAGAGACGTGGATGGACCTAGAGACTGTCATACAGAATGAAGTCAGAAAGAGAAAAACAAATATCGTATATTAACGCATATATGTGGAATCTAGAAAAATGGTACAGATGAACCTATTTGCAGGTCAGGAGTAGAGATGGAGATGTAGAGAACGGACGTGTGGACATGGCGGAGGGGAGGGAGGGGGTGGGAAGAATTGGGAGATTGGGATTGACATATGTGCACTACCACGTGTAAAACAGATGGCTAGTGGGAACCTGCTGTACAGCACGGGGAGCTCAGCTTAGTGCTCTGTGGTGACCTAGATGGGTGGGATGGGGGCGGGGTGGCATGGAGGTCCAAGAAGGAGGGGATATATGTATACATATAGCTGATTCACTTCGTTGTACAGCAGAAACTAATATAACATTGTAAAGCAACTATACCCCCCCGCAAAAGAAATAGGTAAGCAGGGAAAAATATTTAGCAAAAGGTATGGCAGACAAATGGTTAATATCCTTAATACAGAAAGAGCTCTTGTAAAACACTGAGGAAAAAACACCCAATCCCCAAATACACACAACACACAAAGAGCTAAGGACATAAATAGGCAAAAAAATCATTGTAAATAGCCAAGAAATATACTTTTCAAATGCTCACCTTCACTAATAATAACCAAATAAATGCAAAATCTAATTGGAACATTTTATTGTCTATTAATTTTGTAATAAAGGAATAATAAAAGAATTTTAAGAACTCTTTTTCGCTGAGAGACAGAATTAAGCTCTGTTTTTTATAAAGTACTTTAAGCTTCAGCAAGCATAATGTTGAGTTAGAGACTTTACACTAAAGAAATTTGAAAATAAAATACACATATTATTACAAATAAAGTACCCACATCTAAAATTATCCCCATAAGAACTCTCCAAACTGATGTCTTTGGAGATCAGCTACTTCAGTTATTTCAATCTTTTAGAAAATTTCACTGATCTTCTTTATGAACATCTTTTAACAGACATCTTTCTTATAGCATATGGTACATTTGGAACAACAAAAATGGACATTGGGTGGAAACTTCATGTTTCATCTAATACTTGTTGTCTCCCAGGGTACCCCAAGTCTGGGTATATACAGAGTTGTGGCGGTCATTTGTGGTTTTGACTTAATATTGTTTTTTTCTCTTCAATCTGAATATTTACAAATATATTTAACACTTCTTTATGCAAAGGCTGGATCTACTACAAAACCAAGCATAAGCACAATATGTTCTATTTAATTCATGAAGACCCCATAGGGAAAAGTATAGGTGTTGGCATAGGAAAGACCTCAATTTAAGTACTGGCTCCACCATTCTTAAGCTTTTTGATCTGGGGTAAGGTATCTAAAGCTTGGTTTTATAACATGCAAATTGGAATTATGGGTCTTCCTCGCATAGGCTGAAAAAGCTTGCAGAGTATCTGGCACATGCTAGGCACTCACTAAAGCGTATCCATTATTAATGAAGCTGATGGAATATGAAGATTATCATTGATATGACTGCAATGGATTGAATTACACACTCCCAAAGACAGGATCAAGTCCTAATTCTTGAACACTGTGAATGTGAACTTATTGGGAAATGGAGTCATTGTAGATGTAATCAAGTTAGGACGAAGTTATACTGTAATAGGGTGGGCCCTGAATCCAATGACTGGTGTCCTCATAAGAAGAGGAGAGGATGCAAAGACAAAGAGATGCACAGAGACGGCCATGTGAAGACAGAGGCAGAGATTGGAGGCATGCAGCTATAAGCCAAGAAATGCCAAGGATTTATAGAAGCCACTAGAAACTAGGTAGAGACAAGGAAGAAGGCTTCATTAGAGCCTTCAGAAGAAGCATAGCCCTGCTGACATTTTGATTTTGGACTTCTGGCCTCCAGACTATAAAAGAATAAATTTCTATTGTTTTAAGTCACTTTGTTATGGCAGCACCAAGAAACCAATACAATAATTTAGCCCAAGTTCTCACTCAGGCTTTTACAATATCTCTTAGGAATATATAATAGTGATATCAATTAACAGATTAGCTCCATTAGAAATTCCCTTTGAAGATTATTCAGCGCAGCCCCACAGATGGGCCGGTGCACTGGGATGAGGCTAGTGGCAATAAATAGTTTTTTTTTTTAAAGAAATCAAAAAACTTTTGCCCATGACATCAAAATAATTCAAGCAAATTTTAAAGATTTGGGTACTGAATTATGCATCCAGTAAGCTCTATTCTACACCTTTGTGTATATAACTGTACACACTATTACCACTTCTTGAAAGTCATAGAAAGAATGATCAGTTCTGAAAAAGGCCATATTCTAAGAAGTGGTCCTGTCTTTAAAATAAAGACAATTGAAAGAAAGAATTACAACTAAGGAAAGTCAGTCCCATAAATGATGTACGATGCTGACTGACTGATGGATATTAGCAAAAGGAAAGGAAATAGAAAATCTACAACACAGATTCCACTTTAACTGACCTCAGAGGTTTTGTTTTTTTATTTAATAGAGCAAAAATGGAATATTCCATCCTTTTGCTCGTGCAATTAAGTTTATGCAGCTCCATGTTATTCTGGCATGGTTTTTTTCTCCCCTATTAAAAGCCGAAATGGAAGAGCTTCAAATATTTTAGAATGGATTTTGGCAATGGGTTTCTTGTTTTTTAAAATCCTTTAAGGATAAATCTCTCCAAAGAAGATAATCTTTGAGTCCCAGACCAATTAAGCGTTCTGCTGAGTTTAAGCAGCAGCAGTTTTGGACTTTAGGAAAATGTTAATACCAGCACTAAAATTTATTCTGTTAATTGCTCTAATAATCAATAAGTAATTTTCATTCTAAACTAGGTTCTATATGTGACTTAAATAAACCAACTGAAGATCACTTACATCTGAATAACAATTCCTAATAATGTCACTTCATTAAATTCCACCCTGGTTCTCAATAATGTTGGTTAGTGACCAATAAAGGAACTTATTACCTTGGTCAGGTCCTCAGGGCACAGAGTGAACCAATAGGTGAAGGATGTTCTTGTTGCACCATGATTCTGAGTGAGTCTTTCTTCTCCTGGGACATTTACCACAATTTAGTTGCAGGCTGGCATTGTTTTCTTCTCTCTCACATCTTCTTTCCCCCCCTCTCTCTTCCTTCCCTCTATATTTGCTTTTAAACAGAATCGTTTTGATCCTAATATTGGCAAAAGATTCATAAAGGGAAGAATCTTCCGCATCTCACTTCTCTTTGCACGTGATTAATAGAACGAGCAAAATATTTTAAGACAACCACTGCACATTGAATTTAAGGTTCTTTACACTGAAAAAAATAAAGAGAGTAGATATTTGGGGATTTTCTACACATATACATAAATATAGACATCCTATTTGGAATTATTTTTAAGAGAAATGTTTTGGACCTATGTTTCTAGGTTAGTTATTTAAATTGACCAAATTAAATAATCCCTAGCTTTTTTATGCTGTGTGTATAGCTGCAATGATGTAGAATCCACCGTGTATCAGTAAAAAGTGTTTTTAAGACTAAAATGTGTATAACTGAAATAGTGAAAATCATTAGTATTTTCAAATACATTTTTAACAATGCTTTTGTGATACCAACACACTGGCTATTGATATTGAAACTTTTACGTTAATTAAACAACCCCTAACCACTGGGTACATTTCAGATATGTACACTTTGTAATTACCTCCATTACTGAAATAGCTGGCTTGATTTATCCTTGCCACACTAACATAGTAGCTTCTGTTATTTTTGTCTTTAGAAAAACATAGATCCCAGAGAGGGAATATAAAACTATTACTGTAAATTAAATATTAAAGCTAACTTATTTTTGCATAAGAGTGTTGTCAAATAATGGTGATAACTGTTGCTAAGATAGAAGCTATTTTTTGGCTACTCTTTTTTTTTTTTGGAAGCACAAATTAAAATTCAATCTTCAGTTCTTTTGGTAAATTGCATGTACTTAGTGTGTATAGTTTTACTGATGGTAGTAGCTTAAGGGGGAGCTATTATATTCTTAGTTTAGCGATTAAGAAATGCAACTGTTTGTTGAAGGGCTAGGCCTTTTAGTCTAGAATGGATTAGCACTTGATCCTTCCTTAAGCATTTTTATACAGGAGTGCATTATCCTTGGAGCCACCCTGGGCTCCATGCCTCATTAGCTTGGGTGTTAGATAAATCAAAGGCTGCCTCAGAGACAAAGATAAGCAAACTGCAGGCCAGCAAGATGATGATGTATGGATCCAGGAGGCTAATAGGAAAGTATTGACAGGAAAATGGTGTGCTTATCCTGCAATCACTGCATATTGCAATGAGAGCTCCCAAAAGCAGATGGGATACACTTCAGGGAATGCGCAGCTACAAGGCTGTTAGGCAGAAATGGATCCTTGTGTTTTAAATTCTAACAAGAACTTAGCTTCTTTTTAGCAGCAATTCAAATGCATTAGAATGTGTAAAGGCACACGCCATAGCAAACTCTAAAAAGAGAATCCCATTTCAGAAGAGCAAGCGTTGGAAATATTTTCACTTCTGAAGATTTTTTTCTCACCAGTTATCGTTTATGTAGCAAGGAATAAACACTTGCTCATGTTTTCCATGATTATATCTGCTGTATCAGTCTTTAATACATTATGAAGTTTGCTTCCTGATATTTCTGCAGGATTCAGAATGCACACCACCTGAGCAAATTTTAACATGGGGAAAAAGATATATATATATATATTTGATGTGTTCTGTAGCTAAATAACATATTCAGATTCTCATCTACAGCTGATAGACTAAATTAGACTTTTAAGATTATGTACAGAGGCTTATGCTCAGAGTTTTCTACTTATGGGTTCCCCCCGCCTTCGAAAATCACGTACTTTGTGTATTTTTAATTTTATTCAGCCATTTGCAAAATTTAAGAATTTAGTGTAAAAAAATAACAACATAATGATGACTGTATTCAAGAGAATCACGCATTCATAAAAGCAATTCATTAATACTCATTTGACCTCAGCCTGTCAGGGTACTGTTGTGGGTTGAAGGTTAACTAACAGGATTGACTTTCCAAATCATGAAGTACTCGTTCAGTCTCCTTCTTCCCTGACTCCAAATAGGACTCCCTGATTTACTCTAAATGGTGGGACACTCAACTGCTCTGAAGTAAGAGCTGCTGAGCTCTCTGCTAAGACTCTTTCATTTTCAGGGCTATGGAAACCAAGTATACGTATCCAGATGATGACCAACCATTAGGAGAGTCTGTGACCCCAGAAAAACCTGGGTAGTTTTTGCATGGACTACACACTAATTCATTGCACCACAGTCCTGACGGAAATGGTCTGCTTTGTACTCAGGTCACTATATTACAACGATGGATGAGGATACAACTGTTGTCAGGAAGCGAGCCAGAGCCACCCAGATAGGCTAAGAAAAGAAATCACAGGAAAACCCCGCAAATTAGGATCCATAACTTACGGTAATTGATGTATTAATTTTGCAGTTATTGAAATGCTCTACGTCATTATCTAAAATCCTCAGATTTCCCCATATTTAAGGCACTATATACCATACACCATGTAGCATACACTGTTATTACTGGCATAGGTAGCATATCTTAATTCATGATAGAACCTTTCCTCTAAATTTCTGAATCCCTTGCTCAAAGGCAGGCAGAGACAAGTGAAGATTTTGTAGTTTAGTTTCATTTAAGAGGAATGAGCAAAGAATCAATGAAACTCCACTGTCAAGTCCAAATTTTACAGACGAGAAAAAGGAGGCTGCCTCTACTCCCCAAAATAAAACCACTTGCCAAAGGCCAATTAGTAATTGGCAAAGCAGAACTAGATTTTAGGTTGGCTGACAACTAGTTTGATGTCCCTAACATGCTGCATCTCTAATCAGCATAGAATTTGGGGTGCAGAGTAAAGATTACTACAGTTACTAAAAACAGAAAAATAAGTTAAAAAGGGGAACTGAATTAGAAAACAGAAACATGGTTCTCCCAGGTCACTAGATAACTCGAACACAATCTCATCATCTCAAAGAGAAGGGAATGCTGGGAACTCTCCCTATTCTGGTCCAAGTGGTGGGCTGGTCAGAAGTTCACTGCCCTGTGTCCCCCAAACTGGACACCCTCAGAGCTCTTGGTGTGAAGGGGAGAAACTTTGTCCTATTGTTTCCAAACTAAACTAGTGCTCGACTTAACGATACTTACTACTTAACTCCATCTTCTCCTTCCTTTTCCTCCAAGAATTTCTAACTTAACACTTTTTAAAAATATATATAAGCATTAGAACTATTATTTTGCCAAGTGTGAAGACTATAAAAATCTTTCCAAATAAAAAGGATTATAAATAAATCACCTTATCTTATAATTCAGTGCAATACAATTGCTATAAAACTATAAAAGAAAATGTCAATTGGTCTGCTGTCCTCTAAATCATCATTCCTGAAAGCTGTGAATTATCTTAAGCTCAGAGAAATAGATCACATATTTTTAACTTGTGCTCTTAAAGTTCTGCTGTTCCTGGCTAGAGGTATGTGCTTTCTCGTCCTCACGCTCTCTCTCTCTCTCTCTGTCTCTCTAAGGTCAAGAGAGAAAATGGTCTAGTGGAGCATCAGAATTCACTGCAGACAGCTGGTCAGGTTCTTTTTTTTCTTTTTAATGGAGATCTCTTTGATAAATCAATTCAACAGTAATTTTAAGAATAGTATCTAAATGCATGTGCACAAGAGTTTTAAAATCAGAGTTAATGACGTCATCTGTTTTACCTCTGAAGTTACCCAAATGTCATTTTAAAAAATATAGCCAGAAACGAATTCAGAATTCACATCAAGCCTGCAGTGCTGTTTCGCAGAAAGGAGTCCCTTCACCCCTGAAAGCAGCTCCTTCGGAGGCTGCGAAGAAAGACATCCAAATCAACAAATTCAGCTTCACCAAGGAACACAGGAAAGAGTGAAAACAGACGACCTCAGACGTGCTACCTAATCAGGCCTTAGGCCTCCAGTTTCCGGTGATGGTTAACTGCCATTTATCTCACTTTCTAAAGCCCAGCGCTGCAAACTCCCAGCTGGCGGAGGAGGTACCTTTTCCATTACGTGCTGCCTTTGTTCTAGGGTCCGGGCTACTTTTTCTGCACCGCCCAGTAGCCCAAGGAACACTGTGATTAATGCACACGCTCCCTGCCCCGGCCAGAAGGCCCGACCCGTGGATGCTCCCCGGCAGGTCCCGCTCATCGCCACTGTCCCTGCGCCTTTAACTGCCTCCCCTGCAGCTGCCCGCCCCGACGCCGCCGCCAGCAGCTGGGCCTCCCCGCGGCCGGCCTGCCAGCATCCTGCACCCTGGGACCGAGCGGGGTGCGTTCATTACTCATCGGTGACAATAGCCCATCGAGTAGGATGTAGAGCTCAATTCCAGCAGAAAGACCTATAATGTCGGAGTCAGGAGGTTATCGTTGGGGACCTGCACCTTGCTCTTCACCTCTCTTATCGAGAGCTTTACAGCCTCTGCTGGGGCCAGCATCTTGCAAAGCTGAGGGCGGCAGATATGGCCTCAGATTAGCAAACATCTTCCTAAGTGGTACTACATTTAATTAAAAAGTAAACCTTGGTTAATTTTTTTTCATTACTGTAGTATAGGAAAAGAGGAGATGTACCTTGTACACTGTGAGTTGACCACAGAGAGGAAAAGAAAGCCGATTGAACACTTGGGACCCTGCTGTTTCTCACCCTCTCCCTTCCTGGAGTGGTAAATGACTCATCAGTGCCTGAGAATCCTGTCCCTGCAGCCCACCATGCTTGTCCCAAACCAAAAGGACGCCAGACAGCGCCTGGTGTGTAACCCTGCAATACATTTTTGCAACCGTGCTGTCAAACCTCATCTCGCTCTGCTCTGGCCTTTTAGATTTTTCTTTGAGGGGCAGTGTGTTCGAGCTACTATCTAAAGTTTTGATGTGTGAATCAAAACTGAATGGAGTGTTTGCCACCTCTGGGAAATTCTGATTTGATGAAAATTAGAAAACTTAAATAAAAAGCTGTAGTGCAAAAGAGGCGGGATCAGGATAGAAAGGGATGCCCCTGGAATATGTCTTTTTATCATTTAATCATCTTCTAGAACCATTGGCATCACATTACTGGAGTAAAACACAAGTGTTAGACTTACTTCAATTTCATTACTTTAAACAGATATTCATCAAATTGTAATAATTAACCAGATATGAGAAAAGATTCATTACACTTGATAAGAATATTCAGGTCGTGACCACAATCTCACTGAAAACCAATCATGCAATTAAATACTATAAACTGCTTAAAGAACTTTTTCACTGATTTCGGAAGGCTTATTCATCAAAAGGTCATATTGCAAAACCAAATCTAAAATACTGTGAGAATATGGGAAAAAATGACTAAGGGGATTTTAATTTGTAATGGTTAAGATAAAGTAAAACCAAGCAAAATAATATAAACTAAGAATATTATTTCATGTAAGGATAATGATAATTATGTTTAACTTTTCTAAACATTTGTCATGACATCATCAGCCTGAAATTTTACAAGGGCTTTTCACCTAATTTTTTAGTAAGTTACCCTCTTCTAAACAACACAATCTTCCACAGCTTTGCCATTTTCTGGCTCCACACTTTATACCACTCCACATTTTCCCAACTTCCACTACCATTTCCACCCATGTTAAGCCTGGACAATGTTCATTAGAAATATCTTGAAATATATAACAAAAGTTGCATGACTCTATTACAAAGAATATTTCAGAAAGCATTCAGACATTTGCTCAGAAGGTAAGTGACAGCTTAAATCAGCATTTCTACAGAGTTCTACAAAACTTAGTTTCTTAAGGTGTTTTTCAGTTGTTGTTTTTAAAAGATGGGGTTGCTATCTGGGTAAAATATTTGAGTATCTGAGTTAAAAATCTCAATCAGTCTTGTCAGAACCTGTAAAGTATCAACGTACATTGCAATACTCCAAGAAGCAAAAGCAGTACTTATTTCTCAAATGTATTTGACTATGGAATCCTTTTCAGGTAGCATCTGTAAGGGCTAACTTCCCATAGAAAAACTTGGAGAACCCAGTACCTTCACTTCTTCTGGATGGCATATTAGGGGATTTGCTTCTATCCTAACTTCTCATTGAGGGTCATGAGGCAGGATAACACAATGAAGAGCAAATGAATAAAAACTGCAAAATTTTAGTACAGTTTGTGGACCCTGGAAGATGGTATTTGTTTTTATTACTATAAAAAGTCTCCTTCTCTCTGGTGCCTTTTGCAACAGTCCCAGGCAGAGTGTTACATCCCACAGGCTTTCCTAGTGTTCAGCTCATATCTCTAACAGGCAGTTATAAATTGTTTTATCATAATCACTGTACATAAGTGTCTCTCCACTTGCTTCTGAGAAGAGGGCCCATGTCTCAGCCATTCTTTCATCTCCACTTCCTACCACCGTACTGGGTACCTACCTGCTTGTCATTAATAGATGTTCGTTAAGGGAATGAATTAGCCAGTGACTCAAATTTAATTCATCTTTGCATACTAAGATACAGAATGTTTCTAAATATATCACAGGGTCAAGACCTGCCCTCTACCACCTCAAAGAAATCAAGGACAACTCAATCATATTATAACAAAAACAACATCGACAGCTACACCAACCAGGTATGAAGGCTATTCTGGGCCAGGCATTGTGCTAGATGCTTTTACCTATATTATCCTTCTAATCTTCATAACTACTCTCAGAGGTAGATGTTGTTATCTCCACTAGATAAATGAGAAAACCAAGGCTGGAGGGGCTCACTGGTGTGCCCCAAGTCCTTCAGGGAGTATACCGTGGAGCGGGGATTTGAATCAAGCTGACCTGGGTCCAAACTCCTGTTAGCCACTTCTGCTCTACTGACAAGGAAACTAAATATGTAGGAGAGCCCAGGACTCTGCGACTCTTTCCTCCCTGTTCAGATGGGTCTTCACTAGCTGAAAAAAAATAAAAAGATACCATGCCTTTGATCTTACTTACCATCCTGCAGGAGACGGTGGAGCATGGTGGAAAGTCTGCAGGTTTTGGTGTAAGTTGCTTTGTTTTTGTAAGACAAATTCATTTCTCCAAGTCTCAGCTTTCTTATTATGCGTGGACATTACAAAGTTTAATTGTTTTATCAGCGTAATATAAAAAATCAAATACAATACCTAGTAGACTCTCAAAAGCTGATACAATTATGATGCATTTTCTCCCTTCCTTTCAGAACCATACCTTGCAGGGAAGGCAGAACCTGCTGCCTTTGGATTTCTGCGCCCCATCTACGCTCTGATTCCTTTGACCTCTTCTGACACCATCTACCTTAATCTGCTCTATCAAATCCAATTCCATCACTGAACTTCAAGTTGTCAAATCCAATGCTCTTTTCTCAATTCTTGTTTTCCATGCCTTCTGTAATATTTACAACTGTTTAAAAATAATACTTCTTGTGGATGTTCTCATTTAAGAAGTCATCCCCATTCATTTTATAAAATTTAAAACTTATAAGGAAAATATAAATAAGAAACTAGATCACCTGTTAGCTCATTATTTAAAAAATAAAGCCATTAATATTTTGGTGTATTTTTTCAAGTCTTCTTATTATGTTTATAATACAGATTTTTAAATTTGGGATGATACTATATAAAAAGCTTGAATCCATGTATATTTATTTAACACCATAACGTAAGTATAAACCCATGTTTTTAAATTTTATTTTAAGCTAAGATTTTAACAGCCAAGGCATGTTTATTTGACTTTTCTGATTTTTTTTTTAGACTGTAAATACTGTGATAAAGACACTTACATATGAATCTTACTATTTTGCCATGGAATAAAGTTCTTAAAAAAATATTAAATAGGGGCCTGGGGTGTATGCGACATCTCTGTACCTTCCTCTCAATTTTACTGTGAACCTAAAGTGGAAATAAATAAATAAATATCTTTAAAAATACGTACATTAACACTTTTGAATTCTTGATATATGCTATATAGTTGCTTTTCAGAAAACCTAAACCTGTGTTGTCTAATATGATAGCCACTAGCTACATGTAGCCATTTATAATTAAACTTATTAGACTTAAAAGAATAGAAATTTAACTTCTCGATGACAACATCCACATATCAAGGGGTCAATAACAGCAGATATGGAACCTCCCCATCATTGCAGAGGGTCTATTGGACAGTGATGAAGCAAGAATGATCCAGGAAGATGATAGAAGCATAGTACCATTTGCATTTCTGTTTGATCCTGAAAAAAGGAGCAGATAGGGAATGGGTGACCTTCTCAAGCTACACAGATTGGATAGCTGTGTAGCATAAGAGAGGGAAAATGTGAAAAGTTCAACTCATATATTTTTAAAAAATTCAATTGTTCTTACTTCTACTGATTTTGAAGCCATTTGGTTCACTCTCATGAGGAGAGTAACTCTCCAGGGTAGAAAGAAAACCTCTCTTCTCCAAAGAGTACTTATGTTGGTAAAGGCTTTTTTATTCTCAGTGTCATTACATTTTCATATTGCTAAGGTCTTGCTTGGGTTTCTGGACAAGTGGCCACCAAGCCCTACTGTGGAAAGAAAAAGAACATTAGGGGGCTTTCATGTGAGAGAAATCAGGAGTGGGTTGAGACCTAGAAGAGATTGGGAAAAGGGAGAGAAGGCCAAGCAAGAGAGTGTTCCATAGCTTTGAAGCTTGAAAGGCCTACGTAAGGCACCATGTTAAAGCAAGGTGTCAGCGTGCATATATTTCAGAAAACAGGAAGGGGACCAGGAAAAGGATCACTATAAAAAATGCTGTTCCTGTGTATAGGTGCTATTCTGGACCAGAGGTCCAACTCCAGCCCTACTGAATACAGACAACTCGCAGAGGCCAGCTGCATTGCCAGACCCACCTGCCAATCACCCCGATGAGTGAGAAAATAACTATGGGGAGGGAAAGGATCATGACACTAGCGATGCCTTGAATCTTTGCACAAATCATTTACCTTCCCCTTGAGGGCACTTCTCTGCTCTTTCCTAGAACACTCAGAAGGCCTAGGGGATACCTAGGACACCTAGATGGTCAGGAGAGAGCCAAACTCTCAGGTATACCCATGGAGACCTAACAGGGCACCCTAGAGCTTCAGAGGGTAGCAATATCCTACTACGTGGAGAGTTTGCTATGGCCTTCGTAACACTGTCTGCAAGGAATTGGGAATATTGCTGAAGGCCAGGGCTGTAAGGTAGAAAAACTCATCTGAGGATAGTATGTCAGCCAGACCTTGTTGAATCCTTATCCAGGTTGATGACTTTACTCACATTTAGTTCACCTTTCTAACACTTTGTGGGAGAGTTTTCCTTCCTCTCCCACCTCAGAGTCAGAATACATGGGGACAGCATTAAGGGAGCTAAATCAGCATGAATATCTCTATATATGTGTTTTAAGTTAATGCTACATCAGAAGTGAATTAGTGTGAGATATGGGCAAGGTTAATAAGATAATTTACACTGTCAGTAAGTAAACATCAAAGAGTCCAAAGCTCTAAAAGTCTCCACAACTTATAGTAGCACAGAGACCCATCCAGAAGGTCTGTAATTTAAATAGGACTGAGCAAAATCATGAGGTTGATTCTTGAACACTGATAAAAAATGTTACTCTATGAATAGAAACCTAATTTACTATTCCATTGGAGTTGTTAAGCTAAGCTGTTAGCTAGGATGTAACCACTGGAGGCCATCTGGCCCATCCCATGAAAAAATGTATCTGAGAGAAGTAGAAAGAAATCAGCCTAGGAATAGGATGTGTGCCCCTGTATCCAGCTGTGCCTGAAGTCAGAGGCATTCCCAGACTTCCCGGTTAGGAAAGTTAATAAATCTCCTTTGAGGAGTTAAATCATTAAATTAAATTAGGTTAAATTAAGTTAAATTAATAAAGAAATGTAAAGATTACTTAAAAGGGATATACATAAAATTATTTCTTTCTATATTTTGCCTAAAATGTCTACAAAATTCCAACAGATGAAAAACAGACCTTGTTTAAAGAGAGATGAAGGTATTTGCTTGTTTTTGTTTCTTCTCTAATTGGAAGTCAGTATAGCAGAGTAGATGGGAGAAAGTTCTAAATTCGTATCTCCTGGGTTTAAGTCTTGGTGGCACCAGCTGCTAGCTGGGTTACCACATTGTGCTCATTAGGAACCTCTCTGTGACTCAGGTACCTCATGTATAAAGTAGAGGGAAATATTAGTACCTGCCACATGAGGTTATCGTAATAATTTAATGAATTAATGCCTGTAACACATTGGCACCTGGCACATTGTAGCACTCTATTCATCTTACTGACCATTATTACTAAGGGCTAACAGGGTAGAGTGCAATGAGATTGTGGAATTTTTATTCTGTGTATGGGCATTTCAGAGCTAACAATAGAATAAGCCTGGGAGTGGTGATCACTATACCAGGTTCTTAGGTAACTGTTAAATCATGTTAACATTGGTCTCTAGAAATACTGGGCAGACCATTCATATAAACAACAGAATGAGTCATAAACATAAAAATAAGTCATTTGTCTGAGTTACACTCAGTTTCCAATTGCCTTTGTATGTCATTTGCAAATGTACCAATGTACACATCTCTCAAGACAAGTCAAATGTAAATATAATAATTTAGGTCCTAATCATGTCCTATCAAGCATTCATCCTTCTTAATAGAACTATACCTTTAAACTTTCTGGGTCACTTATCCTCTCCACTGTGTGAATTATTTTCAAAATACCAACTAAAAGTAAGTGAAAGTATCATTCACTCTAATCCTCTAACCTTGATATTGAGCTACAAATTTTGTTTGTCTTTGCAGTTTTTTTCCCTCAGCCACATTTACTTAAGCTTTTGATGAATATGAAAGAAAATATGTATCAGAATCATGACCTTAAACTCGCAAATTACTTCCATATAATTGGTTGACTATATCTAAAATAAAAGCAAACTCCCAATTTTAATAATGTTGGGGGAAAAAGCTTCAGTATTTGTCAAGGTTTTGAGAACTGTTAATCTTCATCTACTTTGGCTTGGATAACTTACAGATTGTGAGATGGAAATAATTCTATCAATAATTGTATTGGTAATTAGTGATCCATTTGGATGCCATGTTAGGCAGAACTAAAATAGAAAACTGTTTGACAGACATTATAGTGTCTGTTGTAAATACAGACACGAAAATCCTCAAGAAAATACTATCAAATCAAATCCAAAAAATGTATGAAAAGAGTTATTTACCATGATCAATTGGAATTTATTCCAGCCATACAAGGCTAGTTCAACCCTCAAAAATCAATTAATGCAATCCATCCCATCGATAGGTTAAATAAGAAAAAACATATAATCATATAAATGGATGCAGAAAAAGCATTTAACAACATCTAACACCCTTTTTTGGTAAAAAAAAAAAAAAAAAATCTCAGCAAACTATAAATAAAGGAAAACATCCTGAACTTGACAAAGAATATTTACAAAAAACCTACAGGTAATATCATACTTAATGGTAAGAAACTAAATGCTTTCCTGCTAAAATCAGGAACAAGCAAGGATGTTCCCCTTCACCACTGCTTTTTAACATCATACCGGAAGTTCTAGCAAATGCTCTTAAAAGAAGGAATTTTTTCCTTGGAAAAATAAGAAAAAGAAATAGGAGGTAGATAGATTGGGAAGGAAGAAATAAAACCACCTTTGTTCATAGATGGCTTGATTATCTATGTAGAAAATCCCGAAGAATTTAAAACAACAGCAGCAACAATAAACTCCTGAAACTAATGAACTGTTAACAGCAAGGTTGCAAGATACAAGGTTAATATACAAGTTCAATTGCTTTCCTATATGCCAGCAGTGAACAATGAAATTTTGAAATTAAAAACACAACACTCTTTACATTAGCACCAAACAAATGAAACACCTGGGTATAAAGCTAACAAAATATCTATAAGATCTATATGAGGAAAACTACGAAATTCTGATGAACAAAATCAAAGAAGATCTAAATAAATGGAAAGATAGTCCATAAAATGTCAGTTCTTCCCAACTTGACCTATATATAGGTTCAATGCAATCAAAATCAAAATCCCAGCAAGTTACTTTGTGGATATCCACAAACTGATTGTAAAGTTTATATGGAGAGGTTGAAGATCCAGAGAGACAACACAGTATTGAAATAGAAGAACAAAGTCAGAGGACTGACACCACCCTACCATAAAGCTATAGTAATCAACAAAGCATGATATTGGTGAGAAGATAGACAGTTAGGTCAATGAAACAGAAGAGAAAGCTAAGAAATAGATTCACGCAAATTCAGTCAACTGATCTTTGATAAAGGAGCAAAAGCAAATCAAAGGAAATATGGTGGTATTTTCAACAAATGGTGCTGGAACAACTGAACATCCAAATGCAAAAAGAAAAAAAATTGACCTTATACCTCTCACAAAAATTAACTCAAAATTGATCACAGACCTAAATGTAAAATGCAAAACTATAAAACCTCTAGAAGACAGCATAGGAGAAAATCTAGTTGACCTTGAATTTGGTAAGAAGATTTTAGGTACAGCACCAAAAGAATCCATGAAAGAGAAATATTACTTAGATTTCATTAAAATTAAAAACTCCTGCTGTGCAAAAGACACTGTTAAGAGAATTTTTTAAAAAGTCACGGACTGGGAAGAAACGCTTGCAAAAAAACCTATCTGATCAAAGGCTTGCATCAGAAACATACAAAGAGTTCTAAAGAAGAAAACAAACAACCCAATGTAAAAGTGGGTAAAAGATCTGAAAAGACATCTCACCAAAGAAACTACACAGATAACAGATAAGCAGATGAAAAGATGGTTAGCATCGGTCTGTTATTACAAAACTGCAAATTAAAACAACAATGAGATATCTCTACATACCTATTAGAACAACTAATATTCAAAACACCAACAAAACCAAATGCTGGAGAAAATGTGGAGCATGAGGAATTCTTATTCTCTGCTGGTGGGAATATAAAATGGTACAGCCACTTTGAAAGACAGTTTGGAATTTTTTTTTACAAAGCTGAACATATTCTTACCTATGATTCAGCAGTTGCACATCTAGTTATTTACCAAAGTGAGATGAAAAGTTTTGTCCACACAAAATCTGCACAAGAATGTTTATAGCATCTCTATTTACAATTGTAAAAAATGGAAGCAAACAATATGTTCTTCAAGAGATAAACGGATAAACAAATTGTGGTAAATCTATACAATGGAATATTATTCTGAAAAAAGAAAAATGAGCCAAAAAAAAGATAAGAAGGAAACAGTGCATATTTCTAAGTGAAAGAAACCAATCAGAAAAGGCTACATACTGTATGAAGGCTACATAAGGCTACATAACTATATGACAATCTGGAAAAGGCAAAACTATGAAGACAGTAAAAGATCAGTGGTTGCCAGGAGGTGGGAAGAGGATGGGGAAGGAGGGTTGCATAGGTGGAGCACAGGGGATTTTTAGGGCACTGAAACTATTCTATCTGATACTGTAATGGTGGTTATATAATATTATGCATTTGGTAAAACCCATAGAACTATACTACACTAGGAGTAACCCTAATGTAAACTGCAGACTTTAGTTAACATTGTTGTATCGGTATTGCCTCATTGATTGCAACAAATGCACCATACCAATGCAAGATGTTCACAGGGGAAACAGAGTGCGGGGCAGGGAGGGGAGGACACAGGGCATGTATAGCGACCCTCTGTACTTTCTGTTCAATTTTTCTATAAATCTAAAACTTCTAGAAAAATAAAGTTTATTAACAAAAACATCTATCTGATTCCTAAAAATCTTTTATCACATTTCAATTAAATAAATGAATACAGTAGAAAGTCTACAGGTTGAATTTATTTAATAAAATTATAAAATTGGTAGATATTCCACAGAGAGAATATCATGAAAAATCCAGTGCTAATTGAACAGATTAACCCTTCTGCATGCGCGCTCTCTCTCTCTCTCTCTCTCTCTCACACACACACACACAGACACACACACACACACACACACACACACACACACACACACACAGAGTCCATATGGTCAAATTAAGGCTCAAGGAAGTCAATTTAGAATAGCAGATACCACAAAAGGAGATTACAGATTCTTTGAGTAACCTATGATGGTAAAATGAAAACTGAAAGGTCATTGTGTTTTTATGTTTACTAGCCAACTGATGTCTATCATGCAATTGAGTCTATACTCTTTATAAATCATTTGCAGTTGCCTTTAAATTTTAGCTATACCGTCTGATCCCAAAATTAATGAAAATAAATGGGGTCAGCTCTAAAGAGAAGAAGAGATTCTGGAAATGCGGGGTTGGAAGAACACTATTGATTGATGTGCTATTGGTCAGAGGGCCCTACTCAGAAGTCATCAATGGTTAAATGTCAGCCTTGGGGGCATATTGAGTGGTGGTCCTCAAGGGGTCAGTCCTGCACCTGGTGCTGTTTAATGTTTCCACGAGTGACTCCAATGATGTGCTCTAGATTGCATTGCTTAAGTTGGTCCAAATTTTAGCAAAGATAATTCATGATGTATCCAATATGGTGGAGGAAGAGGAAGATGCGAAAGCAGGGTGACATACAGTAGGAAACTGCAAGGGAACTTATTTTAGAAAACAAATTCCCTGTACGTACCATAGAGTGGTCCTACTTTGAAATCTCCATCCAGGCTCTGCCTTCATTACTTTGGCTGACAGACTGTCCCTATGTGAGCCTGAGCAGGGTCTCAACTCCCTTCAGTGAAACCATCTGAGACACTCCTGCCTGGATTGTGCCCTAATGAAGAGGCTGAAATGGACTGGGCCTGGGAAAGATCCTCTAATGACTTTGACATGTAAATTGGCAAAATCTTTAGCCTCCACGTTATTGTTGGCTGTAGGTACTGGAGGCTGCAGATCAGCTGGGATAAAAATATTCATGATGTTCAGAGTTACTTTGATGACAAAAGCAAACATCTTGTAAATTACAATACATTAATGAGTTAGTTTAATAAATATATATTTCTTATTGCTTAAAAAGATAAATTGTCTACAGTTATAATTTTATTTTTTGTTATACTATACTTAATGACATAATAATAAGTAGCATAGGAATGCTAAAAATAAGAAAAAATAATCATTATGAATTAGGATGAACAAAGAAGGCTCCACTTTGTACCTGAGACTTGGGAGAAAGGAAGTATTTATATAAAACAAGAGAGGGGAATTTTTTATAAATATACTAATAAAACATATACTCTAAACTGGACTTCTCAAGCTCGGCACTCTTGCTATTTGGGGTTGGACGATTCTTTGTTGTAGGAGCTGGCCTGTGCATTGTAGGACGTTTAGCAGCATCACTGCCTCTACCCAGGACAGGAGGTTGTGCTCCCCTCAGCTGTTGTAATCAAAAATGTCTTACAAACGTCTCTGGGCAATTGTCCCCCTACTGAGAACAACTGCTATAAAAAGGAGAAGCATTAGATAGCCAAAAGCTCATTTTCTAAATGAAGAAGTTAAACTACAGTAAGTTTTAAGTAATTTTGTCAGGCAGATTCAGGACTAGAACCCAGGTCTTCTGGCTTCTAGTCCTGACTCTTTCATAACCTAATTCTGCTGCTCTGAGTTCTGACCTGGACAAAGTCCAGGAGAGCAGGCTTGGATAATCCATTTCCAACAACACCAGGCGCATGGGTTATCGCTGAGTATAACATCCTGTGGGTGATTGCTGTGGCCCTAGAGCCCTTCAGGAGCTGGGCAATTGATAGACTCTGAAACTCTCCGGACAGAGATTCTTTACTACTTCAAGGGTAAGGACAGTACAGTGAGAGGGAAAAGGAGAAGTTTGTGTGGGCAGTGAACTCCCAAAGGATAAGGTAATTTTAACTCACTGCTGTAATTTCAGGAAATCCACAGTAGATCAATGAATGCTTCAGGGAGAAGCAGGCACAGCCACCTTGCAAATAAGGTAATAAAGGCCTCTGTTATGTGATCATAGACATAACAAATAGAGTTTCCATAAATTAATCTGACCCAAGTCTCAGAAAAGATGAGTGAACACTGAAAGCCCAGAGATAAAAGTAAAAATCGACAAATTGGATTCTGTCAAAATTTTAAAAATTTTGTGCCTCACAAAACACCATCAAAAAAGTAAAAAGACCAAAACAAAAACAAAACAAACCCACAGAATGAGAGAAGATACTGCAAATCACATATCTAAGAAATGACTTATCCAGGTTCTATATAAAACACTTAGAACTCAAGACTAAAACAATAAATTATTTAAAAATGGGCAAAGGATTTGAATAGACATTTACCCATAGAAAATGTATAAATGGTTAATAAGCACATAGAAAGATGCTCAACATCATTATTCATTAGGGAAATGCAAATCAAAACCATAATGAGATGCCATCTCATCCACTAAAATAACTATAATCAAAAAGAGAGACAATAACAAGTGTTGATGAGGATGCAGAGAAGCTTGGGCCTCAGGCCTCAGACATTCCTGGTGGCAATGTAAGCTGGAGCAGCCACTTTGGAAAACATGTTGGTACTTTCTTAAAAGGCTAAACACAAATTTATCAGGCCACCCAGCAATTCCACTCCTAGGAATCTACCAAAAAGACATGAAAACATGTCCACAGAAACACTTGTACACTAATGTTCACAGCTGTATTATTCACACAAGCCAAAAAGTGGAAATCACTCAAATGTTCATCAACCATGAAAGGATAAACAGAGTGTGGTATATCCATAAATGGAAAACTACCAGCAATAAAAAGGAAGGAAGTATTGAAACATGCTACAACATAGATGACCCTCAAAAACGTGGGAAGCAATAAAAGCCAGATACAAAACAACATGTATTGTATAATACCATCTACGTAAAGTGTCCAAAAACAGAAATACAAAAAGTCTCATTGCCTAGAGCTGAGACTAGAAATGGGGAATGGTGGTAATTAGGTACAAGATTTCAATTTAGGTTAATAGAAATGCTCTAAAATTATGTTGTGGCGATAGTTGTACAACTCTATAAACAAACTAAAATTCATTGAATTGGACACTTGGGTGACTTTATGGTATATAAATTATATCTGAATAAAACTGTTAAAAAATTAAAGATGAATAAAACAGCAATTCACAGCTCGGAGAAAAGAGTTGCAATATATGTCTGACAGGGCACGTACCTCACCCCCCCCAAAGTGGGTGAAATCTGAATTTTTGAATTTAAAAAGAGTAATGTGTAAAAGAAGTAACATGGCATTCCCAAGGGAACATCCCTCTGTGTGTATAATTAATATGACCAACAGATATCAGGTGGGTTTATAATATTTAAATCAAATGATAGGTAGAGAGCTAGAAGGTTTTGATAAGAGTCCTTCATTACAGTGAGTATAATTACAGAACAATTTATATTCCATATCAGTTAGTTTCTAATAGCAGTGTCCCCAGAGGAATCAAAAAAAAAAGTGAGGCTGAAGTTCAAATAGCAAAACATTGTGCCAAAGTAAGGGGGGAAAAAAAACATGATTTCAAAGTGGCTAGAGAAGGTCTGCAAACAGAAGTGATATCATGGCGATTTCTTTGCAAATGCAGGGTATAGAAGATAAGGGGAACCTAATATGCTGCTGTGGGTAGATAATAGCAGAAGAAAAGAAGGTCATCAATTTGTTCAGTCTCGTGTGAGTCTGGATTGTTGGTGAGGCATTCAAGGGCTTCTGTACTATGACTATAACTTATCTTGCTCTAGAACTCACCCGCTCCACTTTTTTTTCTCCATATACCCTGTACTTTCACCACCTCAGCTCACCACCCATGTCCTTCAGTGTGCTGTGTCCTTCCCCAATCTTCACCTATTGAAATCCTACTCCATTTTCAAAGCCAAGCTTAAAAGCCCCCTTCTACCACAATGCTTTCTTTAGGTGCCCTTACTGGAAATGTCTCTCTTCTATGTTCCCAGAGCACTTTGTGTATTTCTCCTGATATTTATCCTATCTTTATGTTACAACTCTCTGTACAATCATCTTATCTTCCTTCAATATTATAAACAGCTTCAGGTAAGCAGCTGTGCTTGCTGTCTTTATATTCCTACCTAGGATATGCCTGGAAAAGGCTAAGCTCTCAATACATTCTGAATGAAATTTCCAAAGTAAGGAGTAAAGAAGATTCCACTTTGAAACAACTAATGAAATATACCAAATCCTCATCCCATATGAGTTAGTTTCTAATAACAGTGTCCAAAAAACCAAATCAAATTACCAAATTAGAAGCGATAAGAGGTTAACTCTCTCTACATATTTATTGTAATTGGCAAGAGGCAATGGTGCCTAAATAAAGTGAAAGATGAGATTCTAAACATAGTAATAGCAAAAACCATAAGTATCCCTTTAAAAGTCATTGTAGAAATCGGTTAAATTCTAACATTATGGAGGTGTTAACTATGTAACAAAATAAAGTAAATAAATGGGGGGGTGCTTAGAAATATTGAAGACAGAAAACAGTACAGGGACTTCCCTGGTGGTCCAGTGGTTAAGGCTTCGCCTTACAGTGCAGGGGGTGGGGGTTTGATCCCTGGTCAGGGAGTTAGGATCACACATGCCTCACGGCCAAAAAGCAGAACATGAAACAGAAGCAATATGTATGGTAAAAAATTTAATAAAGACTTGAAAAAAAATGGTCCACATCAAAAAAATCTTAAAAAAAAGAAAACAGTATAAAACAAGATAATTATTCCATGTAAAGTGCTAATTTCTTTAGCAGTGTTTAGCAGTACAGACAGAAGAAAGTTTTATAATAATGAAAAGGAAACAAAATATAAGAACCTATTCATGGTAATGAGAAAGACTCTTCAGGGGTACATGTTTACTTATTCAGTCAGTCACTCAATCAAGCAAACAACAATATTTAGTGTAATATATATTTAAACTGACATTAGATGTTTAGGAAGCAAACTAAAAAAAACTATTCATAAACAAGACAGATGTATGTGGATTATAAAATGTGCGTGAATTAAAAAGTTAGGTATATTTTATATTCTAATGGGTACAGTAGAAACCCAAACAAGCTTTTATAGTCAATTTTACCCTTGCAGTTAGAGTTCAGATAAGGCTTTATAGAGGAGGGAACCCTTGAGTTGAGTCTGGAAAATCTTGAAGGTGAAGTAGGCTGTCATGATGGGTATATGGGGAAAGAGAAAAGAATAAAAGGATACCTTCTAGAAAAAAATTTGGGAGGAAAAGCATGAAACTGGGAACCATTAATATATCCTGGGAACTACAAACATATGATTATATCTGAATCCAGGGTGTAAGGGGAGATGCAAAAAGAAGGTAGTTGGAGAGGTTTGCTAAGCTAAGAAGATTGAACTTTAGGCAATGTGGACCCTTTGAAGAGTTTTAAGCTGACCATAATACTGTAATATTTGTGATTCAGAGGAAGCACTTTACTCAGAAGGAGGAAGATGGATTAGAGGGAAACAAGACTAGAAGAAGGGATTTAATTAGGAGACCTACAGAACGCTAGTCTAGAGAAGAAGAAGGCATGGCATGCATAGTGAGGGTGAAGAGAGCTGACAGACTAGAGATATATTTAGGAAGCTGATCCAACAGGACATTGTGATTAATGGCAAGTGGAGAAGAAGAGACAATGAGGAGTGAAGTTTTGGGTTAGGCAATCGGGGCATGTCATTTTGTGTTGCAGGAAAAATGGAAGAAGCAGTGGTTAATGGGAAGATGATGAATTCTATTTTAGACATCTTAGGTTCAAAGAAAATGTGAGACATCTAAGTGCCAATTTCCAGTAGACAGTTGGATTAATGTGTCTGGAGATGAGAGATGTAGGGCTAGAATTAGACATTTAAGACTCAACCCCTTATATTTGTTCATTTAGTCCATGGTAGAGGGTGAGATTTCCAAGGCCAATGTGTAGAGTCTGAAGAGAACTGAGACTTGGAAGGAAATTCAGGAAACACTAAGCCTCAGACAGCATCCAACCACAAAGTGGAAGAGACTGCTACTTCAAAGGAAATGCTTTGCAAAGCCATGCCTGCTGTGATATTTTACCCACCTTGGCCCCTGCCAGAATTTTATTCCTTACTAGTCTAAGTCTAGTAGAACCCTTCTTTATCAACATTTTAACAAGAGCTGTCATGAAAAATCCTCTGCCTGGGAGTCTTAGTTCTTTAGAAGAAGGTTATGGACAGCTTTACCTCTCCTTAAGATAAGAAAAATTCTTTGGAAAATCCCCTGGCACAAGAAGAAAAAAAAAAAAGCATAAACTTTTCTATTCCTATAAGAAAAATTAAAAGACTGTCCATGTCTTTTTTTCTTATGTTACAAATTTTAAAATACTGCACCTTGCTTAATTTAACTAATTCATTAAGAGTCTACCTTTTGCAATTAACATACTGATCTGTATGTGTTACTATAGAGTTAAGCAGATAGGAAATCCTAGAAACTGGTAATCTGTCCCATTTAAGCCCTAGAATCACATGATTAATAATTAAGGACTTGGAAGTAGCTAAAGTATCATAGAAAACTCCCAGCTCATCACTCCTATTCAAAATAGTACTGGAAGTCCTAGCCAGAGTAATAAGGCAAGAAAAAGAAATAAAAGGCATCCATATCAGAAAGAAAGAAGGATTGTCTCTCTTTGCAGATATTATGTTATATGTAGAAAACCCTAAAGACTCCACCAAAAAACTATTAGAACTAATAAATGAATTCAGTGAAGTTGCAGGATACAAAATCAACAGACAAAATTCAGTTGTATTCCTATACCTAACAACAAACTATGTGAAAAAGAAGTAAAGAAAACTCTCCCATTTACAATAGCATCAAAAATAATAAAATACTTAGGAATAAATTTAAACAAGGAGGTGAAAGATCTGAACACTAAAAATTATAAGACATTGATTAAAGGAATTGAGGAAGACAAAATAAGTAGAAAGATATCTACGTTCCTAGATTGGAAGAATTGATATTGTTAAAATGTCCATAGTACTCAAAGCCACCTGTAGATTTTAGGCAATCCACATCAAAATTGCAATGGCATTTTTCATAGAAAAAGTAAAAATAACTCTAAAATTCATATGAAAGCACAAAAGACACCGAACATCCACAGCAATCCTGAGGAAAAAAACAAAAAACAAAGCTGGGCTTCCCTGGTGGCGCAGTGGTTGAGAGTCTGCCTGCCGATGCAGGGGACACGGGTTCGTGCCCCAGTCTGGGAGGATCCCACATGCCGCGGAGCGGCTGGGCCCGTGAGCCATGGCTGCTGAGTCTGAGCATCCAGAGCCTGTGCTTCACAACAATGAGAGGCCACAACAGTGAGAGGTCTGTGTACCGCAAAAAAAAAAAAAACAAATAAAAAAAACAAAGCTGAAGGCATCACATGTCCTGATTTCAAACTATACTACAAAGCTATAGTAATCACAACAGTATGATATTGGCATAAAAACAGACATAGACCATTGGAACAGAATCAGGCATATACCCATGCACATACAGTCAACAAATATTTGACAAGGGATTCAAGAATATCCAATGGGGAAAAAATATTCTCTTCAATAAGTGATGTTGGGAAAATGATATTCACATGCAAGAGAGTGAAACTGGACCTCAATCTTAAACCACTCATAAAAATGAACTCAAAATGGATTAAATACTTAAATGGAAGACCTGAAACTATAAAGCTTCTAGAAGAAAACATAGGGGAAAAGCTCCTTGACATTGTTCTGGGCAACAATTTTTAGATATAACATCAAAATCACAAGCAACAAAATCAAATATAAACAAGTGGGACTACATCAAACTAAAAAGCTTCTGCACAGCAAAGGAAACCACCAACAAAATGAAAGGCAACCTACAAAATGCTAGAAAGTATTTGCAAACAATATATCTGATAAGGGGTTAATATCCAAAATATATAAGGAACTCATACAACTCAAAAGCAAAAAACAAATAATCCAATTAAAAACTGGACAGAGGGCCTGCAAAGATGCTCAACATCACTAATCATCATGGAAATGCAAATCAAAACTGCAATGAGATATCATCTCACACATGATCAAAAAAATAAGAGATAACAAATATTAACAAGGAGGTAGAGAAAATGAACCCTTGTGCACCGTGGGTGGAAATGTATATTGATAAAGCCACTATGAAAAACAGTATGGAGATTCTTCAAAAAATTAAAAATAGAATTACCATATGATCCAGCCATCTCACTTCTGGATATATCTCTGCAAGAAATGAAATCACTACCCCAAAGAAATATGTGTACCCCATATTCATTGCAGCATTATTCACAATTGCCAAGATATGGAAACCACCTAAGAGTCCATAACAGATGAATAAATAAAGAAAATCTGGTGTGTATATATACACAATGGAATGTTATTCAGTCATAAGAAAGAAGTAAATCCTGTCACTTGCAACAACATGGATGGACCTTAAGGGCATTATCTAAATGAAATAAGTCAGACAGAGAGAAACAAATAAGTATATGTTCTCACTCATATGAGAATCTAAAAAGGGCAAATTCATAGAAACAGAGAGTATAACAATTGTTGCTAGGGACTGGTGGGTAGGGGAAAGGGGAAGATGATGGTCAAAGACTACAAATATCAATTTGAAGTGAGAATTAAATGAGATAAATTTAGCACAGTACCTGGCACATAATAAGCCATTATTAAACCTTAGCTATTATTTAATAATAGTTAATAAATAGCTGATTTTAAAATAATATAACTATAAAATATTATAATAATATAGTTAACTAAATAAGACAAGTTCTGGGGATCTAATGTACAGCATGTGACTATAGTTAACAATACCCTATTACATACTTGCAAGTTGCTAAGAGAATAGATCAATGTTCTCACTACAAAAAAAATGTGATAGATGTGTTAACTAACCTTATCATGGTAATTATTTCACAACATATGTGCGTATCAAATCATTGCATTGTATACCTTAAACTTACACAATATTATATGCCAAGTATATCTCAATAAATCAGGGGGGAATAAAGAAAATTCCTTGCATCATTCCTTCTGAACTACCATGGACATTGGAGTACAGTAAAATATAAAGAATGCCACAATCAAATCAGTGGGGGAAATAGAAAGTTATGATTTATTTGCAAGATTGAATATGACAGATCAGGACCTGAGGTCAAAGCAAAGAGAATCCAAGATTGAAGTGTACACAGGGTGCTATTCTTTCTCTTTTTTTTTGCTTAGTATTTTCTTAAAGAAAAAGTTAAAAGATAGAAATCCAGGTCAAAAACACAAGAGGTGAAAATCAATTTGCCAAACAAATTTGAATAACAAAAGAGAAGCAGACAAACAAACAAAACAAAAGAGAAGCAGAATGATGGATGGAGGCAGAATATAGAGGTAGGAATGTCAGTTCTGGAGACAAACTCCTGGGTTTGAACACCAGCTGCACATGATCTTGGAGAGTTTACTTGACCTCTCTGTGCCTCAGTTTTCTTGTCTGCAAAATGGTGATAATAATATCCATCTCTCTGAAGTGAGAATTAAATGAGATGAATTTAGCACAGTATCTAGCATATAATAATGCATTATTAAACATCAGTTATTATTTATTAAATATTATTTATTAGTAATGGCTAATTAATAGCTGATTTTATAATCATATAATTAGCTAAATAATAACTTATTTATTAATAATAGTGAATTAATATTCTAGTCCAACAGATTAGAATAAGGTGAAACCAGAAAGGAACATTACAGAAGGAGAGAGTGATCAAGAATCTATGTATGTTTCATGTTTCATTTGTCCATCAGTTTATCTACTAATTTATTTCATCTTTATTATTTACTGCTTGGACACTTAGTTTTGCTATCTTCTTCCCCCATCTGACCTTAGATCTCAGATTAACCCCGTCGGGCCTGAGCCAGCTACTTCCTCTCACGATCAAGCTAAATTTAGCTAATGTCCTAATGAAAAGCCCTGGGCAACTTTAGTGTGACTCAGCCTTGTTAAAAGGCAGCTGGGTGCAGATTGATCAATAGGGAAGCCCTAGGGCCCTAAAGCCACAGCAGAGGGATGCTGATAGGGTTGGGTGAGACCACCCTGAATAATTACATCTCTTAGAAGCCAGAGACGAGGTCTCTGTAATTCAGTCTCATTCCCAGAGCTTAGCACAGTGCCTGCACTCAGTAGACACTCAACAGAAGTTAGTTGAATGAATGAACAAATGAATGAACGAATGAATTCGCACTGAGACCCCACGGTAAGGGAGTAGGAATCTGGCTTCCCCAATATTTTCATCCTGAATGGAGCTGAAATTCCAACAAGTGTGATTTTATTGCAGGAGAGTTCAGCTAAACCCTCTGGGTGGTCGAAGCCACCAGGAAGGCCTGACTGCATAGGTGGGAGAATGGTGTGGAGCAGGGTGGGCCTTACCGCACTTGCACCCGTGGAGACCCTGCAGGTGCCATGCTGGTAGGGCTGCTGCCACTGTCTCTGGGTGACCAGGCGCTGATCAGCATTTCAGCTTCTGTTCTCCCCAATTTTCCTGCTTCAAATTTCCTCATGCCTGCATCAGGACAGTCTCTCTATTCCATTTCAGTATCTACTCTCTGTAATGAACTATGTTTAATGCCCCAAATTCTGTTTACTTTATCTAAACAAGGGACGTCGTAATATAGTTTTTATTTCAATTCCTGACTTTTTACAGTCCTAACTTAATTCTCATAATTTTATATTTTAGGGATTCACTCTGAATTTGCTTCCTATTTGCTAGGGCTTTTTTCTTTTCTTTCCTTTTCTTTTTTTTTGGGTGGGGGGTTGTCACTTATTGTTTTGTTCTCAAATAGTTCCTTGGTCTGCAATGTTTTTGGTGCAGACATGTGCCGGGTACTGTAAGAAATTATGTTTGAAACGATCTTATTTTAGTCCATACTTCAAGCCCCATATGGTAGATATTATTACTCCCATTCCATAGATGAGAAAAATTGACCAGAAAAATTAAGTAATTTGTCCAAGAACATATAACTCACAAAGTCAGGAATTTTAGTCCACTTTCTGCTAAAAACACAGGCAGTTCCTTTTTGATATCTGACATCACTGCAAATTAGAAATAGACTTGAAAGAAAAAAATCAATCCTTCATATGAGATAACTCTTCACATATAGAGATACATTTAGAAAAAGAAACCAAAATGTTCTTTTTGGTTTTATGGTTCTTCTTCAAAGCAGGAACTGAGGGTCCAGAAGAGACAAAGAAAGGAATATTCGGAAGCCCTGAGCCAGAGCTGCTTGAAACAGGAATCCTGTGCCAGAGTTTGAATCTTCAGTTCGCTCAGGAGTGACAGCTTTTATTTGAACACAGTTGCTCTGTGGGTTCTAGCATCCTTTTTTTCCTGAGAGCTCTGTGTCTCACCTCATTCGCACCAATTCAGGTTTTCTCATTTGCGACAGAGACAGAGAACTGGCTCTCAGAGAAATGGGAGAACTTTAACACGGAGCCTGCAGGTCAGACAGGAGAACAGCTGGGACCAGCGCAGAGGGTGCTGCAAACAGGAATTGTGTCCCAGGCTTTCTGGAGCTCCTGGGAGCCAGAGACCTGCAGTCAGGCATTTGTCTGTATGGGTCTTAAATTACGATTTCCAAAGACTATCGTCAACTGTACGACAATGTATGGAAAAACAAACATTCGCACTCTGCCTTTTGCCCCAATTTTTATATATTTTACTATATAATAAAGTCATGTAATTCATAGTCTAACTGTGAACTACGAGAACCAATACACAGTTATTGCACTACATCTTCAGCTCTTAATTTGTCACAGCATAAATGATTTCCACCTAATGACCATTTAGTGCCAAAACCAGACTGAAAGTTTCCCAGCTATAACCATCGCTGATCAAAGACCTAAGTGTTTGGTCAATCTTCCTAGCTGCTTGCTAATTGGAAATTGTATCGCTGAGGCCATTTTTTTTTTTTACAAAGGACACAGCTTTGGCCCCCGCAAAACAGGCCGATAAAAAACAGATGGATTTTTATCTATTCATTCAAAGTAGGAGGGAGGGCCAAGTGATTTGTGTGTTTTGTGTTTCTCTATTGGAGGACAATAAACTGATTGAGAGGGAAAAGAAAGGCAGACTCCAAACTAATTCAGCAAGCATCCCTTTGGATGCCAGCTGACCTCGACGGAGATTTAGTGCTAGCTTTAAAAGGCTTTGTTTACAGACAATTAAAAACCACATAAATTTCAATTGTCAACGAAGAAATGGTTTCCAAAGCCTCCGACAGCCCAGGAGCCCCTCCCCAGCCCCGTGCAGGAAAGACCCAGAGGCAAATACAAAGCCACTAACCCAAATGCCTGTGGAGTTTGCCAGGGAGCCAGATCCTGCTGCTTCTGCTGCTTGCTACTGCTGTGGAAAAACAAAATCTTATACAGCTTCAAATGTGGGTTCTTTGAGTGCTAATCAAACAGAGAGAAGGTACCCGACCACCTGCACAAAAGTACTCCACCAAGTATGGAATTTCAGCAATTAGGTCTTTAGGCAATCAATACGTTCGAACCTTTTGTGTGCACCCCATTTTTCCCCACCGAAGGAATTAGATTTAAAGATTCAAACGTGATACGAACACAAATGATTGGAGGATTTAAAGCCTGAAATATTCCCATTTTTTAAAAATCTGTGTATTGTACTTCTCATCAGCTGTCGGGCAAATGGACGTAAGCTTCAGAAAAGAGCAACTCCAGAGGAAAAAAAAACCAACACTCCTGCATGTTTGCATCAAGATTTGGTGCTGATGTTGATGAATAAGTAATGATGTGTAGGTGTTGATAACATTTATACACATCTCTGATTGGTTCTGACACAGGTGCTCCATGGAGGATGAGGTTTACAAGCCGAAAACGGTCAGGAGAAAGCCATGGTTTCGGGCTGTCCCTCACAGATGCGGGGCTTTGCACCTGTGTTTGAAGTTGCTCTTTCATTTTGTTTCTCTGCAGAAAAACCAGGCATGATGTTCAAACTGGGAGCACCTGTGTTTAGGGCCAGCTTGGACTGTTTTGTGGGCTGGATGTGGTCTCTTAGATTCGCTACTTAAACTTAAGAAAACTTTTTCTTTCCTTGGGGTTTTGAAATTTGGGATTAAAACTGTGAATACGCATATTACTCTCACTACAGGACCAAATGTATGCAAATTGTTGTACAGCTTGTTTACATTACTCAAGGACTTGTGTGATAAAAGACAAATGCTATTAAAAATTGGATGAGGGCTGAAACCTTGCTCACTGATGGAAATCTTTGTTTAAAGCACAAGGCATTTTTTTTAACGTTAGTGATGTGACATTTAGGTACCAGTGTCAACTACTAATTTAATTCACTCTTATTTTCAGTCAAAGGTAGAAACTGAACAACATCCTTAGCTAAATTAAAATTTGGAAGATTTTTTCGTCTAATAAACTGACAACAATATTGATAGTTTCTTCACTCGCTGCTTAATTGGGTTAAGAACATTAAAAATTCTCCAGTTTAAAATAATAAGTCTTTTGCAACCGTTACTAATCTTTCATTCCCTAAGGTTTGGCCAGTGACAACTGGAGGCAAATCAAGAAGAATTTATCACTTAGAATCATGGCCACAAGTCTCATTAAAAACATTGCAGGGAGAACAATTAAATGGCATGTTCAAATTCTTTGCACTTGGCATTGGTAAATCTGAAGGCTAAGATTTTGTACATCTAAGGGTTGTTTAATTTTTTTAGTCAAATTTGTGATATATAAATTGTATTTTTAAACAGACTGTTTTAATTTTTACTAAAGAACAAATGCAGGGTGTAATGATACATTTAGCTATCTTCAAAGAAATAAAATACAACTGTCTGACCAAAATGCTATCGATAAATGATGCTGGTAACAGCATTCGGAAGAAACAGATTCATTATTTAGAGTTTAGATATAAGAGCAGAAGGTATCAATCAAGTAATAATGTGTTAAATAAATATCGTAGAATTGGTGTAATAAAGGGGTTATGCACAGATAAAGATGTGATATTAGTAACAATTTCCAATAAATAATAACTCCCTGCAAAATATTTTCCCGAATTAACACTTGTTTTATTTTTTTATCAATTAGCTCAGCCTTTGGAATTCCCCACCCTCTGGCGTCGAGATGCCTTTTCTTTAAACAAAGGATTATTCTTCCTCAAAAGGGGTTTGTCTAGTTCCTTTTACTGTTTTATGTCACACAAGGGAAAAATGCTTTTGAGGCATCACTGCTGAATTTAGCAGGGACGAGAGTTTACTGCTATATAATCATTAGTCAATGCAGTAGCTGAAATCTTAAACAAAAGAAAACAAACTACAAACAGGCAAGCATCCCCTAAAGGCACATCAGAACACCACAGAGGGGCAGCATGGATTTCAAACAAGGTTGCCCAAGCATGTGCTAAATATGGCTGCTCTTGACTTTAAACTGCACACCAAGGAATACAGTTTCACCTTCTATTCTGAAACAATACTGAGAAGCAGTGGATAAAGGGTTTAGCAAATGCACTTTACTCTGACTCTGTGGCAACTTCGTGAAAATTATATTTCAAACATAATAAAAATCTCTCAGTGTAAAGGGTTTGATCATAAAGCCATTAGGAAGTGATGGATGCTTAAATTGCCAGTGTCTTTCTATCTTAGACAGGCTTTGTTACTTCATGCCAACTACCACCGTATACAGTTACAGGTCTATAACATAGCTGTAAGCTGCTAGAAATCTTGGAAAAGCATTTAAGCAAGCCTTCTTGCTTTCAAACAGACGATCATTTTCATATCAGGTTCTTAATGATGAAGGTAAGTACTGAAACTTGTCTATTGTAAGCTTCTAAAGCAGGCTAATAAGGAAACACTGCTCTGTGAAAACATACCAGAAAGTGTGAGCAAGAAAGAATACAAAGCAAGTTGTAATACCATTTTTAAAGAAAAGCAAAATGCATTTAACAGATAACGATCCATGTGTTGGGGGAAAAGAATGTGTGTGCTACAACACCTTTTATAACGAATGTTTTCATCTAAAATATTTTTCTAAATTATTGATTCCACTCTGGTTTGTGTGTGTGTGTGTGTTTTCTTTGTAATTACTGAAGTCATTTTGTAGTTTCGTTGTTATTCAAACTTGCTGATTAAAATAGAGCTAAAGTTAATTTTATAAGTAAAAGTCAAACTACATTGGTTTCTAGTCAGCTTTTAATAGACTCTGTCAGCGCAGAATATATTAATCAACAATAATAGGTGTTTTTGCTATATATTCCTAAATCCTATACACACTTCCTAACTCTGTCCCCTGCCCAAAATAATTCTTACTTTTCAAAAACAGTTACAAGTAACTACAGGTCAATCAGGTATCTTATAGCTAATACAACAAAACGTATATAAAATTCTAGATTACATGGATTTTCATGGGTTTTGGGTGCTATGTGACAATAATTTAATCAGCCAGAGAACAGAAGGAATTTAATAGCATTTAACTACACTCTCGAAATACCCAATCTAAAATTCTTGACAAGATAAAATATCACTGAATATAGCACTAAAAACTCATAGATTTGGTTTCCATTGTGACATATCTTGTCTGGGCTTGAGATTTTCTTCCTATTTTCACTTATATAAAAAATATATTGTGTATCCTAGAACACCACAAAATACTTATTTCCTTCTAGTTATGTCACGTTAGAAACACTGGCTGGAAACACTGCATGAAGTTGCCTGATTGGAAGCTGGATTAAACAAAATGAAATGTGGAAGATAATTGTACTTAATTTGTACTTTTGTTTAATTAATTAGTTACTTAATTAATTTCATGAGTTTATTAATGCATTGCCCATTTCAGGTTTTTTTCAAGACTTGTGTTGCCTCCATTTGACAAGATAATCCTCAAAAGGAAGGGCTCAGATTCACATCTCGTCCCAAAACCAAGCCCCATTTTTCTTGGCCCCTGACCCCTTGCTGGGCTCAGTAAAAGTTTATTAAATGAATGAATGAATCAATCAATGGATTAACAAATGTCCTACCCAATATGGGGTGGAAATCAAGAAACATAGATAAAATAATTGAAACTTCCAAAGACTCAGTTAGATTGGCAGAGAAGTGTTAAAACGTCTATAGCCTATATTTTTCAGAAATAAATGATACATAGAGGTTTTCACACTTTAGAAAGCATTCTGATATAAAATTAGCTCCCCAAATTTATTTTGAATAGAGTCTCATAGTACTTCATAAGTATGGATATCAGCCAAAAATGGTAATGATTATAGTAAACTAGAAAATGAAAATAATTATCAGAATCATGGCTTGTCAAATCTGTTTTGTTTTCCTTAACGATCTAGGTGTGATACTCTGTCTAGACATGCACAAAATGTTTGTTGAAAAGTGATCAAATGTCAGCTAGTACTTACCCACACCAGGTAAATATTTCATTTACCTTCCTGTCCCAAATTATCCTTTCAACCCACCACAAGAATTTTCACCTAAGTGATGTGGATTGCCAAAACTCTATTTTACCTGTGTGTACCATGGTGATAAAAATACTTTATGTTCCCATAAAAGCAATTCCATATATTTGACTCTATCTAGGTAAAAGCTACTCTTCATCACCAAATTCAAACAGAACTTTTACAGGTAGAATTAGAAATCAACTTTTTGGTCAAAAGTACTTTTCCCATATATGCCAAATGTCTTAGTTTTCAAAGTGTCCTAAAAAGACCATAAAAGTATTATTACAGTGCTTGCAAATGTGGCTCTTTTTTTTTTAATAAGTTAATGATGTGGGATGAGAGATATTTCATCTTTTATACAGTTATTTGACAGTGATGAATTTAATTCATTCTATCACATTGAATGATACATTTATATTCAGTATGTAGCTTAAAATTTCATAAATGATTAAAGTCCCTGTCGTTTTAATTATAATATGCAGAGACCAGCCAGAATGTATTTGCAAAGAATAATGTACAAGTCAATAAATTTGGTGAGTACTCCTGACAATATATAAATAATGACTTTAGAAGTATAACTACCTGTATTTGAAAACTAAATAACGAAGGTCTGTGTTTGGGTTTTTTTAAACTAGCTGATCTAGCTTTCTACAAAGGCTCTTTAGGGTTATAATGTGCAGTATTAAATTGAAAACACAATAATGCAATGACATTACATTAGTAGTGAACCAATTTCAACCCAGAATCTAGTTTGAAATAAATCAAACCTGATCATGTTCCTGCCACTGGACCTTGGTCACTAAGAAGGACTTTGGGCATCCAGACCTTCCCTGGGATCCTTTAAACCAGCAATTGTCACCAAAAGAGTCCAGTCTCCTCACCCAACTGTATGGTCCAACACTCAGGACCACATTGTCTCCATCACCACGACCCACCCAATTATACATTGCCACTGACAGTTGGAGTCATTTCCATAAAGAAAAGAGCCTACTTCAATCCATCTATTCATTGATTTAGCAAATATTTACTTGCCAGGCACCACTCTATCTTGGGAAGTAACAGTAATGAACAAGACAGGCAAGGTCTGGCCAGAACCAGATTAGCCTATATGGAGTAAGAAAGGAAAGAAATCCAATGATCAGAATATTATAGGTGCTATAGGATTACATAGAATTATAAGGTATGACCCCGTCCCTCTTGGACTGTATTATATTGCATTTATTTTCGTGCATTCCTCTCTACCTCTACTTCAGCACAAGAAATGAAAACTCTACTGACAAAGCAGACAGCCCTTGCTTCAAACTTTGTTTAGGTTCAGGAATAATTGAGATAATCTAATTACTTTATGCCACTTAGTGATTCAAATGGGCAGAATGCCGTTCCTTCTCTGAGGAGGCATCTGAAACCACCCTGCACCAAAGTTCTATTAGAGAATCAACCATTCATGTTACTCTCATGTTAGTCTTAGTACGGTGAAGGTTGATCTTGGCCAAAAGACCTAGTGACTCAACCTTCTTGCTAAGATTATGAGCCTAGAGTCATCCTATGAAGAGACCAGAAGTAAGGTTTAAACTTGTTCCAGACATAATAGCATGTCATGACAAGCACAGTCATCACTCAAAGTCTGTGCTAAGAACAGAAGACAGAAAAAAAGCTGAAATGCTAATATCATATCATGTTCATTTAATTTCAAACATTTGTGGCTGAATGCTATGATTCCACAGCAGGCAACATTTTTCAAGCTCCTGGCTGCTCAGTTTATGGGACGTTTTCTCTGTATTATAACTGCAGGTTTACAACAATAGTTTTATTGCAGCTAGTCCTTTGGATATTTGTGTTTCTCAGAAGAAAAGAAAAAAGAAAGGAAGAAAAGGGAAGGGAAAAAAGGAATAGGAAGAAAGGAGAGAGAGGAAGCAAGGAAGGAAGGGAGAGAGAGAGAGGGAGGGAGGGAGGGAGGGAGGGAGGAAGGAAGGAAGGAAGGAAGGAAGGGAGAAAGGGAAGGAAGAAAGGAAGGAAATCACTCATGAATATGGACTCCAAGCTTCCAACATGTGAATTTCACACACAGAGAGATTGTTAACATACCAGATGGAACAGGAACATATAAAGAGAGGGAATTCTTTTCTGTGATGTTCTAAGAAAGAAAGCCTATACCCATTCTGACCCAGGTCCCCCTTCTTCATCTCTTCATTATCCTACAATGCCTCACCCCAACCCTTCCATTCCCAACACCACCATGGAAATGCAGAAGAAACCCTTGTGCCTGTCTTAGAACTGAAATATAAAAATTAAACCTCTGACCAAAACAGATGAGTTAATCACCATCCCTAAGCTGAGTATCTGGTAGAAACAATGACAGACCTTTAACTAGAGTGTTGCTGTGGGTGACAGCCTAATGAACTACCACCTAGAATCTCTCAGGGTTAATAAGCCACCTGTCTTGAAAGGAGCAGTCATACTGGTGTTTGAAGCCTACTCCAATACTTAAACTCTTCATGAAGTTCTCACTGTGCCAAAGGGGCTTACTAACAAAGCCACTGAGTCAGTTTAACCCAGGGAAACTGGACCCAACAGACTAGGCTATCAGAGTTTTGTGTTGAGATAATTACTGCACTAAAGAGAGCATATGGGCTGTCAGAGCTGGCACATGGCCTGCACCAGCTGTTACCTGGGCGCTTTGGAAAACCTACTGAACAGCATTTTGGATACAGCACAGCTCTGTGTAAGTTTTCCAAGGCTTCTACTGGGAATTCTTCATAATAAATTTATTCCTGTATAAGGGAGGATTGCACCCAGTCAGATAACTGGAACAAGCGTGTTAAATTTTTCTGACAGATAGAATATCACTGGCTAAAAGGGGAAAACAAACTAGGGCATAAACAGGCACAAAGCCTGAAAAGCTAAGAATAGGCAAAAACATTAACGAGAATAGGTCCCCCTACCTTCAAAATGAAAAAGGTCAGCTGAACACATTGAGATTTTCCTGAACAAACATCTGATACATAAGGTAATGTATGTAAAACATCTAGCACAGTGTCCATCACACAATAAATGGAAGCTGCTTTTTGTATTATTATTAAACTATTAATCCTTACCTGATAGACGCACTCAGGATTCCCAAACTGCCATAAAGCAGACCGTTCTTCTAGCATTGCTGCTAGAACTATTTTACCTTAGGAAAATGTTTCTCCAAGAACAGCCATCAACGTGTCAGCCAATGAATGCCTCCCAAAGACAACTTTCATCTGCGTGTAGCACGTTTTCTTCTAAAGGACTCCAAAACTTGACAATAATATCTGTGACTGACACTACTGAAAGATTCAGCCACCTCTGCAAATGCCATACAGCCTCAAACCACATGTGATGAAAAATCTGAAGATAAACCCAGAAAAAACAAAGGGGTAAAATAAGGCTTTTCACACTAGAGTTGTCATCCAAAACGACGAATTTCAATAAATATAACCCCCAAAGAGGACATTTATCATTGAGCTTTAACTCCAGTAATAATGTTATCACACTTGTAACTTACATTAAACTTTCTTAATCAAAAATCTTTTTTTTTTCTTTCAAGAACGTTAGGAAGACTAACTTTGTGCAACAGCACACTCACATTACCAAAAAGTCCTAAAGCCTTGATTTAACTTTAGTATCCAAGCAGACGGTAAGCCTGGATTTTTACTTTTAAATCCAAACTTTGTCATCTCTTTGAAAACAGAAATAGAATGAATGTGACAGTCACAGTTTTCCTCCACTTGTTTGGGAAGGAAAGCTTCACTTCAAGGAACTAATTTAAAGCCAAGTTTACTAACAAAACAGGTCTTTTCTTTTGAATCAGACACTAACTACCCTTAGTCTCGATTAAGTGAATTTACCTTGAGAAAATATAGGGCAGTTAAAGACAAGCTACGGAGGTATTACGTCCAGTCTCCTGTGTCGTATTTCCAGAGGGACAGCAGATTTGGGTTCTCAGACAAAGAAAGGCATGTTTCCGTGGAATGGGTGAATATCCAACTTGGAAAAATCCAGTCATCAGATTTAAATTGTTAAAACCTGTGCCTTCAAAACACTCAGGACATTTAGAAAATCTACCGCGTTACATGACAGTAAGCGCATCACCACATTCTATTTTGCAAGCTTTAGCAAATAAAAAAATCCCCCAGAAGAATCTTAATTCTTATCTATGGAAAACATTAAACTGCTAAGCGCTGACAACTGGAATTAGTCCTTAAATCTCTAATGAGAATAATAAAACATGAGTGCAGTTTGTGCTGTAACTTGATAAGGCCTGAATTTACTTGCAGTTAGGAAAAGTCACTGATCCAGCAGTATGGCTTTTTACTCCCTGAGGTCCAGGAAACAGTATCTGTCGGCTTGGAACCTCCTCTGTGGTAAGCACTTCTTATCTGTGCTATCAGAGGCTGGAGATAGCAGGGTAATATCTAGTAACAGCAGCTTTATGAGATGATCCATTACTGATTTAAATCAATCTCCAGCAGGTAGTTCTCCTTAACCCATCAGAGCAGAACTGACCCCCGCCCCAGAGAACTCACAGACTCTCTCCAGATGCAGAAACTCCCTGGGAAGACATTAACGGCAAAACATCACGTTGGGTCGTCTAAACCAAGCATCTTTTTAAAACCTCACCGCTCTGAAAGATTGTAATATTGAGGCCCCTGACCAAAACTTGAAATCCAGTTTTAGTCATGATCAATTCTGTGTTTGCTCTATAGATATTCAGAGAAGGAGCTTAATGAGCCTGTTAGCAATTTGCAAAGACCCAACAACTTGCTGGGAGGAACCTGATGAGGAAATAACTTCCACTTTCTACGCTTAAGGAATTTTGTTAAAGACATATTTGCTGGGAAACAAGTCCAGCTGTTTGTAGGCACAGGCCAGCATACATGCGAGGAATGTTTAAGAGCAAATTAAGCCCTGCATTTCAGGAATTAAGTGAGGGGGGACGTCAGATGGGCATACAGTTCAGAAGTTCTAAATGAAAAATGTTCTTGAATATCTTAACAGTTGGATAAATAAATGCTAAAGATAGATTTCAGTCTTACTTATAAGGTCAAATGAATATATCTATTTTTCACACACCTATAGTTGTAAAATAATAGATGTTAGTGTGTGAAGCGGCCTTAAATATTATCAATTTACCCCACTGATTTTACAGAGAGAAAATGGAGGCTCTGAGAGATTCAGTAACTTATCCAAGGTCACTAGATATTGACAGAATTGAAATCTCTTAACACCTGCTAATGCTTTTTCTGGTATACTTGCTTTTAGACAGAAGTCTTTGTGAATATACATAGCTCCACATACGCATGAGATTTTAGTACTTTCTGGGTTTCAGAACTAATTCAAGCTGTGAACAAAAACAGGAGTCATGTATTAAATATTTAAGATTAGTTATGTTGACTTTTCGTTGATGTTTTATTTCCGTATAATTAGATTTGAATACATTCACCTTTTCACTCGGTGTCAGGAGTGTGAAGTGTCAATGTCAGATACATACAGAAAAACAAAATCCGGTGCCAACTACGCCCAGTTTTGGACAACATCCCTATCCTCACCCCAACAAACACACATAATGTTGCCTTCAAAGAACGGGGTAAGGGGCTTGCCTGGTGGCGCAGTGGTTGAGAGTCCGCCTGCCAATGCAGGGGACAGGGGTTCGTGCCCCGGTTCGGGAAGATCCCACATGCCGCGGAGCGGCTGGGCCCGTGAGCCATGGCCGCTGAGCCTGCGCGTCCGGAGCCTGTGCTCTGCAACGGGAGAGGCCACAACAGTGAGAGGCCCGCGTACCGCAAAAAAAAAAAAAAAAAAAAAATAGAATGGGGTAAATATTCAAACTTCTCCACTGTTCTTCAACTGTTCATTTTCATACTCTGTGAACTCGAAGTTAGTGATGACACACTAGATTGTCATTCCATTTTACTGCAGTAGAAATTAATGAAAACATGTAAACCACAATGCTTTCCACAGTTGCTTTGTCAAACAGAAGCATGCTTTTTGATTTTCTGAGACCAGCATTTAAACACTTCTCACTAATGCAACTTTTTAAAAGTTTACTGAAGGTTCCACTAATTAACAGCATCTGGCCCGCTACAGCACTAATAACTGTTTTTATTGAGGGGGGGTATTTTATTGTTCAGAAATGTACTGATACTTAGATGCCAATAAACTGAAAAGAAAAATGCTCTTTACCAACTTTTCTGCTAGTTCCTTCTCCTTCACCTTCTCTTCCACCTCAGCCTCTGCTATCTGTGTCTCTTTCAGCTTCCAGACTCTTTCACCTGAGACTGTCCAATTGCTGAAGTGCAGGCGACCACCTAGAAAACCACAATAATGGGCTTTCCCTCAAGAGAGCCACATGGGACTTCTGTTCCTTCCTTTCATGTAGAAACGGCACGCAGGATATTTCATGATTCATTTTTTCCTTTTTGATAAGGTATGAAAGAAATATCAAAAGAAATTCAGAGATATTTCCATTTTCTCAGAATGAGATGAAGCTTCTATTTAAGAAACATGCCTTCTCTTCCCCTGGCATTCTGGGTTCATAAAGTGAGAAAATTATTTTTACTGCTATTTGGGTTTTGATGTCTGAAAACAAGATACGGTATCTTTTTACATTTTTACCCTTTCAAAGTAAATTAGTTATCTTGATGAATTTAATTAACATAAGAACTAATAACATAACAACAATGACTAGCAATTGTAATTTTAGTAAGCACCAATAACTGTTTGCTTATCAAATTAATAAAACCCCAAAATGCAGCAGGAAACATACAAGGACTAAAAGCTTTTATGTGCCCCCCAAAAAAAGATTCGACGCTCATAAATCATATAATACTCCAGCAATAACCTTTTAATATCTTAGATATTTAGTTAATCTGAAACAAGCATTTTTAATGTAATATATGTAATTATCTAAATATTGTATCCAGAGGTAGCAGGTTTGCAGAAACAGTCAGATAGCCTTTTTCCCTTGTATTACTTAACCACATTTTCTAGCAAATCTTCAAATGGCAAGGTTGTTCCTAAGATTTAAGAGCTGGGCATTTTTATATTTTGTGCGCCATAATCAAATCACTTTGTCACTTATCGCTTCAACATGCTTGGGTTTTTCAATGATTTTATGCATTCAGATTCCTGGATGTTTTAGCCATCTTATCAGACCTTCACTTTAAAGGAAACCAGGATCAATGGATTTAGTATCACATATACCATATTTATTCAATGGCCTAAAGCTATAGTTCTTCTCTCCTGTCTTATCTTTGCAAGACTTAATTCCCTCATACAAAAATAGGAGCCCTGTATTAATATTTTTAAACCAAAATCACATCCAACTGTATGATCTTTTCAATCACTCTGGATGTGACTGTAAAACACATGCTGACAGTACTTTACCTGCTTTACCAATGACCTTGTTTAGAAATGACTTAATGTCACATTTCAGAAAAGTTTGCTGTGAAACTACCTTTGGCCAATTTTACCAAAAAAAAAAAAAAAAAGGCAGTTCAGTCAGGGGCCATGAGGACAATTTCAAGACATTTATATCAGACACCAATTCAATATTCCTCTGCATTTTACATTACAATCCCAGAAATTCAGAAGGCCTTTCAAAAGGGAACACTTGGACATTTTAAAATAAATCTAAATATAGTACACATTTTGGTTGTCCTTCTCACTTCAGTTATAATAGCACAGAGGAGAGGGCAGGAATTCCAGCACAATTAGGATATCTGTACAGCAAATATAAATTTTAAATGGATTTACTTTTTGCTTACTGTTTATACCACTCTTGGAAATTTGATTTGAATAAAAAATGTATTTCCCTCTTAGGTTTGAAGCATTTTCCCCACCCTAAATGAGTATTATTCATACGTTCACACAGAAAGGAAGATAAGTAATAATACAGTACAGGCGCCAAGTAAAATCTAGCCCAGTACAGACAGCGTAATAATGATGTCATTAAGACTCCTGGCTGAATGGGATTCAGACAGAACTGTTGTATAGCTGCAGACATAAATTTGAAAGAACTTTTTGGCTACATTCTCAGACTTACCTTGAGAGATATTTAGGAGCTCCAGCAAAATGAGTTGAGAGAAATGCACTCAAAAGAAGAAGGTGTGCAGACTGCAGACAGATGTAGGCCCTATCGGTGTATCCTTCTGAGATACAGGAGGAAACAGTTTGCTAAATGGATAAAGACAGAGAAACAGTCTGAAGAAGAAGAAAACAGAAAACAAATAAACCTTAATTCTAGCACAAATGAATGAGAGAAAGGCAATTGTGGGGCTGCTCGAAGCCTTTTTGCCTAGCTGAATGAAAGCAATCCCTAAGACTGAATGGGTAATGAGATCCTGGCTCCTGAGATTTTAGCTTTCTTAATCATGTTCATAATTAATTCAAGAACATTGATAATTTCATTACATTCTTTTTGTCTTATCAATAAATGATGTGCCTGCACTTTTGGTCCTGTGTACAGGGAGGGGAGAGATGCTTTGGGTAATACTGCACCAGGAATAGTGGATATATATGATCCAAAAAGGTGAAGTGGTAATTATTATCCTTGACCAGGCTTCTATTATCAGAACACGATGACAAGCAGCCACAAATAATTAATAAGCTTTTTATGCAGAAATGCAAAGCCTTTGAAGAAAAATATGCTGCAAGTAGAATTCCTTACCGAAGATTATGTACATAGCACAACACACCTCTCCAGAGAAACAGTTTGAAATGGCACTCACTGAAAAGCTTGCATCACAAAGACAAGAAGAAAATCAATAACTTGTTTTTAAAATATCGTTTTAAAAAACTTTTTCTTTATCTTGACGTTTTATTTAAAAAAAATCTGTGCCCTTGCAGTTGTCTTCCTGAAGTCCTTTTCAGGGTCGACATACAAAGATGTTAAACTGACTACCCACTCAGTAAAACCTCCTTTTTTAAGCCAAGACAGAAAGCTCTGTCATTAACTGTCAGTCATCATCAAAGGGGACCTTTTCCTTTACGGTTTTCTATTCACCCCCATGTAAATTTTCACAAAGCCATCACTCATTAGTTTCACAATCCGTGTTCAAGGCTTGGGAGGGAATGTTTAATGCCACTTAATCGCACGAAACAGAAAGGCAGCCTCATCTCCCAAATGGTTTAGATAATTAACGCCAAATTAAAAACTGGTCAGTTAGGAAGAGCGGCAAATATGAGAATTCTCCTAATTGATAACAAGAATAACATTTCAGCTTTCAATATAAAGTGTGCTCCTGCAAAGAATCCGTGCTCAAGTGCACAGAAATGATATACTGGCTAACATTATTTTTAAGTAGACCGATATGGCAGGATAAAATTTCAGTGGTGGAAACCATTCCATAAAAGTGTCTTTGAACTGACTGTGCTATTAAAGATACAAACAGTTCAAAGGATGCAAAGAAGTATGCATGTTGGCACTTCGATCTGATTGCTAAACAAAATAGTCTCTGAGAAGACACTGCAGAATCACTTAGCAAAGCAAGCTGTTGCCCGCGACATTGATATATGGGACAGACATGATGTATATACTGGGTGGCTTTATCAGTAAATCACTGACTCTATTTACTTCCCCAAGGAAAAAGACCTGTCCCTGAAAGAGAACTCTTTGTTAGAACCACCGGTAGGGGATTAATATTGGCAAAACATTCAATTTGGATATAGTCCTGCAGAAGATTCATAAAACAATAATTTAATAAGTTAACGGACAAAGATTTAGCACGTTGGCAGCATATAACTGCCTAGAGAACATTAACTTTATTAATTTCATCAAATTATTTCTCTGTGAACTCAATTATATAGGTCCTAGCCACGAGCAACCTATTTCTCAACTAAAGACAACAAATTTGAGAAATCCTAAGTCCCTAAAAATTACTTTTCAATAACATGCAAAATTTCAGCACCTTATAGACCAATTGCTACATAAAACACTATGAGATGACAGTTAAATTTAAGCTTAGATGTCAATTTCCATGTCTCACATATTTAAACACATTTCAGCTCTGCTCTTAAAGTTCCAGATAGGAGTTGTACGTTGCAAACCAAATATGCCTATCAATATTCCAAGTTAATGCAGATCCAACTGAATTTCAGGGACAGAAGCTGGAATTGTAAGTGCTTTCTGTGCCATTTCAGAAAAGCAGTAAAATTAGAAAGACAAATAATAAATATATACGGTGGCGTGTAGCCTGCAGTAAAGTGTTTTAAATCCTACAGCTTTTGCATGGGTACTGCCATCAAGACATTGTTCTTAACACGTCTTTCAAATTCTCACCCCACATCCAATCATCAAGTTGTAATGCTTCAATTTCCCAAATGTCTCTGCGAACTGTTCACTTCTCTCCACTCCCAAAGCCAGCACCTCATTCAAGCCATCAGTCCCTGTTACCTAAGTTTTGTCATTTTTCAGTGTCCTAGTGTCACCCTCTTCTTCTTGCTCTCACACTACTACCCATTATCTTTTCAAAACACAAATCTGATCGTGCCATTCCTGTGCTTCAACCTTCAATGGCTCCCCATTTCCCTCTGGTAAGATTGCTTACTACACCCTTTTGATCTGGCTCCTCTTTACCTCTCTTAGCCTCATTTTATTAACCATACTGTTCCCCCAGTCATGGGAATTACTTTCTGTTCCCCAGACTGCTCTTTTCACTCAACTTTTGGTACGTGCAGCTCCCTTGCCATACCCAGTGATGAATGGCCAGTTATTTTCTAACAGGAGTTTATAAGTCTTTTGAAGATTTTTTTCAGTTGCTCTTTACTTCTCAAAGTTCATGTTAAAATCGAGTCTTTATCAGCAGAATTGGTGGTTCTACTTTGGTTGATTTTATTTTTTGGCTGTGCCAGGTCTTAGCTGTGGCACTCAGGATCTTTTTTAATTGTAGCATGTGGGATCTTTTAGTTGTGGCATGCGGCGTCTTTTAGTTGCAGCATGCAGGATCTTTAGCTGCGGCATGCGAACATTTAGTTGCGGCATGTGGGATCTAGTTCCTTGACTAGGGATTGAACCCGGGCCCCCTGCACTGGAAGCGTGGAGTCTTAGTCACTGGACCACCAGGGAAGTCCCTGGTTGATTCTTGCTACCATCTATCAGTGGGCTTTAGTGCCACCTAACCCCCCTGGCAGTCATACTAGCTGCTCAAAATTGTCATCACTCTCTGTAGTCTCTGCTGTATTCTTCCCCGCCAGACTGAAGGGTGTCAAGTATAAGCAGAGAGTCTCATCTGTGTTTACATTTGATCAAATATCGTCTCTTCTTGAAAAAGCAGGGTATTGCTCCTTTCATCTCATTAGAGTGAGATCCTTAGTCTCTATTACAATTATTTTTTCAGATTCAGATACATTTTCACTTTCTTCTGTTTTGCATCTGTGTTTGAGTCTGCATAAGAAGATGAAGGTGGCTGAAACTGAGAAAACCAGATAAAATGGCTTGAGTAAACATCATAAAAATATGTCAAATTTTAGTCAATTTTGACTGCAGTTTTTTCTTGTTTTCTCTCTTGCTTCCTTAAAACTAAAAATAAAATTTAATATAGGGGAAAATGTGTAGTCCTGACTTCTTACATATTAAATACCTTGAGTAGCCTCAATATTGTGGCAATCAGGAGGAATTAAATACGAGGACACAAGTGGGTGTGTGGATATAATGGGGGCTCAATAAATCTTTGTTGAAGTAATAAATGAAAGTAGATTAAGCTATAAAACTCAGATTTTAGGACATCACTCTACATTTTCACCTCTTTTCTATGAAAAATTCAAAATGTGATCTATTTCATGTACTAAGGCATGGAAATGTGTGATATATTTTGTAAAGATTTTCATCAACAGCACATTTTTTAAAAGTTTCAACGCTTTAAGTGTTCTTGAAATTCCCTTATCAGTAAGAACTCACTCCCTGGTGATAGCAAATAAGTATAGTATAATTGCAAAACACAGTGTCTCACCAGAATAAAAAGAGAACGGGGAGAGGGCAAAGGCTTAGCCATTTATAAGGAGTTAATAAATCGCTGTAGATTAACAGAGGGGTAAAGTTAACTGATGCCTGAGTGAGACAATAGCCAGGGGGCGCTAGAGGGCTGGAGCCACGTGGTCGACACGGGAAGAACCGCTTGCTCTTTGACAAAAACAGGTTAGCGAATTTCACTAGTATCTTAGTTTATTACTTCATATTGGAAGTAATTTCAAAGTTTATTTTACCAGAGCATTAACTCAGAGAATGATTTAGAGGAACTGATAATATTTATGTTGCTAATCAAACATAAGGAGAAAAGGACATATATTTTTACCCTTTCTCTTTTTTCTATTTTAGAAAGCCATTTTCTTCTGTTCACATTTAAGTTTGAGTCCTTTCCTTTTTATAGTTGGAGATTCAGAGGCTCAAATAAGAGTTAAAACAAAGTTCTCGAAATACAAACAACAAAAAGAACTTTTTTTCTACAATAAATTTCCTTATATACCCACACTTACAAGTTTAGCATCTTTTAGAATTTGAAAAGTTCAGTTAATTAAATAGAACCCACATAGGTTAATAAATATTCCACAGGAAAGCATTTTTTTCAGGAGCATACTGAAATGTTTTACTTTAATCTTTTTCTCTCTTTTTTTTTTTTTTTTTTGCGGTACACGGGCCTCTCACTGCTGTGGCCTCTCCCGTTGCGGAGCACAGGCTCCAGACGCGCAGGCTCAGCGGCCATGGCTCACGGGCCTAGCCGCTCCGCGGCATGTGGGATCTTCCCGGGCCAGGGCACGAACCCGTGTCCCCTGCATCGGCAGGCGGACTCTCAACCACTGCGCCACCAGGGAAGCCCCTTTTCTCTTTTTTTGATGGACATTCTTAGAAGCTGTTTCTTAGACAGTTTTAAACTCTCCCTTAATCTGAAATGATATATATTAAGTATTTAGTTTTTTCTCGATGATGCAAAGTCAGATTTGTGCTAGCTCAGCACTACTGCTCTGTAAAACCATGACCGCAGAGACATGTATGTCATACCAGCTTCATGTTGTACGTAAACGGAGGCTGAGGGAAGTTGAGTTGCCCTGAGTCACAGCGCTTATAACTGGTGAAAGCAGTATTTCCCCCATTCACTTTGTGACCTCTAATTAACGTAGGCAGTCTAAATGACAAAATTCAATCGAAATAGCCGACTATGAATAACCTAACTTGACCTTTGGCCTACTGTCTAGGTGGTCTTCCCTTTCCATAGGGTTTTCTTCATTTGGAAACAGAAGATTTCAGGATCCCAGTAGCAGTGGATTTCTTTCTCAAAAAAGTTTCCCAGAAATCCCGGAATTCCAAGGGGCAAGGGTGCAGAGACACAATCCACCTTGTTTGGAGTGTAGGGAAGGGAGGCATTGTTGGAGGTCACCTCTGGGAGAGAGTAAGCGAGTTTAAAACACTGGTGCCTCACAGTGGGGCTGGCTGTCCATGAGGACAGAGGAGAGCACAGCTCCAGGGTAACCAAGAAGGCCCCTACCACAATGGGGGTGAGGGAAGCAATGGGGTTAGCGGGGACCCAGGGCATATCTGGCAATTCCGGAAACTTCTGGTTGTCATAACAGGAAGAAGGTGCTACACGCATCTAGTGGGAAGAGGCCAGAGACGTTGTTAAACATATTGCAAGCCTTTCACAACACCCTTCTTCTCCCTCTTCCCTCAGTCTTGTTGAGGGTGGAGTTGGATAGCAGAGGTAGCACATAATTTCCTCTTCTTTCACTTTTCACTTAGGCAGCTGGGGCGAGCAGACCACTGAGCTGCTTTCCCCCTACCTTCCCCTTCCTCAGGCTTCCTCGTAGCCTCGTGGTTAGGAGCGTGGGCTCTGGAGTCACATAGACATGATTTGATCCTAGATTAGCTATGGGACTACAGGCAAATTATCTTATTTAAGCCTCAGTTTCCACATCGGTAAAACTGACAACATAATAGTACTTACCTCCCAAGTTGAAGGTCGGACTGTTTTCTCAGTTCCTAGCACCATAGTTTTTGTCTAGATCTGGTTGCTTTTGTTTTTCTTTTTCTTTTTTGCACGGACTACTATTATAGTCACTTCATTGGGCATTAGCTACTAGTTTGGTCTGCTCTGTGTGTCATTATCTCTTCACTTTGGAGGGAATGACTCCCTTTCTCAATCTAAGTCATTCAATGAGACTTTTCCCTAGTGCAGGTGTGGGTAGACTAGGCTCGATCAATTAGAACGTTCCATCTCCCTGGCCACAGTAATCAGTTCCAGGATGAGAACCAAGTCAGGCCAGCAAAATCCATCCCAGGGAAATAGGTGTTCTCTTTTCTCTGGGACTATTTCTCAGTGATGGAAAATGAATACAGCCAAGGAGCTTGCTAAACATAAAGCCAACCCAGAGACAAGCAGAGCCAAGAGATGCAAAGAGCAAGAGAGAGAGAGAAGTAGATTCCTGACAGATCGGCTGAACACCTGGGTCCAGCCAGCCCTGTAGCAAGTTCTACCTCTAGATTTTCAATTACGTAAGCCATTTTTTTCTTTTTTTTGCTTAAGTCTATGTGAATAGATTTCTGTAATTTGTGAAAACAGGAACAACACAAGAAGAGTTTTGATCTCTCCATCTTTGTATTCCTCATACAGGCTACTATATCATTTTTTACATTGTAGGATCTCAAAAATGTGCAATTAGATGGAATCTAATTCATTTAAGAAATGGATAATATGAAACTAGAAGACTGCAGGGGGAAAAGGAGATGAAGTGTGAAGCGAAAATCCAGAGGCATAGGAGTTATTAGAGATAATGGAAAGCCACAGGCAACTGGCAATTAAATGGTTAATAGAAGCTTTAAGCCTTGGGGCTGGTGAGGAAGGAGGTGTTCAGGGCAAAGCTTTGCAGGGAAGGGAAGTGTAGCAATGGTTTCTGCCCATTCTGAGTTGGACATGGGCCAGGGAGGCACAGCAGTCGATAGGATGCATCAACAAATTCTATAGCAGTCAATGACTGAGATGAGAGCGATGCACCATCAACATGGTGCCAGGGAAAGAATACAACGCAATTGCGCCCCTTCTGGGCAACTGTGACATAGCAGCGAGAAGATCCACAGCCGAGCCTCAGCTCTGCAGCTTTCTGGGATGGTAATTTTCAAATTACTTAATTCTCTGAGTTTCTGCTTCATTATCTGAAAAATAGAGATAAAGGTTCCATTCCTCTGGCTGGTTGTGAGCTCTAAATGAGTAAGCATTTGCGAAGGTGCTCAGCGCAGTAGATGTTCCAACCCTTTTGAGAAAGAGGCAGAACATAAGGAAGTACCCAAACTGGCCGAAAATGTTTATTAAGCATTTAAATGCACCAGACACCATACTAGGTGCCGGGGAGGCAAAAATATGTAAGACAGTCCTTTCTTTCAGGGCACAGTTTAGTGGGAAGCACAGACGGGTAAGTACCTTCATGAAAACACACTTTGATAACCACTGCAACAGAAGAACAAACCGGAACCCAGAGAAGATAGACATTCACTCTGGCTTTAGAAGTCAAGAAAGGTTTAATTAACTCAGGAGTTGAAGAGGGCTTCAAAGAAAATGGGGCTTTTAGATGGACTGTAGGAGAATCAATAGGAATTTTCCAGAATTTTTGTAAGTTAAAACGAAGAGGAAGTTATTTGTAATAACTGGAAAATTTCTAAAATCTGTTTCAAATAAAAAAACACCATGGTTCTGATATATGGATGGCAAATGCGCACAGGTAGAGAACGCAAATTTAAACCACACTATCAGAATAACTAAAATAAAAAATAATGACAACACTAAATCTTGGCTAGGATGTGGAGAAATTGGATCTCACACACTTCTGGTGAGAATGTGAAATAGTACAACCACTCTAGAAAACCTTTTAACAATTTCTTATAAAATTAAACGTGCAACTTCTATATGAGCTAGCAAATGGCACCCTTGAGCATTTATCTCAGAGAAATGGAAATTCTTCTTCTTGCAAAAAAAAAAAAAAACCGCCCTTCAACAAAACAAAACTGTACAGAAGTGTTCATAGCAGCTTAACTTGTAATAGCCCAAATACTGAAATTAGTCTAGATGTTTTCCAACTGGCCACTGGTTAAACAAACTGTGGTACATCCAAACCATGGAATAGTACTTAGCAATAAAAAGAAGGAATTATTGATAAACACAGTCTTGATGTCTGCAGAAAATTATGCTAAGTGGGAAAAAAAAGCCAGTAACCAAAGGTTATATCTGTTTGCTTCTGTTTGTATAACATTTTTTAAATGACAAAATTTTAGAAATGGAGCTAAAGGATAATGGTTGCCATATATCCAGACAAAACTGTAATTTGAAAAGCTACATGCACCCCAGTGTTCATAGCAGCACTATTTACAATAGCCAAGACATGGAAGCAACCTAAATGTCCATCGACAGATAAATGGATAAAGAAGATGTGGTATATATGTATATACATACACAAGGAAATATTACTCAGCCATAAAAAAGAATGAAATAATGCCATTTGCAGCAACATGGATGGACCTAGAGATTATCATACAAAGTGGAGTAAGTCAGAAAGAGAAAGACAAATACCATATGTTATCACTTATATGTGGAATCTAAAATACAACATAAATGAACATATCTATGAAACAGAAACAGACTCATAGAGAACAGACTTGTGGTTGCCAAGGGGGAGCGGGGGAAGGATTGGGAGTTTGGGATTAGCAGATGCAAACTATTATAGGATGGATAAACAACAAGGTCCTACTGTATAGCACAGGGAACTATATTCAATATCCTGTGATAAACCATAATGGAAAAGAATATGAAAAAGACTATATGTATAAATGAATCACTTTGCTATACAACAGAAATTAACACAACACTTTAAATCAACTATACTTCTATAAAATTTTTTTAAAAAGAAGAAGAATGGTTGCCTGAGGTCAGAGATAGAGGAGGGGGCAAAAGGGAGGTGGGACGGGTCTTTGTGGTGATGGATCTGTTCTGTATCTTGACTGTGGTGGTGGATACATGAACTTACACATGTGATGAACATTGACAGAAATAAATACACACATACACACAAATGAGTACCAGTAAAATTGGGGAAATCTGAATAAATTTGGTAGATTGTGTAGATTACATCAATGTCAATCTCCCGGTTGTGATATTCTACTAGAGTTATTTCAATATTAACATTAGGTAAAACTGGTTAAAGTTTCACAGGAGATCACTCTGTTTCATTTCTTATAACAACATATGAATCGACAATTATCTCAATAAAAATCTCAATTTAAAAAACCACTATGGTTCTGTATTATAAAGTAACTGAGGTTTCCTTTAACATAATTTAGGGATTTTTTAGTTCTTTTTATTCTGTGAGGATTTATTGCATCCATAATTTCAACTGCAGCCTGATATTTGCCATTTATATCTCGTGTCAGCTTACCCTGCTGGGGTCAACCTCTCCTTCCTTTGGCCCCTACCATGCATTGTAGTCTATCTCTTTAATAGTAACTATGCGCTGATTGGGGTCCCTTTTCTTCCAATGCTATGGCAGACACCAAATGTGTTTATGAGAATGTGTTTCTGTTACCCCCTAGGCACAAGGCTGCTCCACGTTCCCCAGCTTCCCTGGTAGTTAAGTATGACTTTGTGACCAAGTTCTGGGCCATGGAATGTGGGCAGAAGTGATGTATGTCACGCCCTGTCCTGACTCATAAACTCCTCTGGTGTGATCCTCTGCACTCTCTGTTCTGATTAGATACCAGGAGCCAGCAGAGGACCCTACAGTCCTAGGAGAAAGCAAGCCCTCAACGCAAGAAGCCTGAGACTCTGAATGACCACCCAGAAGGCCTCTCGCCAATAGGAACTAAATTTATATTGTGTTAAGCCATTGAATTTTGGGTGTTTGTATTAGAGAACATAATGTTATTCACCCTGATAAATAACGTATGCTTGGACTTCCCTGGTGGCGCAGTGGTTAAGAATCCACCTGCCAATGCAGGGGACAGGGGTTTGATCCCTGGTCCAGGAAGATCCCACATGCCGCAGAGCAATTAAGCCCTTGCGCCACAACTACTGAGCCTGCACTGTAGAGCCCGTCAGCCACAACTACTGAGCCTGCAAGACACAACTACTGAAGCCTGCAAGCCACAACTACTGAAGCCTGCATTCCTAGAGCCCACACTCTGCAACAAGAGAAGCCACCACAATGAGAAGCCCGCATGCTGCAATGAAGAGTAGCCCCCGCTCGCCACAACTAGAGAAAGGTCGCACACAGCAAAGAAGACCCAATGCAGCCAAAAAACAAATAAATAAATAAAATTTAAAAAGAAAATGTATGCTGGTCTCCACACTAGACTCTGGGCTCATTGAGAGTAAAAACTGTGTTTTGTTCACCTTTATATTCCTGGAGCCCAGAACAGTGCCTGACACAGAGAAGCTGCCTCATAACTGCTTGCTGACAATCATGCTTCCATCAGTAACAGACTTCTCATCCTTGAATGTGATAGGAAAGCCTAGGATTTCATTCCCAGGACCAAATTCTCATGAATGGCCTCGAGAAGAAGCAGGGCTCAGATAAGCAAAGGTGCGAATTACTACTTGGTTACTTCATCTCCTGCTCTTCAGCACATTTCATTCTGTAAGTGAAAAACACATCTGGTTTATCAGAACCTAACGGATTTAAATATAATTTATTCTCAAATTCAGTAAGTTTCACTAAATAAATATTTCTGTAAAAATTTAACAGCAAAAACTCTAGTGAGAGCTCATGTATAGAGACCTTCATTATTTTTTAGAAAAATACCACAAGACACTTACTGCACTATGAAATTGTATAAATAATTAAAGTCGAACCTCACATATCAAAAAAAGTGACATAAATACTTTTCATGATATATTATCCTTTTACTTTGTGGGTTGGCTTGCTTACTAGATAATTTGCAAAAAAAAATCCACCCATCAAAAATAGGTCATCAGGTCACTGGGTTGAATTTATGACTGTGGAATTCTGGAGTTTTACTTCAGTAAAGAAATGACATATTTTCTTTGTACCTTATCTAAGTATGCACACACTTCATATATTCAAATCCCAAGAGAAAAATACGACTATACTTTTATAAATATGTTTTCCCTTTAACCAGCTTGTTTTGTGTACTATTTAATATCCCCTTATTACAATATTTTCTTAATACTGTGATTGCTGTGGATAGCTACACTATTCACAGTGATAACTACATTGTCACAGTATTTGACAGGTGGAAAAGGACTTAAATATCTCTAGTCCAATACATTTATTTACAGAAAAAAAGAAACCATCTTCCAGAGGTTATGTGACTGTAGGCGTTCACACTGATGATAAGTAGAAAAGCCAAGTCAAGAACCCACACTCCTAACTCTGGCCAATGATGCCTTGGATTCTAGAAAATGAATTCAATGTTGATTATAAGACCCTGTAAGCTAAAATAAGAGTTTTGCTAAGAATAAATTATTTATATGACTTTATTCTTCTGATTAAAACTCATATATAATTACATAGGAGTGGCAATTGAATAGATTTTGGTTTCTTAATATTTAATTCAACATTTATTAATTTGAATTTTATGGGGCTTTCCCTGGGTATTAACTTTTGTCAGGTCCAAACTCTTTTTAAGACCCTCAAAAACATACAGTCCTATGCAGAGTTTTCGTAATCACCCTCATTATTCTTTGTATTTTTAAGGCTTGAGCTTTTACATTTAACTCTTTAATCGACGTGAATTTTTTTCTATAGTGTAAAGCGAGAATTAAAATTTCTGTTTGTCTAATTAACTAATCTTTGTGCTTTCCCCACTTATCTGTGATGCCTCTTTATCACATACAGTATTCTTTTGGATAATGGTCTATTTTTCAAGTTTTTTTCTATGCTGTTGAGTATATTTTTATAGTAGTGTATTATCAATCAAGATAGACTAGATAGTTACAAACGACCTCAGATATCAGCAGTTTAACAAAACAGAAGTTTATTTCTCACTCAAGTAACATGTATTCTGGGGTCAGTAGGGGGCTCTGTCTATCATAGTCACCAGGAATCCAGGCTGATCAAAAACCATCTTCACACGTGCTTCCAGGATCACCGAAGTCACCCTAGTGTCTGCCCAAATGTACATCATTTTTTCTCTGTACCTTTAATCCTCAATGAATTTTGCAGATTTTCTTATTATGGGCTGTACAATTATCTTGGTGATTTTTTTTCTTGCTTTTTATCATTTAAAAATTTTTTTTGCATGACTGCTATTAAGTTGCTTTTGTGCATGTATCTTTTTTCCTCAAAGAATCATACATTTCACTTAGACTCAAATTATTAATATGAAATTGTACATAGTATGCTCATGCAGGCCATTATTATAACTTTTTTCTTATTTCTAATTTCATGCACTTGTATTTTCTTTTTAATTATTCATTAGCTTTGCTAAGTATTTATCTAGTTTGCTGAATTTCCTAAAAAATAAGCCAGTTCTTAGATTCATTTTCTAATCATGCATTTTGTTTTCTAATTCACTAATTTATACCATTCGTTTTTATTATTTTCATCTTTTTACTTTCCTTGTGGGGTTTTCTTTGCTTTCTTCTAACTGTTGAGTTCAATGATTCAATGATTCACATTCTCTCTCTTTTAATAACTAATATGTTTCAGAGCATATCTTTAAATTCGTCACATATCATGATACATATTATTCTGATATTTGTGTGTTTGAAGTAATCTGCAGCTTCATTGTGTTCTACATTAACTAAGTTATTAGGAAAGCAATCTTTTTAGCTTTTCAGGGCCTGGACATTTCTACTTAAATTGTTTAAAATAAACAATTTAACAATTCTCTTCTTGTGAGAATGTGGCCTGATAACCTTACAAATTACAATTTCCAAATTCTCCAAAATTTCACTAAGGGCACATGTGCACATGCACACACACACCACGTGTGTGTGGGGGGGGGGTGTATGTGTACCTAACCTTTACCTATAACAACATATGTTCCAGGATTCCAGAATGCTTCAGTCCATTGTTCAACTCCAGATGCATTGGATACTAGAAGTAATAGCAGATACAAAAAGAGAAGCTGCTTCTGTTTTGGCCAAAGAGGAAGATAGTTCCCAACCATCACATGACAGTTGCCCAGTCATCTGCCCATACTTCTTTACCCAAGAGGCAGGCTGAAGAAAAGGGTCAGCATGGCCCCCATCCTACTTACCAGCCAGCCGTGCTGTTCACGTTCAAAGTGCATGTGTGGGCTACAACTAGGTTCTTCAAACCAGTGTCTTCAAACCACAGGTGGCAAGACCCCCTCCCCTTCCTGAGCTCTGCCATATGGTTGAGTGTTAGCTTTACTTTTCAAGTGCATTCAAGCCTTTCAAATTTTCCGTCTACATTCCCTTTAATATACTTTTAATTTTGATTAAAATACATGCATCTTAACCCCCCTTCCCCTTGTTTTTTGAAGTGTCAGTCAGTAGTTATTTTCTTCTGTAGTTCTTCCCGCCTCTGTACATTTATTTCATTTCCCACGACACATTTTGGAAGTTTACAAAAGCCTGTGTTTTCTAAAAGATACAGAGCTCATTGTGGGTATTTTCATGGCAAGTTGGGAAAGTTCACCTTAGGGACTTTTTAGCTTGTCACCATCTTACTACAGAACGTGTGTTTTTTTAAAAACGTATGGAACAAATACAATAAGGTAAGCAGATTTTGTTCTTATACCTGCACTTCCAAATTCTCATAGCTAAGAGGAGTAATTACACGAATAAACAAAATATGTCCAGGGCTTATTATCAGAAACACTCGTCAGCCTTTAAATAATGCTTGATACTTTCCCTTAGTAAACTTCAGGACCTGGTAATAAAAAGAGCCAGTGCAATCCTCAGTATTAGAGATGGTAACCAAGTGTTCATGGAAATTCAAGTTCTTACTTCATAGGATTATTGAAAGATCTCTAGCATTAATAGTTTTCATTACAGGCTACACAGAAACTTTAAAAGTAACTGCCAAATTCTATGCCTGCTTATTTAAAGCCTTTACAATATTTTGAGTGTTGAACCAATCATAAATTTCGTGTAAATTAGTAAACTGTCATCTATGGTATTGTTCCACCTGTTAAGGTCTTACTCAAGTGATATTATCTGGAATATTTTGAACACATAAGCATGTTTAAAGAACATGCAATACAAATATTGTCGAGTACTAAATGCCTCTACCAACACCAGGAGGCAGGGCTGCAAAGGACACTGATGTGGTGCAGCAGTGGTCCCAAATTTGGGGCCAGTCACCGCCACATGGTTCCATCCACTGGCCCTCCGCTTTTCTGGAAGATGTGCAGTGAACGTGGACTCTGCTTCACTCAGCGATTCCCAGAAGGCCAAAGGCACAGCTGGCCTCCAACAAATAGAGTCAGCCTTATAGAAAACCACGTATAGAGCCGAAGCCCTGTCCCAGCAACAGCCAGACCGTCCTCTCCTTCAAAGACCAGCGATCACTCTGCTCACTTTCCATATCGGAGAAAATGCCATACAGATCAAATGCTTTACAGATCAAATAACATCAAGCACGTGTTAAGAGCCTCTCAAACCGTAAAATCCCACATAAGTGTCAGGTGCTGATATTACCATAAGAAACCTGGGTGAAAAGAAACACAGTAAGAAGGGAAGTAAGGAGGTGCTTCTCACATTTGATTCCTGGGTCTAAGGGAGATGGAATACCTTAATGACCTGGTGTCTTTCCACGTCCCTCCCCTCCCCTCTAAGACTCCTACATACATTGAAAATAGTAGATGAGCATTTGGCTCCTTGGAAAACTTGCAAATTTTGAACTAAGAGAGCGTTTCTCAAATTTTAATAGTTCACATACTCACTCTATGATTTTTGCTATATCCTCGTACAGCCTGTAACATTACTTCACAATTTTCTCTGCCTTGACTCCCTTTTTCTAAAAAATGCATTTTTTAAAAATGCAATTTTGTATTTTGTATTCCCTCCATAAATGGAAATAATAGTTCCACTGGTCATAAATATAAGCTGGACATGTAACATATACAATGAAAACCAAAAAAAAAAAAAATGTTATAAAACTCTTGGAAAATACAGTGGGTTTGCAATGGCTTTGTGAAGACAGTCACATAGGAGAGCCCAGGTGAAACCAGCAGAGCAATGGCCTGGACAAACCAGAGCATCATGAGAAATAATAAATAGTTGCTCATTTAAACATTAAGTTTGGGGTGGTTTTGAAGGCAAACTGAACAATTCACTGGAGCTTTTCTCACACCTTAACATGCACACACACTTGGGGATCCTGTTAAAAGGCACATTTTCATTCCAAAGGTCTAAGTGAGTCTTGAGAGTCTGCAGTGCTTACCAGGCGAAGGTGATATGAATGCTGGTGGCCTACGGACCACACTTGGAGTAGCAAAATTTTGTAAGAGCATAATCTTTTTCTTTAATGACTTTTTGGTTCTTACATTAGTCTGCTAGGGCTACCATAACAAAGTACCACAGACTGGGTGGCTTAGATAACAGAAATTTATTTTCTTACAATTCTGGAGGCTAGGAGTCCAAGATCAAGGTGTCGGCAGGGTTGGTTTCTTCTAAGGTCTCTCTCTGTCTTGTAGATGGCTGTCTTCCCCCTGGGTCCTCACATGGCCTTCCCTCTGTGTCTGTCTGTGTCCTAATCTCCTCTTCCTATAAGGACCCCAATCATACTGGATTAGGGCCTACCCCAAGGACCTCATTTAACTTTAGTTACCACTTTAAAGACCCTGTCTCCTAATACAGTCACATTCTGAGGTACGGGGAATCAGAACTTCAACATGTGAATATTGTGGGTTAGGGGAATCAGAACTTCAACATGTGAATATTGCGAGGGACACAATTCACCCATAACAGCTATTTAGAAAAGCTTAAAGAGAAAATCATGGTATCTACGCTGGGGCTTAAAAAATAACTTGAATTTTGTAGCAGCCAAGAAGGATGAGGCTTATTTGGGGGCACTGAGAGGACAACTGGAGCTCAATCTGGTCAACTTGGGAGACGCATTTATTTATTCATTTATTTGTTTGTTTTAGGCCACGCTGCTTGTCATGTAGGATCTTAGTTCCTGCACCAGGCATCGAACCCATGCCCTCTGCATTGGAAGTGCGGAGTCCCAACCACTGGACCACTGGGGAATTCCCTGTACATGCATATATTTTTCTTTTTATTAGTTTGGCACAATGATGCCACTTTTTTTAAAAAACATTTTTATTGGAGTATAATTGCTTTACAATGGTGTGTTAGTTTCTGCTTTGTAACAAAGTGAATCAACTATACATATACATATGTCCCCATATCTCCTCCCTCTTGCGTCTCCCTCCCTCCCACCCTCCCTATCCCACCCCTCCAGGCAGTCACAAAGCACCGAGCTGATCTCCCTGTGCTATGCGGCTGCTTCCCACTTGCTATCTATTTTACGTTTGGTAGTGTATATGTCCATGCCTCTCTCTCACTTTGTCACAGCTCACCCTTCCCCCTCCCCATGTCCTCAAGTCCGTTCTCTAGTAGGTCTGCGTCTTTATTGCTCTGCATGCATTTTATCAATACAAATAGAATTGGGCAGGACTCGACAGACTCCGGCTCAGATGCTACTGCATTGAGCACTTTGATTGTTTTTAAGAGTGTTTCATTACTGCCAGATACTCAGAATCCATCCCCTGTCCCCCACAAACTTCAATTCCCAAGCTACAGAGCACAGCTTCTGGTCATTAAGAGAGAGTGCACTGGGCAGACTCAGCCCCAGACTCTGTCCCTCCTCCCCTGCGGCACTGTCCCTAGAGTGCTCCCAATGCAGCCTACATCCTTTCAGTCCAAGCCTGCAGGTGCTGGAACATTCCCCCAGCTGAAATCTACCTAAGCCACTGCACTGCTGTAGCCAGGGGAGGACACAAAGGCACCTCCTGCCCGTGCTTTACTCTCGGGCTGATATAATACATAATAATACATGGTATTGACATAGCACCTTTCTCAAAGGAGCTCAAAGTGCTTTCCAGACATTACCTCACAACATCCCTATGATGCTAACCCGAGAAGTGGCTCCTACAAATACAGCCCTATTCAATCAGCACAAGAAATCTAGAAACCAGCAGGTAATATATATTCTTTTAAGGATAAAAGTGGGACTACTTAAATACCACTGAGGGGCTTTTTTTTTTTTTTCAGAGTGCTTAGGTAGCACAGGCAATAAGCATCTTGGACTTAATGATTATATATTCTTTGGGCATCACATGTGCCAGTCTGGGGCACAGGAAAGATGAACAGGCTCTACAGGCCTGACTTAGGCAGCTGGGGACTTTGGAAAACTATCTGATTGACTCCGTACGTACTTCCTATTTAGCCTTTCAGGTATTTGAAAGAGATCACACAGAGATCCCACATTCACAAGAGCCAGCAGCAGTGATGAACATGGCAAGGTGTGTTAGCCTCAAAATCCCTGCTGTTGGGCATCCCAGGTGGCGCAGTGGTTGAGAGTCCGCCTGCCGATGCAGGGGACACGGGTTCGTGCCCTGGTCCGGGAAGATCCCACGTGCCGCGGAGCGGCTGGCCCGTGAGCCATGGCCGCTGAGCCTGTGCGTCCGGAGCCTGTGCTCCGCAGCGGGAGAGGCCACAACAGTGAGAGGCCCGGGTATCGCAAACAAAACAAAACAAAACAAATACCTGCTGTTGAGCAGCTCCTGTGCCTACTCTTTTCCTTACCCCTGTGCTCCAGGAAATACACACTTTCACATTCAAGTCAGAGGACAATCCTTCTTCCTCCTGCTTTCTTTTCAAGTCTTTCTAGAGGTGAGGCTTTAAGGTTGTTTAAAGACAGAGTAATAACTCTCTCCAAGAGACCAGCGCTGTCCCCAGGCCATTCATGGAAAAGAGCACGAGTCCCCGAGTCCCACAAACCCAGTTCACATTTCCATTGTCACTCACAAGCAGTGTGACTTGGGAAAAGTAGTTTTAATCCTATGTCTCCATTTCTCACCTATGAAACTGAGATAATGACGATCTCTACACCAGAGGGCTAGTAAGAGTATTAACAAAAACCACATGTAAAGAACTTAATGTCATTCCTGGCATGTCTTCAGTTTTCAATAAACATACAACAATTGCACGCAATAGTAATCACAATGATTACTATTTCCCATTTTATCCATGAAATTAGAAAGGGTTGGAGGAAGAAAGAAGAACAAGATTGTGAGAGAATCTGGGAGCCCATGCACTCAGAATTCCATATTCCCATATTCCCAGATAAGGAGTATCTCTGGGTCCACATCCTTCATGATGTCAAAAAGAATTTCATTTTGTTTTATTTTGCTACACACTTCAAAAATCTTCTCGGTCCTCTCACTGGAGTTTTACACAAGGTAAGGTTCTTTGACATACAGTTTAGAGAATTAAAAACGGTAAGTGTGATTTTAGGCAAAATTTTATTTTTAAATAAAATAGAGGAGAATAGCTAAACTTTCTGTGTTAGTTTAAAATGAGAACCCCTTTTTAGCTGCTGATTCTGATCAATAGAGAACTTGAGTTCCCATCTACTCTAACAGGCTGAGCTAGCTATTTTTCTATTCCAGGGTTATGCACGTTCTAAATAATGGAAAGTGGCCTGTGTAATGATACATATATATCCGAATTAGAGACTATTATTTTCTCTGTCTTGAAAACCCTTGATGGTATTTACATTCTAAATTAAACTGAACACTGTATATTGATTTTAATATGTTAAGATGAAATTCAATTTCATGACTACTACTAACATCACAGAACATGAGGGATCAATGTGTTTGCTGATTTCCTGCTTACAAGCAATACCTCCCTAAGGGTTTGACACAAGATTTACAAGAATATTGTTTCTGAAGATGTGTGCATAAATATGCTATCAAATAAGCTACAATGCATTGCACATTAGGCAATGAATGATTTGCTTGCTGCATTGTAATCAGCCTGGCATAAATGCTGACACAACTGTTGACGAGTTCACTGTAGTCGGGCCGCCGAGTGCAGCTCAGTTCCTTTCCCAAGGAGCAGAGCTGGCGGGAGAGGTCTCCCTATGACTGCTCTTGGAATTCACCCTGCCTGAAAAGGAGGAAGTGTGCTTCAGCTAAGATAGAGCTAGGGGTGTGCAAGATGCAACGGCTGAGATGGCAGCAGGCCCGATGGCCAATTAAGTACCAGTAAGTATATGTGTGTGTGCGTTGACTTAGCTCCTTAAAGCCTTCCTTTGACAATAAGAGAGGCACTTTAATGCAGTGGAGATGAGTATGGGCTTGGAGTTGACCAGCAATGGGGTCAAGTCCAGATTACGTAATTTACTAGCTGGGTGACCTTGGACAAATTACTGAACCTATTTGTGCCTCAATATTCTCATCTAAAAAATGGGAAGAAGAAGAAGTACCTCACAGGGTCATGAAGACTGAATGAGACAATACACATTACACCCTCCTCACGGTACTTGGCACGGAGGAAGAGCTCAATAGATGGTAACTATCATTATTAGATAAAACTCACATCCCAGTCATTCAAACACAATTTTTATTGAATTCTCATTATGAGCAAGACACTGTATAGACACTTAGGGAAATGCAGAGATTAACACAGCACAGTCCCTACTTTGGAGGGGCTCAGATCCTGGTTGGGTAGATGAATACGTAAATAACTATAATTGATGGGAAAACATGCTGAAGCGCTGAAAGAGAGGTATAATAAATTGCTATGGGAGTCTACAAGGTAAACAGATTACTCCCCGCTGGGAGGGTCGGGGAAGCTCTCTTGAAAAGGATGCCACTGGTTTTGAGTCTTGAAGAATAAATGGAATTAGAATGCGTGGGAAGTTGAATGTGCAGAGGAATAAAGATATGCAAGCAAGCATATGAGACACAGAGGCTGTCTAGCAGCTCTTGCCAGCTGGGGGTGTATGTGGTAATCTAATGGAAAAGAAGTTTGTAAAATAGATCGGAGGAAAACAACAGACAGCACTGAAGGCCAAGTTCAAGAGCTGGGTCTTTATCTGGTACAAAATGGGGAAGCTTGGAAGTTTGCTTCACTAAGAAACAAGCTGATCTGAACTCTGCAGTAGGAAAAATGAGCTAGCAGCTAACACCTATTCAGCGCGTGCCTGGCACCATCTCAGATGCTTTATGCGCATGAATTCCTTTCGTCTCCATAAAATCCTATGAGGTAAGTACTAGTATTGTCACCATTTTACCCTTGAGGAATCAGAGACACAGAGAAATTCAATCAACTGTCCATGATTACATAGTCAGGAATTGACAAAGGCAGGATTTGAATCCAGGGAATCTGGCTGCAGCCTCCATGCCCTTGACAACTAACCCCACAGTCTGCTGCTCCAGAAGAAGGTGAGTGTAGCATAAGGAGGGCCAGGGAGAACGCTGGCGCAGCGGCAGCAGCTGAGACACAATAAGAGCCTGAGGTCATACAGCTGAAGTAGGATCACGGTGCAGGGAGACAGCTGTGAGGATCAGAACAAGGGTAGAACTGATAACATTTAGGAACGAGTTTCATTTCATGCAGCGAGAACATGAGAAAGAGGATTCAAAGGCAGCCAACTTTGCCTCTAGAAAGAAGACAATTGGGGCGTTCCTGGGATGAGGCAGGACAGCACAGAGCAATACAAAGGCATCAATGTTGGAGTCTGACAGATCCTTGGGTGACCTTGCGTAATATTTGTTTATTTACCTACAGAAGTAATGATTTGTAAGGTTATTTAGGAATAACTGAGATATGTAATGTTTATATCAATAGAAGTGGCTGGAACATAGAAGACATTCAATAAACATTCATTTTCTTTCCTGCTGAAAAGAACAACAATCCTGGGAGAGAGGAGGATGGAGGATGGAAGAGCTAGACCTGCTACCCCAGAGGCTTAACCCCACTGCCTCTGGCCAAAGTCGCTCTGTCTTTAGAGATTCCACGGGGGACTTGCAGGGCAAAGCAAGAGGAAGAAGAAGACACTGGGGTTGGAGTTGGCCCCAGGCAATGCTGGATATCCATCTGCATGGAGAGGGAGGGCAGAGAGGAAGAGAGAAAGGAAAATGGTAGGGTTCTACCTTGGGGCTGACAGGCTGATAGCAGGGCAAAGCCATGTTGAATAAGAGGATGATGCCTGTATGCAAACTTCCTTTACCACCAGCCAGGCCCCACCCCCGCCGGGAGATGTCTTTGGCCTCACAGCACAATTGTGACCTTGTCATTAATCTGGAATATAAACCTAAAATCTCGAAAAGGGCCAATGGATTTTAAACCCATTTGAGGGAAGCTCTGGAGCCTCATGCCGAAGGGAGTCCTTCCTTAATAGACTTTACAGCTGAACCAGTTGGCCACCTTAATTACTGGATTCAGGAGGCCGAAGCAGGAACCAGGGAGAAGGGTCACAGAATCGATGAGACTAGATCAATTCTGCTGTCAGATTCCCAGGACGAGGAGACAACTTGTGAAAGAATCGAACCTACACCCTATGCCTTGGACTGCTGAATGCGCTAATCTATGGAGAAGAGAGAACCCGGGAAATCATTGCTCAAACACAGACGAGATTGTAAACTTTCTAGAAAAGGCAAAAGAGGGAAGAAATTCCCTCAGAGAGAAAGCTTGATAAAGCTTATGGGCAATCTTCTACTTAAAACAAGGCTCCAACCTCAGAACACCTCAGAAAGACACCTCAGAAATGGTGAGCAAGTTTTACTGAGTCAACTGAATGCCCTAGAAAGACGAAACAGAATTGTTTTTAGTGCCTAAAGCAGTGGCCTGAGCTGCCCTCAGATTATAAAGCAGCAGAAACGTTGTGCAGCAACTCTCTTAGATGCCTGCACTGGAGACTCCCTACCCCATCCCCACCCCAGAGATGCCCCTCCAACGTCCCCCATCACACCTCACTCAAGGGCCCACACCACTTCATTACTGATTGTTTCCTCCCGGCCAACCTGGACTCCCTAGACATGCTTTGTCCTTAGCTCCGAAACCCTCGTGACTTTATCCAGCCCCACAGACCTCAAGGCTGAGTGCCTTCAGCTGATGTTGCCAGCTCATCATCACTGTGAGAGTGTTGCAGTCATTCTAGAAGAGTAGTTCTCAAAGTATGGTCTGAGGCCAGGTCCCTGAGACACTTCCCTGGAACTTACAAGGGACTCCCTTTTCCAATTATGTATCTGTCTAAAGCTGTTTTCTCCTTTATATGCGTCAATCAAAAGGACATAATGCAACCCATTGAATGTAGGAGCAGATATGAAAATTCAACTATCATTTATAAAGCCAGACACTTTTAAAAGATGCCAAAATACAAAACACTACTCTTCACAGATTTTTGTTGTTGTTGTTTTGGAAAATATAATTATTTTTCCAAAAAATATTGTTTATGCTAACATATTATAGACTTATGATGTTAGTTTTATTATGTTATTCTTAAATAAATTAAAATACTATAAACGTTCTCAGTTTTAATTGCTAATATGGTTAATATCAATCGATATAACCCACCCCCCAAAAAAACCCTTTGGGGTCAATAATTTTTGACAATGTAAAGGGATCCTTTAAAAGCTTGAGAACTGCTGTTCTAGAAGAACGTTGCCTGTTTTGCTTTCCATGTTGGTTGTGATTTCATCTAGGCTGAGAAGATAAGATTCTTCAGACACATTTATTATAGAAAACGGCCAGCACGGAATTGTGGGGAGACCCTTGTTCTGGTAATACAACTGTCAAATCAACTGTCTTTTGGTAAATAAATACAATGCCATTCTCTATACTCTTTAGAACTTTTTATAAAGAAATAAAAATATAACCACAATTCACAAAACCGACCATAAATCTTAACCACTACTGGGATAACTTTCAGATACTGGTTAACTACAGGCTCTAGTCCTATCCAATCTAGCTTATTTCAGGGTAAGTAGCTAAAGTACAAGTGCTAATTACCAATCTTATATTTTACTGCTTCTTGAGCAGTGATTCCCAAGGCACTATTCTGAGCCCCACCCCAGATTTCCTGAGGCAGGATCTCCCAGTGTGAATCCAGGAAACCTGCATTTTTTAATAAGGGCCCCAAGTGATACACTGTGCAGCCAGGTTTGGGAACTAACTTAGAGTATTTTGCCTGAACCAAAGCTGTCAAATTACCTACTCTAATTCATTTTTTTCATCAGGCCTTGGTCATTACCAAAAAAAAACAAAAAAACAAAAAAAAAAAATGGAAAGGAGGTAGAAGTTGCAACTTTACCAGAGCTAGAAGCAGTAAAAAGTTTGATGGGAAGAGCTGGGTCAATGAATATTTGCTTTTAAATGCTTCCCAGAACATCCCTGGTGGCTTTATCACCACTCTGGGATCTCCCACTCTGGTTTTAAAGCCATCCATCCCTTTGGTGAGGAAGAGGGAGACAGACTCACGTTAGACCTCGGGAGCGGACTGTCTCAGGAATGAACTCTGGCTCCCCTGGGGCCTGGGATTTGCACTTGACATTAGACTGAATACCATACTGAGTTGTTCCTTCCCCCTTTGTTTTTGTTTTTCTTCGTATCACATCACTGTGGGAGAAACAGAGGACCGCAAGGCAGAGCAAGCATCCATAAATGTGCCGGGTAGACGAGTTATCTTTAAAATCCTGGATATGGTGGTAATAACGGCCTTTGATTGGTTTTAAATTATTTATAGTTCGCTCATTTTTAAAGTAGGCAGCTAATTTATAATAGAAACAGAGACTTGAGAAGGAGACCATCATTCCTCTCTCCCTGTCAGCGCAGGGCTGTTTCCTGAGGAACATCTTGGAGCGCTGCGTCTTGCAGACACCCTGTCTAAGTCAGCTCCACCAAGAGCCTAATGCACCAGCCGTGCCTGATCAACGTGCAGAATGCGAGGGCAGCCAGGGTATTAATAGCACAAATGGGCAGAGTCCCAGTGACACGGCTTTACGCGTGCTCTGGAAGGCAACCTCCCATTCATATTGACTCGCTCTGGGAAAGTATTTCCTGAGACTCTTTCTCAAGTCCCCCCTCGCTCCCTATTATGCCATTGCCAGTAGTTAGGGCTTTCTGTTGTTGTTGATGGAGACGTAGGGGATGCCGCCCTTTCTAAGTGCTCCTGGGAAGTGCTGACTTGGCAAACCTGGAGACAGAGGGTTTTATGTATCCCCAGAAGAGGCAGAACCTCAGCGATGGCAGCAGGAGAGTTCCAGGTTGGCTTGCCAACAGATTTCAAACTTGCTTGGTAAAGAGTAACTCTGGACTTTCAGTCTGAGGGCCTGGAGAGGGGATAGCGAAGTGGAGGGTGTGATAGGATAGCTAGACAAGGCTGTGTTAATTTCTCAGGAATCAAAGAACAGACAGCAGTGATTATCTTGCATGCTTAACGCCTCATTTAACTATTCTAGAAACGCTCTACTGACTGCGGTCAAAGACTCATCTGATTTTTGAAAATACCATCAGGTTGAGGTTTGACGTTTTAACTTAAATTAGAGCTAAAATGTAAGAATATAAATTGTGGAGATGCTTTTAGTGATAAACCAAAAACATAACTATAGAAAAATTCTCTAAGACCTAGCCCTCCTCCCTTTTCACCTCCCATATCCAAGGGAGAATGAGGGAGAGCTACCAAAGTCTATTCAGAATTGTTTTACAAGAAAATCTTTGAGACAAAGAAGTGACTATGATAGAATTGTATCTAACCATGTCGAATTCCCTCAGAAACTGCCTCCTGGGGAATTCTGATTCTTCTGTTTTATTCCAATCTCTCCACAACTTGAAACAAGCTTCCTGCTAAGAATAATAGTATTAAATTAAAAGTATAAACAATTACTAGAAATATATAGGCTTAGAAACCATTAAATTTGTTCCATAAGCAGGTTTATTACTTTTCTGCATTCTTGCATGAAAATTTGTCTTCTACCAATTTGACATGTAATAGCCAGGATCAGATTTATTCATCTTATCAATATCATTATTTTGTCCTGTCAGGTGTTTGGAATATTATCTGGGCAGCAAGTATAGTGCTTCAAAAATAGGCTCTCCCCTCCCCCTCCCACCAACTCACCAATGTTGAGCAATTATTTTGTTGGCTGAAAAATAAGCTTAGTCTTATATCAGAGGTTGTGCTGCACCTATAGTGATTTAGAATTCAAATGTGGCTAATTTATAAAACAATCATATATCACTGTTCACAGCAGGAATCAGGTACTTAAAACAAACTCCACTCAGAACACAGTTTCTTTTCGTGGGTCTTTTGCTTGCAGAAAAACTTGTAACTAATACTAAGGAACCTTTCCTTTCTTCCAGCCTTCACATATTTTGATTTCGTGTCCAACTACTCAGATCAGACCAGAACACAGCCACCTGCATTTTGGTTGGCTGAGAGCGCTCTTAGCACCTGACAAGGGGTGCAGTTTATGAGAGTTACAGGTTTTTCACCCAGTAAATCTACTAGAATTTTAAATCAGGCCCAGAAGACACTGATCAGAAAGCAAGAGTGGAAGAGATAGTGTGTGCATATAATCTGGTTTAGGGCTTTTGTCTCCAACATGAGTCAAAGATGAGTTTTGCAATTGGAAGGCACAGTACATGCTCAAAGAAGAAAAAGGAAACTGGAAGTTTTCCAAAAGAATTTTATTTTAAGAGAGGTTCATCAGAGGAATTGATGGGGAAGAGGAAGATAGGGAAGGGGGTTGCGAGGAAGAGACAGTGGGAGGATTACAGGATTTAGCTCTGGGACTTTGAACAAATCACATTTTCCACACCTCCGGATGCTTGCTTAGAAACCAGGGGTAATGATACCTGCCTTAAAGAGTTCACAAGGAACAAGAAGGAAAATCTGCAAAAATGTTTGGTAAATTAAAAAAACACATGGAATTATCATCAGCAGCAGCCTCTTTTCTTTCTTCTTGAAACCGAGAAGAATGCTGTGGGGCCTTCCCAGGGGCAGATATCCCCATGTTCCCCACCTCTTGTTTATAAAAGGTTTTAGCTTCCTAAGCCTTCCCCCAAGTTCCAAAGAGCAAATTTAATCAGAGAAGTGAGAAAACGCAGAAACAAAGGAAAGCAATCAAGCAAGACAAAATAATAATACTTTAGCCATAAAACAAAGTCAAGGAGTTTTGGCTCCTCCTCAAGGGCTATAGATACTAACCTGAGCCATATCCTTGAGTTGTTTTGCAGATACTGAAACCTCCACCAAGCAGAGGAAGTTAACTGCATACTGCCCACAAGCATGGAGACTCCAGACAGGTTGGAACCAGAAGGTTGATGATTGAGATTCCCAAAACAGCACCCTGTTACCTCATAATCAACCAATCAGAGAATTGTGCACAAGCTGGTCACACACTCCCAACCCTCTCTCTCTCACTGTCTTGAAAAACCCTTCTCTAACAGGCATTTGGGAGTTTGGGTCTTTTGAGCCTGAGCTGTCTGTTCTCCTTGCTTTGCACCCTGTGGTAAACACTATACTTTCCTTCACCACAACCTGGTGTCAGTAGATTGCCCTTGTTGTAGCTTGAGCGAGTGGACCCAAGTTCAGTTCGGTAACACTCTTCTTGTAATTTTAATTCTTTTTCTTTTTTTTTTTCAGATTATTTTCCATTATAGGTTATTACAAGATACTGAATATAGATCCCTGTGTTACACATAGGACCTTGTTGTCTATTTCATATATAGTAGTATGTATGTGTTAATCCCAACCTCCTAATTTATCCCTCCTCCCCTTTCCCTTTGGTAACCGTAAGTTTGTTTTCTATGTCGGTGAGTCTGTTTCTATTTTGTAAATACGTTCATTTGTATCATTTTTTAGGTTCCACATAGAAGTGACATCATATGATATTTGTCTTTCTCTTTCTGAGAAAGAGAAAGTATGATAATCTCTAGGTCCATCCATGTCATGCAAATGGCATTATTTCATTCTTTTTTATGGCCGAGTAGAGTAATATTCCATTTATATATATATGTGTAATCTTCTTTATCTATTCATTTTTTTATGTGCCCCATGCTATTTTTAATAGGATGCTGGTCTATGTACCCGCTTCCATTGCATCCAGCACAGACTCTCCCAAGTCTGCTTATAGACAGAGTTAGAAGTCTCTGCTTCCAATCCTCACACTTCAACTCTTAGCTGAGTGACTATAGGCCGGTCCTTTAACCTCTCTGCATCTCATTTGCCTCATATAAAAAAAAATGGATGGTTGTATCAGATTTGATTTTCTTTAAAGTCCAGGTTACTTTTAAAAATCCTTCAAGAGACTTCTTCAAGTCCAAATCTAGTCCACAATACTCTAAAATTTTCATGGCTGTGTATCGCTGGACAGTACAATTCTGTCTGGTTTTCCATGGGGTTTTGCCATCATCCATGTCACTTGTGTGGGCCACTGGGCCTCATCTGGCCATTGTGACCAAGTGATTTTCAGCAAGGAATTTAATTGTCCACACAGCACTTACAACAATGGTGTTAGGGAACCAGGAGTATTTATGAACCCCTCGAGTCGGAATCTAAATCTTAAACCCTGCTCCAGATTTGCTGAATCAGTATTTCTGGGGATGGGGCCTAGAAATTGGTAATTTAATAAGGTCCCAGGTGATTCTTATGCACACTGGATTTTGAGCACTACTGACCAACAACAGGCTACATACCCCACAGGGAATTCCCAGATGCTAGTTGGATGAATTCATCCTCTGCTTATGAAGAGGAAGCCTGTCAGATATGTGGCTGGAAATTGAACTTGGTCACTTTCCTTTGTGTCTGCTTGCTCAGAGCTGCACAAAGTGGACAACGCACAAGTAACCACTCACTCCATCAGATGCCGTGTCTGTGATGTCTTCGGCAGAGGCACTCAAACCGCAGAATCTACTCTTAGAAATTAGCACTGGAAAACACTTGCCAAATAGTCAGAGAGGAACCTCCCCATCAGGGATTTCCTAAGCCACTCTTGCTTCAGAAAGTCGATTCTCTTTTACCCTCTGGCTCTTGACAATCCATTAGAGACCCCTCAACTAAAGCAAGGCCATTCTTCCAAAACCTCAGCCAAAGCACTCTTAGGGCACCATGAGTGAGTCACCAACATGTTGTATGGGAAAGCAAGCATCCCAGGGGATAATGAAGGGAGTAAAGGATGAGGTCGCTCCCAAAGAAAGCTGGTCCAGGTGGAGAAGCAGAGATGACTCTCCAACAGTCTCATTGAAAGTTGTGAGGTCTAAAACTCAAACTGTTTATACAAGTCCGTGTTTCCCCCACTTTGATCATCCGCATCCTCCTTTTAAAATCACTCGAACGTCACGAAAGGATGCTAAGTGTGCTAATTAATTGCTTTCAACTACTACAAATGCTAGGTGCTATGATAACTTTGAGCCAGTTCTGCAGAAAGATGTCATATTTTCAGAGCTGTCAAAGGGACATTTCCATTCACACTGGATTCCGTTTAAAAAAAATAGTAAAATTTTGTGAGCTTCTCGAAGGGGTAAGAGCAGAAAGAATATTTATTATTAATTCCTTCTTAATTCAGTCCTCTTCCTGCCTAAGGTTAATAAATCTGGGTGAGGAGCAATGAAAGAAACCTGAACTCAGGACACTCTCCTTTCATTAAAAAAAGAAAGAAAGAAAAAAAATTTCTACTGGTTAATCTATACCAACACCCTGAAGGTCTTGAATTTCTTTTCTCAAGGCGAATTGTGCTCTTCCCTATTCAAATTCTATTTCTTTGCTGGCACGCAGTCATGCCACCATAGGATAAAAAAAAAAGAGAGAGAGAGATTTTGTTAAAACAGTTGCCTAATGGAACTTTGACTCAATTTTGTTGATGGGTATAGAGGATTGAACTAATTGGTGGAATTGCCTGGTCTTAATTATTAATTACATTTTTAGAAAAATATTTTGTTTTATTGCTTTCAAGTAGATGCTATAGCTATATTTAACACTTAGATGTCCTTTAATGAATAGATGTTAGATTTTCATCATGCCTCCCTCTCTTTTAAAAGCTGTTTGCATTTTTAAAATGGTTTTAAATGGTGCTCTCTGATCCTGTTTATGCTATCTACTTTCTCATCAAACACCTCATTCATCGTTAATACAAAGATAAATTTGACCCCCGTGTATAATTTTCATAAGTTGCAAATAACTGGAGGGAAATTTTGGAGATTTCTAAGAACTTATCATCCGTCTATGAAAATATATATCATCCCAGCAAAGTATTAAGGAAAATGTGTCAAAAGATTAGACTTAGAGTAAGTCAGACAGAGAAAGACAAATGTCATATGATATCACTCATATGTGGGATCTAAACAATGATACAAATGAACTTACTGCCAAAACAGAAATAGACTCACATAGATAACAAACTTATGGTTACCAAAGGGGAAAGTGAGGGAGGGGGAGGGATAAATTGGGAGTTTGGTATTAACAGATACACACTACTACGTATAAAATAGATAAACAACAAGATCCTACTATATAGCACAGGGAACTATATTCAATATCCTATGATAAACCATAGTGGAAAAGAATATGAAGAAGAATAGATAGATAACTGAATTACTTTGCTGTACACCTGAAACTAACACAACATTGTAAATCAACTATACTTCAATTAAAAAAAAAAGATTTGGAGTCGAAAAAGGCTCAGAGATGGAAAGAGATGGAATCCACTAGATTGCGTATGTTCCTTCACAAATGAGAAAGAGAAGCTCAGAGAGGTGAATCCAAATATACAAAGTGTAATAATCAGGTTCCAAGTGGCCATGTCCCAGTTGAAACTAAGCGGATGTGGTGCTCAGCTTAAAAATGGATTCCCAGAGTGACAAACTGCAGAGGTTCAAATACGTATCAGCCAGCTCTGCTTCTCCCTGGGGTTTCTCAGGTTTGCCTTCTCTTAGTTGCCCTTCTATGACAAAGACAGAGACCAGCAGCTATCAGCTTGGATTATCCTTCCAATTCATAATTCCTGAAAGGTCCAGCAAAATCCCAGGGAAGTCCCTAACTGGCCTGGCTTGGTCATGTATGCATCCTGGAGTGCATCACTGTGGCCAGGGAGGTAACATACAAACTCGTGTACCGTAGGTTTACAACGCAACCAGTTGTAGGGTGGGGATAAGGACAATTTCCAAAGGAAAACCGTGTTGGGCAGGCAAAAAATAACAAACATCTACCACCCATGTCACACAGTTAGCTAATGACAGTGTCAAGAATACAGCCAGAGCTCCTGAGTCCTGGTCCGGCGTTTCCTTTCTTAAAGGTAGTTTTGATTTTACTTTGCTTTATTTTTAGAATCCATTTGATTACTGTTTCTTTTGGCAAATTTTAGGGATTGGGAATGGGGTAAATCTTAAATAATATCTTGTGTCTGACAACGTTTCTTATTTTTATTTCAGAAGAGTCAATCTGCCTCTTTCTCTGAGCTCTGCAGAAATATATGCTCCTCGGGGGGTGAAATTCCTTTTGGGAGAGATGTTCAAGAGAAGAGTCTTAATGTCTGTTTTTCCAGTTTCCAACATATGGTCCGACATGTGGCCAAAGAAAAGCTTGAGGGTGTCTGGTTCCGTGACTGGGGTCTGCTGCCTAAAGTGGGGGGAAACACTGATCTATGTCCCCAGTGACCCGAACCCTTAGAACCTTTTAAATCTTCTTTCAAGAGCCTCTGACACAGCAGCCCACATTTGCCCTAAATGGGGCTGGTTTGAAAAGGGCCACCTCCGGAGATCTTGCTGGGCTTTCCCTGAGACAGGCACGTAGTCTATTCACTGAAAGTCAAGGGACTAAGTGCACTCCGGCAGCCTTCCTCCTTTTCCTATCAAATGGAAGTGGTGCTATAATATTGATATGATCAAGACTAATGAGCCATTAATTCTAATTCAAAAAAATGAGGTAACTGAACATGATCTTTTATGGCACATTGATCTGATATGCCAGATGAAGACAAGGTTACATTTCCTCTTGGAAAGATGCCGGCTCTTCACAAGCAATTTTAAAATGGTCCCCCCATGGATGTGCTCTTCTGCGTGCCAAAAATAAATCTCATAGGAGGAGACAAACATAATGTCTGAGGAGAAAAATACGTCCACCTTTTAGCGTTTCTTCATCCTTCTCCTCCCTCCAAGGGTCAGGCCTGGTGGCAAGTCAATCTGCGTGTCACCAAAATGTGCTTGGGGGAAAGCACTGATTTCTTAATGAATGCAAGTATATGCAGAGGTCAAAAAATGTGTCCATCTGTTATCTCTTCCCCCATACATACAATAGTGATCATCAAGAGAACTGAGTTTTAATTAGAGGCCGTAAGTACCATTTGGGGGCTACCTTCACAGGCATGTGATTTAGGGTGCAGCTGACAACAAAGACCTTTTATTCTGCCGTGTTTCAGAGGTAACTGACTATGTCAACTTGAGGCTGCAAAAAAAAAAGACTTGGGGTACATTTTCAGAAGACTTGGGGTATACTTTTCATAAAATACTTTGTCCCTCCTTTGAAGGAACTGAGAGCTATTCAAAACCAATCCCATTTTCTTACATAAAAAAGAGAAAGAAATGTAGGGTATAAATTCATAAATAATGGTTCTGGTGACTAAGACAAGTAGAATGCTGGATGCTAATCCCATAAACATTATTTTAATTGACTGTCACATTCTAGTCTCCCAGGTGCTTTGATCAAACTACCTTCGCACATACTTGAATAGCAACTTGTATGTGTACGCTGTTTTGAACCGAACTGTGTCTACCCCAAATTCTTAGGTGGAAGTCCTAACCTCCAGTACCTCAGAATGTGACTCTATTTGGAGATAGAGTCTTTAAAGAGGTAATAACGAGTTAAAATGAAGTCATTAGGGTGGGACTTAATCCAATTTGACTGGTGTCCTAACAGGAAGAGGAGATTAGGGCACAAACATGCACAGAGGAAAGGCCATGTGAGGACACAGGGAGAAGGTGGCCAGATGCAAGCCAAGGAGAAGGCCTCAGAAGAAACCAACCTTGCAGACATCTGGATATTGGACTTCTAGACTGCAGAATTGTGAGAAAATAAACTTCTGTTATTTAAACCACTCAGTACTTTGTTATGGCAGCCCTAGCAAACTAATACCTACAACAACAGAACCTTAATAGGACCCTAAATCCCTTAGTGATTATCCTTAGTATGTGAGTATAACATTTTCAAAGAACAAGATATTAATTATAACAAGAGTACAGTGATTAGAATTATCCCTAAGAGTGGGGGTAATCTAGTTTTCAAATGTCAGCTCTACTTTTAAGAGCAAAAAGTCATTTAGAATATCCAACAGAAGCGGATCACCCATGAATGTTTGAAAGGAGATTTTAGAAAACCGAAGCATGTCAGGAATTTGGTTATTTACTGGAAACTTACGTCAGAGCAGTAAAATTAAAAACAAAATATTCTTCCGACTCAGAAATCCTCTCTATGAAAGTAGTAGAGAAAGAAAACATTTTGTTATTGAGAACACATTAAACCAGAACATGATGTGCATCCCAAGCTATCTGCTAAGATATGAAAAGACAGAAGGAAATTTTACCCTTTTATGAGGTCAAGCAGATATAACCCTTCCCACACATGTTCTCAAGATAAGCCATAACTAGTCTTCAAGTCAGAGGACTTGACAGGACCATTGTCACACATAAACTATCCTAACTTTACCTGGTAATTGGGGTGACCATCTGTGTTAGCCAAGTGGATTTGTCCAGCGGAAAAACAACTTCTCATCTCTTTCCGGCAGAAGGTAGTGATTCAAGTTCAAGCAAAGCGCCCACTGGGAAGTGAGCCTCTACCTTCCTACAGTAACTGGGAGATTGGGGCTCTATCTTTCTTGATGTTTACATTTCAAAGAATTGGCTCTCCAGTCCTGGAGAAAGACATTCCCAGGTCATTAAGCTGACAAAATGCTAATCTAGTCTTCAAAAGGATTTATATCCATTTCAAAGAGAGGAGAAAGTCCATACAATTACAAGTTTTCTCAAGCAAAGGCTCAAAGGAAAAAAGAGGGGTGGGAAATCTTTTCCCTTATTTTCAACAGGGGAAATTTTTAATTTTTAATTCATCTTCTATTATCTTCTTATTTTTAATTCATCTTTGTCTTTACACTATCATTTGAGAGTTAAAAACAAAAGAGCGGGCTTCCCTGGTGGCGCAGTGGTTGAGAGTCCACCTGCCAACGCAGGGGACACGGGTTCGTGCCCTGGTCCGGGAAGATTCCACATGACACGGAGCGGCTGGGCCCGTGAGCCATGGCCGCTGAGCCTACGCGTCCGGAGCCTGTGCTCCGCAACGGGAGAGGCCACAACAGTGAGAGGCCCGCGTACCGCAAAAAAAAAAAAAAAAAAAAGAGCTCCCAGAAAGCACAACTTTTAATGCATAGAAATATTCAAAGCCTTAATTTAAAAATTCCCCGTGGGTGTGGCTATCATCTTCCAAGCCTAAACAAAATTTGGATTTAGGGAATCCACAATTGAAAGGGGCAAGAGACCGACTTTAAAGCTGAAGACATGTTATGGCAGAATCATTGCTCTTCCTAGATTCTAATTCAAAATGTTATATGAACAACATAGTAGAAGAGACACTCTGGCTCCATTAAACACTGTACATATGTATGTCTTCTTCAGTAAAGTGATTCCTCGAAATTCGTGGATGAGTCCCCATTACTTAAGATCATTTTTGTTTGTTTGTTTATCCTGGTGTTTTAACTATCCATGCAGTTTCAGAAATCAGTGAATACTGTCACGTGATAGTAGAGCCAAGAAAAACGAGGAAATCAAACCACATCAGCCTGAAGGAAAGGACGGGATCACAAGACAGAAACTCCAAGAGTCTTCCTCGACACATTCTGGAAAGCAAGCTCCGTGAGAACCAGCTCTTCATCTGTCCTGCATCCCCTCCCCAGGTCCCTTCCCCAGGACCTAACTCTCCGTGGGAGATTTCATCCAATTCCACAGCTTTAAATGCTCCAGATGTGCTCTCAATGCCCAGTGTATAGATCTCTAGGATAGACTTCAAACTCCAGACTTCTGTATGCAATGGTTACTGACATTTCCACTGGCACACTTCATCCTTCACATACCTAAACCTGAACCCCTGGTCTTGCCCCCAAAACCGTTCCACTCGCAGCCTTCCCCACCTCAGTTAATGGCAACCCCCAAACTTCCAGTTATTCAGGCCAGATAACTTGGAGTCCTTTTTGACTTCTTTCTTTCTCTCATATCAAGATATCACGTGAACATATCCAGTCTCTGACCACTTCTTATCACAGCTACCACGTCACCCAAGCCACCTCTCTCTCTTGGGTTATTCAGTAGTTTCCTAAATGTTCTTCTTGTTGCTACTCTTCACCCTCTATAGTCTATTGTCAACACTGGAGACAGAGTAATCCTCCCAAAACATAACTACTTTCAAAGCAAAACACACCTCCACCAAAAGCCTATTCTTTATTTCACTCAGAGCAAGGGCCAAAATCCTCAGTCCCTCCTCCACGGATGCAGCCCGTCCCTTTTATTCTCTACTCTCCCGCTCTCTGACTTAGTCTGCTCCAGCCACACTGGCTTTTTGTTCTGTGCACATTTTGTTCCTACCACAGGGCCCTAGCACTTGCTGTTCTGAAGAGTCCTTCTAAATCTTCACATGGCTAATTCCTTTCTCCCCTCAGATGTCAGCTCAAAAGACATCTCTAAGTGAGAACTTCCCTGATCAACTTTAGTCCCAGACACATCCTTCATCACACTATCCTATTTTATTTTCTTCATAGAACATCTTTACTGAGTGGTTTACTTAGTTCCTGTCATCTTCTCCTCGTTACCCCCCTCAACTAGAATAGAAGCTCCATGAGATCAGAGAATGTGCCCATCTTTTTCACCACTGTACCCAGCACATCATAGGCCCTCAGTAAATACGTGTTCAACTGCTCTATGATGCCTTATTTTGAGACTAACCTGAAACACTTGTCCAAGTAGCGCAGTTAGTCTGGGGTATCATAATAAAGAAACGCTGGTCGCTTAACTTTAAAGTGCAGGGTGTTAAGAGTTCCTTTAAAATTTTACCTAATTTATATGTCCTTCTCTTCTAATTATTAAACTTGGGAAAATTCCCAAGAAGTCCATCAATCCTCACTAAACAATCCTAAGAATAAAAATTTCACAATTTCCCCTAGCTCTCACTTGCAAAGGGGACACAGCCAAGCACAGGGGTATCAGCTTACTGCACAGCTGGCCAGAGAGCAGTGAGTCTGAGCTGTTCCCACCAGAAGACCAGAAGAAAGTTACAGATCTACTCTGTGGTTCGGTTTCCCACTGGAGAAATTCAAATCATCCCCCCCCCGCAAAAAAAGAAAAATATTTCTACAGGTTTTCATTACTATATTTGGGAAACTAGAAAGCTAGAATAAAGGAGACTATCTCAACTATACTTGTTACAGTGGCCGGAATCAAGAAGATTTATCAGGGCGGTATAAAATAAATCATTAATAGCTTTTTAAAGAATTTAAATTATGCCTCTTGGTGAGGGGAAACCTACAGAGTGTGATATACTAACAGTGAAAAACCATGGGCTTTGGGAACAAAACCAGGTACAAACCATAGTTCTACCACTTACTAGCTGTGTGTCTTTGGCCAAATTGTTTAATATCTCTGATCCCCAAGTTTCTCACTATTCACATGGGGATAATGACACCATGCCTGACACCATGACTAAACAAATTGAAGGCTCAAGAAATACCATGTGCGAGAGGAAAGAGCTCACACAGGTGATGACAGGTAGGTGTGTCCAGCTGGATTCGACTGTCCTGGGAAACAAGGTAATTAGAGTAAGGAGTGAGTTGGAGGCTGGTTGTACACCCCAAGATGGAAAGTTTATTTTGATGGGACTAGAAGTTAATGTAGGATCTTAGGAGAATCATAGTATCAAAGTTATACCACCAAAAGATAACATCTTGCCCATAGGAGAGGCTGAGGCAGAGAGAGGCTGAGTGAAGGGGGTGGTGAGGTCATGGGGAAGGTCTATGTACATGAGTGATGATGGTGGTAATAGCCCAGGACTACTGGCGTAAGACTGTTTATACTGCAGTGTTTTAGAGCAGCCAACTTGAGTCAGTCTCAAGCAGTCCTGGCTCTCATTTATGTGCTCAAGTTTGGGCACTTATGAGGCACTTTGTCTTTTTGTTTTAGTGACTTTTCTCTCACAATAGAAAAGCATTGTATTTAACAGCCAAATTCACTGACCACTAGAGAGCCTTACTTTTAAAAAAAAAAATCAGATTTCTTCATGAACTAACCCATTTCAACCAGCTCCTGAGTGAGAATGGGTACAAGCCCACCAGTCTCCCCGGGTCCTTGTATTAGTGCCATTTCAAACAAATACTTTTCTCATAAGACACATTTCTTCCTCAAAGGGAATAACGCTTGCTTCTGAAACTGGCAAAGCCTCATTATACCTCAGCTCTATTTTATACAAAATAACATCCCCTCATACAGTCCTTCATGGGTTTAGACTTTTTAAAAATATAGAGTCTACTTTTCCAGGGTTCAGCAGAACCTTCGTGGGTGTGGAGTTCTCTCACATGGACCCCACCTTTCTAGAGTTTAGGCATTTCAGAAAACACAAAAATAATGACTACCTTTTATCAACCTTTTGCTATAAGCCGAACAGCTATATGAAGTGCTTTACACATATTATTTCATGAAAGCATTGTGCGTGCGCGCACACACACACACACACACGCTATGAAGTATTATTCCCACATCATAGATGAGGAAGTGCATCTAAGAACGGTGGTTCATCATTCTGGCCGCATGTTACAATCACCAGAGAAGCTTCTTACTAATAGCTCCCTCCCAGGCTGCACCTCGGTCCACTGGTTCAAGAAGCTCTCAGGGAGAGACCTACCATGTGTAGTTTTAAAAACCCTGCATGTGACTCCAAAGTCAAAGTTGAGCACGACTTTCATCATCACTCACCCAGGGCCATTCAGGTTGAAAGTGGCAGAGGAAGTCTTTCTAGAAGCCCATGATCTGTCTGTACAACTATACTGGAGGTTCTTGAAACCCTGGCAGCATGATTAGAATTGAATGGAGAGATTCATGAAATTACTAGCACAGATCCCATCCCCAAAGATTCTGAGTCCATCAGTATAGGTTGGGGCTCAGCCATGGTATTTTTAATATGATATTTTAATATGTAACCAGGTTTGAAAATCATTGCTTTATATTATTCTTATTGGTTTAATTTTAAAAACCCTGTGATATGTATTTTCCTGCATATCTTGAAGGCATTCTCAAACCAATCTGTATTTCTACGTGCTTTCTCATTGGTCTTTTTTTGCCCTAAGGTAATGTATTTAGAGTTCTTGACCTCCATTTGCTAATTAACATGATCAATGACTTTAATAATGAGTATATATTGAATACACCCAATATAATACATACACCCAAACATCAGAAAATGCCTCAAAAAACAGAGGCTTATAATATAAATATTTCACTGGTGTTTATTTTGTTGATTTTCACAATATACAAGTCTAAAAAAAAAAAAAAAAGGAAATGGCCCAAGCCACGCCTAAACATTTTTAGAAATGAGAGGGGTAATGACCACCATTGATGAGAACCCCAAAAGCAGAAAACTTAAAAAGAGATAAATGTCACATATCTGGAGGGTCTCATACAGGGCCAGTCATTAAATCACTCTTACAAATGGAAAACATAACAAAAAGTAATACTAAGAGGAGGACAAAATTCTTAAGTACAAAAATACGAATGAGCTTATAAAGTGCTAAGCAGCTAAAAATGCTGATTTTTTTTACAAATGATTCTTTTCTTATTATTTCTTATCCTTATTCATACTTTTTCTGTTCTTGGAGTTTTTTTAATGGCTTTATGGAGTTATAGTTGACATATAATAAAGTGCACATAGTTAAAATTTGTAATTGATGCTTTGATATATCTATGCACCCATGAAAGCATAACCACAATCAAGTTAGCTGTCCCCAGAAATGTCCTCATGCCTTTGCTATCATCCTTCCCCGACTCCTAAGCTACCACTTTTCTGATTTCTGTCATTATAGATCAGTTTGCAATGTCTAAAGTTTTAAATAAATGGAATTATACAGTATGATATACTGTATGGCGTCATACAATATGTACTCTTTTTCTGTTTTGGCCTCTTTTATTCAGCATAATTATTTTGAGATTCATCCATTTTTATTGCATGTACCATATATAGTTTATTCTTATTCTTTGCTGAGTAGTACTCCATTACATGGAAATACCACAACTTGTTTATCCATTCATGTGTTGATGGACATTTGGATTGTTGCCTGGTTTTTGCTCTTACAGATGAAGCTGCTATGAACATTTATGTATGTCTTTGCATAGACATAGGCTTTCTTTTCTCTTGGGTAAATATATGGTAGGTGAATGGCTAGATTATAAAGGAAGGGCAGGTTTAAATGTTTAAGAAACTACCAAACTCTTCCAAAATGGTTGTAGCACCTTACATTCTCACCAGCAGCGTATGAAATTTTTGTTCCTCCACATTCACATCAACAATTGATATGGTCAATTAACCTGACTTTTTAAACATGAAATACAGCCATAAAAATTTATTTTAATGTCCTTGTCTGTTATTCTAACATTTGTGTGAGTTCTGGATTGGTTTTGATTTATTGATTTTTCTCCTCATTAATGACCATATTTTCCTGCTCCTTTGCATGCCTGGTGTTCTCAAGATGCCAGACATTGTGAATTTTCCCTTGTTGGATGCCAGATATTTTGTATTGCTATAAATATTAAATATTCTTGAGCTTTGTTCTGGGATGAAGTTAAGTCACATGAAAACAGTCTGATCTTTTCAAGTCTTGCTTTTGATATTTGGTAGATGAGATCAGAGCTCTATTTATAACAGGGTTAATTTTTCCACACTACCGAGGTAAATCTCTTCTGAGTAATCTACTGATATTCCATGAATTATAATGTTTTTCTGGTCTGGCTTTTGGGAACAGGCATATTCCTAGCCCTATGGATATGCCTGGCATGTTTCTCTCTAATTCTTTCAGGTGGCACTTTCCCCAGTTGTGGGAAGTTTCTTCATATGCGTGAATACTCAAGGAAGTATCTCTGAAGTTCTTTCTCAAGTACTCTGTCCTGTGAATTCCAGCCACTTTGAATTCCCCAGACTCACAGCTTTGTCTCCTCAGTTCAGGGAGTCTGCCCATTACAGCCTGGGTTCCTCTCTTCTGATTTGGAGCCTAGAAACTGCAGTTAGCTGGAGCAATCATAGAACTCACCACATTTGTTTCCTGCCTCTTAGGGTTTATTGTCCTTTGTCGCTTTAAATGTTTTGCCTGGTTTGTTTGGTTTCAGGTGGGAGGATAAATCTGATCCTTATTACTCTATTTTGACTGCAAGCAAAAATATTTTCTGGTTATTTAAAATTCCCTAATTATAGATGTTTAATACACTTATGGAATTAGGATTGCACCAAGGAGATGGAAAATACAAAGTGCCCAAATAAAAGCAGGATTCCTCTGGTGGTATACAACATACACACTGAATCCACATGGAGATTTGGTCTGCTCTGCTGCATTACAAGTACCACAATAACAAGGATTTTGTCTTGCATTCTTCATGTATCCTTCCTTTGTCCCTCGTCTGTACCCAGCAGGAGCAGAATAAATGGTGGTCATTATTAATTTGCATTCTCCTTTCACAGCTGAAGTCTGTTTCTTTCTGCCTTAGCTGAGACAACGTACTATTACAAATGCTCTCTAATACACCTTACTACATAGATCTTGAAAGATCTTCTTCTTTAGCATTTTTTAATAAAAAAAAGAAATTGTAATAAAAGATCCCAAATGTGGTTCCTTTTTAATCCACGTGAAGGGACAGGAGCTATCTCACATGCCTTTAATAATTCTTACTGTTGATCTGAGGAATGTTGGTATATAATTGCTGATTGGAAGAATTAAACATGGATAATACATGGTGAGGTTTCTTTTGGAAGCCAGTGGAAAGAACACAGAGGCAGCATGGAGTTTTAATGCAGCTCTGGGACAAGCTGTGCCTTAGTTCCAATCCAATACCACAAACTGCGCTATGTCGGGCAAGCCTCTTGACCTCTCTAAGCTTTGATCTGATCATCTCTAAATGAACATAATAGCACCATCTTGGAGGACTGGTGTGAAAATTGTACAGTATATTCATAAAACACTTAGCACAGGCCCTACTACCAATAACAACATACATTCCAGAATTTGGAATCAGGCTCTGCTGTTAACTGGCTGTCGGGTCAATGGTTGGTCATTTCAACGTGAGGTTTAGTTCCTACTTCACAGAGCTGGTGTACGGATGACATTGGATAATACAGGAGAAAAGCACTTAGTAAATGGTCTGTAATAAATATTTGTTGATTAATCCCTGCCTAATAACAAGCACTTTGACAACGCATAAACCCTCTGTGAGCTTCTTGAAGAAAATTAAAATACTTGGGGGTGAGAGGTGAGAGTTGATATTTTAATCTCCCTCCAACCAGGTCTTCATTTCTTCCAAGTCAACAGTGCATTCTCCCCAGAACCAAAGCCCAGTTATTCAAGGACTGTCAAGATGAGCACCCCAGTGTTCATCAGACCTAATTAATTTTTGCATTATTATTTTTAAAATATTTTATGCATTTTCAATACAAATTGATACAATAAAAACCAAGCAAGCATACAGCCTCCTGCATTATTATTTTATCAGGTCTCACATTTTGGCATTAAATAATGATATAAATCAGCTAGAAAACAGCATGAAAACACCAATAAAGACAAATATTATCTTAACTTTCTCATATTGTTCTCTTACAATGTCTTGTGTTAGAAGTGGTTAGGAGGAAAAGAAAAATACCTCTTAAAATGATCCCTACCATAAATATTTAAATTTTGATGCTACTTATGCTAGACAAAATAAAATCTAGGGTAGGGAAAATACATTACTGCGTTCAATAGTGATGTAGAGATAAACAATAATAATAATAGCAGTAATGTACCACATAATACATGGAGAAATAAAATTGATAATCAGAAAATAAAAGTCCCTCAAGAAAACTTTTCATAGAGTACACATAAACAGGAATTCTGAAGCAGTTAGAAATCTTCTTTTATTTAATCCCATGCTGACTATACTCAGAACTGTCATGAATGCAAAAGAACAAACACTTTTTTTCTATTACAATCGCAGTCACAGAATAAAATAGCCCCAATATACTAAATATTGCAGATACCAATTTCAAAATATAAATTTAAGGTATTGAGATAGCCTGCTACTAGTTCTTGCAAAAAAGCCTCTAAGACAACAAAACCTAGTTACACAAAGCTAAATTCATTCTGAGATTTCAGAGAAAAAAAATCACTTGATCATTTTCCAATAACAGGCTCCGGATGCGCAGGCTCAGCGGCCATGGCTCACCGGCCCAGCCGCTCCGCGGCATGTGGGATCTTCCTGGACCGGGGCACGAACCCGTGTCCCCTGCATCGGCAGGCCCACTCTCAACTACTGCGCCACCTCTACTTCTTATTCTTTTAGCGTTGGCGCTCTGCAGGGGGCGGAGGGGAGAGAGTGGCAGGACTGTTGGGGGAACGGGGTGGTCAAGTCTCTGTGGTTGAATAGGCTCCCTGTGTGGATTCTGAGAGCACCCAAACACAGCAGCTTTGCTTGAGTTTCTACTTTTCAAAGGAAAAAAAACAAAAAGAAAACAATTTATTGCAAAGTTCCTAATTTCCACCTACATAATTCTTGGCTCTATCTAAGTTACTGCTAATTTAATCGCTTTAGCCTAATTAATTATTTACACTTGGGCTTTGAAAGGTTCCAAGTTAAAGTATGACCAACCCCCTTCCCCAAAAAAGCAGTGTGCAGGAGCTGGAACGAGGTGGGGAAGGGGTGCCTGAATCAGGGTGAGCTGCAGTCCTGGACAAGCACAACTCAAGAGCAGAAGACATACTAAGTGAAGTAAGTCAGAAAAAGAAAGACCAATCCCATACGATATCACTTATATATGGAATCTAAAATATGATGCAAATGAACAGAAACAGACTTACAGACATAGAAAACAAACTTATGGTTACCAAAGGGGAAAGGGGGTTGGAGACGGATAAATTAGGAGTTTGGGATTAGCAGATACCAGCTACCATATATAAAGTAAACAACAAGGTCCTACTATAGAGCACAGGGAACTATACTCAATATCCTGTAATAAATCATAATGGAAAAGAATATGAAAAAGAATATTTATGTATATGCATAACTGAATCACTTTGCTGTACACCAGAAACTAACACAACATTGTAAATCAACCTTATTCAATTTTTTAAAAAGTAGAAGACAAAAGACAGTGATCCCCAGCCTCTGGCTGCCTTGAAGCAGAAAGGAAATACCAAACTGAGGGCGAGGGTGAAGAGGAAAGTGATGTGGACCAGTCCAGTGTGTGCTCAGGTCATAGAACTAGGACGAAAAGAATCCTCCCCTTCTCCTTCTCTTTCCTCCACCAACTTACTCTCCCATCTCCAAAAAACCAGCATTTCCTAAGAATAGGACAGAATCCACCTAGGTCCTAAAAAAGAATCTCTGTTTAGTAAAATGACTAATATCAAGTCAGTCTTTAAACAGATAGAGAGAAAGAAAGGGGAACTATCAAAGGACACGGTTCCCCTGAAGGTAGGGGAACAAGAATAATGATGTAGCCTAGTATTCAGCAAACATCGTCGAGGATCTACTATGTCCAGATGCTGAGCTTAATTTTCTTTTTTTTTTTTTGCGGTACGCAGGCCTCTCACTGTTGTGGCCTCTCCCGTTGTGGAGCACAGGCTCCAGATGTGCAGGCTCAGCAGCCATGGCTCATGGGCCCAGCAGCTCCGCGGCATGTGGGATCTTCCCAGACCGGGGGCACGAACTCGTGTCCCCTGCATCGGCAGGCGGACTCTCAACCACTGCACCACCAGGGAAGCCCAAGACTTCACTTTAATATCTTGATGACAGTTGAGAAGGTAGGCCAGGGAGCCCATAAAAATGCAAACCTATACTGACAAAGGATGTCTGAAACTTAATTTTGAAATGGTATGTGATGAAATGAGAGCAGTATAGTTGGGAGTCTCTCAATGTGTCGGAGAGTATTCAAAAGAAGCTACCCAGGTTACCATACCATTTTTTTTCCATGAGTGTGCTTTGGAAAAAGCAATGTAGGAGAAAAGCTAACTCTGAAGGAAGCTTAAACAGAAGGAAAGTTTCTACTCATAAAAGATATCAGTGAAATTTTAAAAGCAAGGCCAAGGAACCAGTCACCTGAAAGAAATTCTCAGTCCTTAATTATGTTGGCAAGTCTTCAAAAATATTTAAGTATGATTCTTCACTTGCAAGAAGTATTGGCAGAATTTTGCTGGCATTGCCTTTCATGTTTTTCTGGACTGCTTTAGCATTCTCCAATTTTCCTTGGACTGTGAAAGGATATATTTATGTAGAAGTCATTGGTGTTCATTGAGAAAAAATGTTACTTTGGCCAAAAGATTTTATATTCAATAAATGATGGAGAAAGTGTCAAGTTCTACAAACTAAATCTGCGTGCATGGAGCCAGATATATGAGCACTACTTCCAGGAGAATTTGGCCACAGATAGGAACTTCCCAAGACTTCGAAATAATTTGAAATTTAAATGGAGTCAATACAAGTGAGATGTTCATTTCCTTGTACTGGGAAGTCAGCCTTCAACCCATCTGTATCTGTGTCGATATTCCTATAGATTGATGTTCTGGGAGAGTGTCCCCACTAAAATGTATCACTAAGCTGTCTCCTAAATTACAGAGTGGACTGAGATTCTTCATTTGATGCTGAGACACTCTCCACTTTATAAAATGGTTCCGTTGCACCCTCACTTCAGTCCCTTGACTTATTTCCTTTACTCTCTCCCGGAAGTTGACATTCCTATCCAGCCCTGCCATCTGAAATCTGTGTTGATGTTCTAAGCCATGGTGACCACTCTGGTGTCCTTTAGCCCTTGAGGTCTGTCATTCAGAACCTAGCCATATCTTTATTTGTCTCTCTAACAAAACAGAAGCTCCTTGAAAGCAGAAACTGTATCTCCACTTTCTTCTGAATACCCCACAATGCCTAGCCCACACCTTTGCACATGGTAGACATTCAATAAAGATTGAGTGATGGGAATCGAACATATTGAATATCGTGAATATCTTCAATGGTGCGACACTATTCCTGAAAGCCACCCAGCCCATTGCTAGGACCGAGAGCCACCATGACCCCCACCATTGCTGCCTAGCTCTGTATATCAGCTTGGCGTTACAGGAATCTTGTCTTTTGTATGATAGAAATCCAAACCTGGGTCTTGACCCCGATCTTCTCCATACATATCTCTAGATAGTGTGTGAAAGAGAGAAAAATATCCTGCATCCACTGCTGGGTTTTTATTTTCTCCTGCTGGGCTCCCAGCAGGTAAAGGCTAGTAGTGCTGGCAGGCAGATAGACACCAGTCTTTCCAACACATGAAAAATATCACCACAAAAAGCATGCTTCCATATAACTAAAGCTTCAGAGTAAAAATAAGGAGAATATATCTGATGTGAAATATCATTCACCCACTTGCCATGAGTGAAGCACACAGTATGAGAATCAGTGGGTTCCAAAGAAATAGGGAAGCAAACCTCTACTCCTTTCTCAAGGTTTCATGGTGCCCACATTCTCTTACCAGTAAAATCACAAGACAACCTCATACCACCATTCACGACAGCAGGACATTATATGTAGAAAAATAATGTGTGTGTGTGCACGTGTGTGTTGGGCCCCTGTTCAAAAGGATTGTTTGCTTAACCCTTAAACAGACTTACTATAAAATTGTCTTGCCTACAAAGGCTCTCCTTCACCAGGAAAGCACAGGAAAAAAATCATTGAGAAAAGAGCCTATTTTATAAAATCAAAAGTTGCTTTTGGTTCATTATCTCAGGCTTTCAAAGGAATCAACTTGCTCGAGTCCACATGACAAGAAGAATTAAAAGGACAGTAAAACAGCGCTATCCTGCAACAAGCAGTGGAGGCTTGCAACAGACAAGTAAGTTCCCTGGTAGCATCAATCAAGTTGAGTATTTGTGTTCTTTTTTGACTAAACCCTGAGACAGTGATTGGAGAAATGAGAAACAGTGGTGAAAAACAATAGAGAATTGCTGGCTTTTCCCCCCCTCTACTTCCACTTCCAAATGATAGCTGTAATTCAGTAAAGATCATAGAGGCTGGCATTTATGTTGATCATCACTTCCTACCAGCCTTTGATTTACTAAATTCCTCCTAAATGAATTTCTAGCTGAGAGAAGTAAATTATATCTGAACACCCCTATCAAGAACAAGCTAAAATATATTGGCATGATATCAAATAAATAGGTTGGATAAATATATTAGTGTGGCACAAGACTGCACATAGTGAGCTGTTTTATAGGTCTATGGCAAAGAAATAGAAGACGTATTACAAATAAAAATACTGTACTTAATATTATTGTCTTGTGTGAGAAGGCTGTCTTGCTAAACCAAATAAGAATTTAAAGGAAAGATTTGAGCCATACTCGTAAGTTTTCAAATCAGGAGGTAGCTCTCTTTCTAAGGATGCAGGAGTTCATGTCTTGATGAAGAAGTTGGGTTAAGACTCGCTGGAATAATGAAAGCTGAATCCAAAAGAATGAGTTGTAGATTCTCTATCAAGAGAGACATGGAAATGTTTGCTGATGAATAAATTTAAATTCATTATTGAAAACTGAAACAGCAGAGCATTTGTTAAAATTAGCCTAAAACTTTAAATTGAGGAAGTAACTTTGTGCTCCAGATGGGAAAAAGTGCTAATTTGTGAATTATTGACATTTTAACACTCTTTTACATGATATGTCTTCAAAATCCGCAATAGAAATATGACTCTTGTTATTAATGTTTCCAGAAAGGAAGCCCAGACAGAGGAAAACATTTCTTCCTCAATTAAGAAGGCTTTCAAGCCCTTTTGCCTGAATTTCACTAATGCCTCATTTCGCCAAATCAATCATGTTGCTCTACTATTGTATTAAAATGTACTTTAATAACAAATGCTTGAAATCAGAAGTGACATTTTTTCTAAGATGCATTACTAATAAAGTAACACGCATTTTCATCCTGCGTGAAACAGCTGGACCATGACGAGATCACATTAGCACTAATTAAAATGATATTTTTTGTGCAGTTTTTGCTAACCCAGCTTCATTGGACTCAAAAGGATTTTTGAAATCCGTAAGAAAAGCTATTATGTAATCTTACCATGATTCTCTTGAATCAGGCTACTGTCTAATTTCTCCACAACGATATTTTCTTAAAACTCTCACTCAATAAAATCAATATTAAGTTTCTCCTCTTATGGCTCTTTTTTCAATATATGATCCTCATTTAATTTAAAAAAATTAAAGCTTTTATTTATTTTGCTTGATGAACAAGAAAAATATAATATTAAAGGCAGCATTTTGCAATGTTTCTCTTTTTCCTCACTTTACTGGGTCCCTGTTGTTCCCAACGTATAATTTGCAAAACGTATTGCTTCAATACTTACAATGAGAGAGGCGGCCCAGCTGTGGGAAGGAGAGGACAGCAGCCTCCAATATTACCATAATAATCTGCCTAGAGTCCCAGGAGCCCTCTGGTATATACAATTCTCTGTACTGCTGGCCCCAGCTGGAGAACATTCTCTTGACATGTATGCCAACCTTTGCCTGCAGGCAAAATAAAAAAAGGCAGAGAAGTAATCATGAAAATAAAAAATCTTGTCAACTGCGTTGGGATGCAGTTCCCATGTTTTTGCTCACGTAGGCAGGCATTGTGCTAACAAAATGATATGAGACTTTAAAGACTGCAGCTGGTATGTATTTAGATTTTTTAAAAAGTGCCATGTTAATTCTGCCGTCCTAAAATTTGGGGGGGAGGGGCAGTGGGCAGTGATAGTTTAGATATTTCTGTCAATATGCATGACAACTTTATTTACCAACTATTACACAAAAGATTGCTTATTACAGGAATTGAAACAGAAGGAGCAGCATTAACATCTTGAGGTTAATCATGGATGAAACTTTCAAACAAATATTATTTATATTCCTTGGCAAGTGAAACTAAGAGGAACTTGAACAGTTACTGATTAACACCTTTCTTAATTAATCTCACAAAAACTAATGTTATTATGTCTGTTCCTAAAAATTCAATCTCAAGTCAAAGGAATATTAACCTTTAAAATAATAAAGTAAAACTTCAAAAGCACTTCTTGAATAAAACATGTAAGTTTTGAAACTGAAAGTTCAGATTGGGTTGTATTTTACTTTAAAAGCCAATAAAACTCAATGGGCTTAGTTAGAATATTCTACAATTAAAGCTGAAAAATCTGATATCCTGGCTGTAGCGCCAAAAGTTTCCAAACTTCATTTGTTGAAACAAGAGGCTCTTCTGAAAACGAATCAATCCAGAATATAACTGCAGCCACACACTTCTAAGCACTTTAATCTGGGTGGCATCCACTGGATGAATACTCTGAACAGGTAAGAAAATGCCGTTATATGTATAAGATACTAACTTCCTTTGTCAAATTAATTTTCCAAATACTAGACAGACTGGAAGAGGGCAGTATAGTGTTATATTAGCTCTTAAACATGTCTGTTTGCCAGAAAATGTTCCATTTTACTGTCTTTACCAATATGGTTATGATAAATAACCATATGGTTATGATAAATCTCTCTACTTTGCAGATAAAGAGATTTAGACAATTGAGAGTTTACAGCATAAAGTGGGTTGTTATTAGTTATTGATCACTTTAAAGGACAGGATGTACAATTAGGTTTGTAATTGCATATTTATGTAACTATTTCATTAATGTCGATCTCTCTCACCAAATGTAAACTACATGAGGACAGGATCATGGAAGTTTTATTTATCATTTCCTCCCAAGTGCATGGCACACACTAGGTATTTGTTGAAAGAATAAACGCATGCATTTAGTTATTCATTCATTCATTCATTCAACAAATATTTACCAAGGCACCAGGGATCCAGCAATGAATAAAGCTGGTGAAAATCCCGGTCGTCATGGGATAGAAGTCAGATAATAGATAAGAAAATTAAGTAAAATATATACTGTGTTAGATAATGATAAATACTAAAAAGAGAAGTTTAGCAGGGAAAGGGGACAGAGAATGTGTCTGGGTGGGAGGCTGCTATTTTAGAAAGGGTGGCCAGGGGAGCCCCCCTCCACAAAAGTGTGAAATGAACTGGTTTTCTCCACTAGGTGAAATTAAATAGGTCCTCAGTAAGAATCTAATAAAAAGGCAAAGAAAGAAAAGACTTAAAATGCCAGCCCTGGACTTCCCTGGTGACGCGATGGTTGAGTCCACCTGCCAATGCAGAGGACACAGGTTCCAGCCCTGGTCCGGGAAGATCCCACATGCCATGGAGCAACTAAGCCCGTGCGCCAAAACTACTGAAGGTTGCGCACCTAGAGCCCGTGATCCGCAACAAGAGAAGCCACCACGATGAGAAGCCCGTGCACCGCAACGAAGACTAGTCCCCGCTCGCTGAAACTAGAGAAAAGCCCACACGCAGCAACGAAAACCCAACGCAGCCAAAAGTAAATAAATAAATTTATTTCTTTTACTGCCAACCCTTTCATTATTTATGCAAATATCTGTATCCTTTATGAAATTATAAGCCCCTCTAAAACAGAGACAGCAACTTTTTGGATATTATCTCTGGCACTTGGCACAGTGTCTTATACACAGTAGATGCTCTTCCAATTATGCTGAGTTGACTTAGATTCCTATTAGAATAAAAGGACAAGAGTAAGTGGTAAAATAGTCAAGGATGGAAGAGAGCCACCCAACACACTCTGGATGGCCAGAGAGCAGAGAAGTGAGGCTGAGCGTACACCATTGTCCAGCATATAGCTTGATGCTGCCTGAAACTCCCTACAGCCAGCTACTCAGCCCTGAGATGACCACCTTTGTTTCCAAAAGAAAACAAGGCACATTTACAGAGAACTGTGCAAATGCACGATTACAACTAGGGAAATTAATCGAAGCCCTTGTCTTACTAATGGGGGCTCACATTGGGATCACTTTCATCTAAGAAAGGCGGCACACACATATTGCTCTAGTGAAAGTGGTCTTGAAGAGGAAGTTCACGCCCCTTTGTATCCATATATTCAATTTGTGGAGCTGGATACAAGTGAAACGCTCACATTTTAATTAGGGGTAGAAAAAAAAATACACATCAGATGATAGAAATAAAAGGGACAACAATAACCCTTAAAAAGAAGTAAATTTTCAAAGTAGATGGTGGTTAAGAGTGAAGGGAAACCATTAAGTTAATCCAGTAACATGTGTTTTGTTATTACCAGGAAAGTACAGGTCACTTCGTTGCAGAGAATAATGCAAAACAGAGAGAGGGCATATAGGCATAGTGAACAAGAAGAGAATTAATTTAAATGTCAGTTAGATGTTTGTTATTCTAAAGGACTAAAACATCCACACTAGCTACGAGGGCTCCATTCCTAGTGAATTATCACATAACAGGTAACCTAATGTCCATATCTGTGCGTTACTAACTTTGAGTTTCCTCCACTCTTTCTGGGTGTCTCAACTTCACCCATGGCTGTACCTAAGCTCCTCTCCACAGAGGTCCCCCATCTCTCTCCAGCTCACATGACTCTTCTAAGCTCCACATACATTGCCTCCTGGACATCTCCAGTTATATTCCATAGACCTTCAAATTCAACATACTCATAATTTCACTCCCAAATCCTCTTCTTTTATATGCTAATCTTAGTAAAGGTCACCATTGGTTACCCAAGCCAGAAACCTGAAAATGATTCTTGACTCTCCCACCTCTCAAGTTCTCTCCCTGCAATATCATCAGCCTCCAAGCCCTACAGGATCTTTCTCCTAAGTAACTCTTACGGTCTCTCTCTTTATCTGCAACTCATTGTTAGTAGCTGGGCTCAAAAACTCTTCCTATCTCAGCTGGATTACTACGTACCTCCTTACTGATCTTCTCAAAGGAAGAGCCTCCTCTCACCCCAACGAACACACCCTCCTCCGCCTTACCTGAGTGACTCCTCTCTCCACTCACTCACTTAAAATGCTTCAATGCCCATTAGTTTGGGTTAAAGTCCCCCTTGCTTTTGGATTAAAGTCTGCACTCCTGACATGCAAGGTCCAGCTGATGGCTCCTTTCTAGCTCATCTTCCCCAACCGCCATGCTCTGCCAATGCTTCAGCCATAAAAATGACCTTCCCCCATTGCCACCATTCCTTTGCTCATGCTCTACTATTGATCTAAATACTCTGTCCAGTTTTCTCCACCTCAACTAAATCTCCTTCATCCTTTAAAAACACAGCTTAATCACAACCTCCTTCTTTTCTAATCCCCTCCCTTCTTCAGCTAAGTTACAGGGCTCTTTCCTGTGTTCATAAAGCACCCTTATGCAGGCATCAGCATAGCATTTACCATACTGAATTAGGATTTCCAATTTCTTGTTCACATCCCCCATTGACTATGAGTTACATGAGCACAGAGAAGATTGTTCACTTCTGTACTCCCTATGTCCAGCATTGTAGATGTTCAATCAATGTTTGTTTAGCATGTGAATAAGAGAATGACTTTCCAGCGATAAAACTGGCTTAGTGGAAAGGAAATACACCAGCTACTTCTACATTAGAAATAATTTATTAGAAAAGGTAAGAAAACTAATACTTTTTATGTTACTACTTATACCCAGCATTGGATCTGTTGGCTAGGAGCTAAGGTCAGAGAGAAAGAGATATTGAAAAAAACAGAGACAGAGAGACAGAGAAATCTTTTTGAACTTCATCATTTGTTTACATGTTCCAGAAGTCTCCTGCACGAGACAAGGTGATTAGGCACAGATCTGGCAGATGGGGCCTCACGAGACTAGTGCTGCTCAGAACTCTAAAACCAGCAGGTCTTAAAGTGGAGCAGAAATATGTGATAAAAAAAAAAAATTGGGCTTCCCTGGTGGCGCAGTGGTTGAGAGTCCGCCTGCTGATGCAGGGGACACAGGTTCGTGCCCCGGTCCGGGAAGATCCCAAATGCCGCGGAGCGGCTGGGCCCGTGAGCCGTGGCCGCTGAGCCTGCGCGTCTAAAGCCTGTGCTCCACAACGGGAGAGGCCACAACAGTGAGAGGCCCGCGTACCGCAAAAAACAAACAAACAAACAAACAAATTGAACTGGGTACCAAAACGAATTTTCTAAAGGTCATTATACATTTGCTAAAACTACCTGGTTTTATGTGATATGTTTTTTAAAGAGCTATTTTAAAAAAGAAATCAGTTTTAGCCTAGGATAAAATATGAAGCCATGTCAATTTTTAATTTTATGTTTTTTTTAAAATAAATGTATTTAAACTAAAAAACAAAAACATTCACCCATTTCTCCCACCCACCAACCACCTCTGGCAAACACCAATTTGTTGTCTGTGTCTATGAGTTTGGTTTTATATATATAAATATATATATAGTTTTTATATGTGGAATATAAATATACTTTATATATATTTATATATCTTATATATCATGTGTATTTATATGATATATTATACATTTATATATTTAAAATATTTTAATATATATAATATATATATTTTTAGATTCTACATTCCACATATAAGAGAGATCATATAGACAGTATTTGTCTCTCTTTGACTTATTTCACTTAGCATAATGCCCTCAAGGTCCATTCACGTTGTTCTAAATGGCAACCAATTTTTTTTATTGAAGTATTGCTGACTTACAACGTTTCAGGTGTACAGAAAAGTGAATATATATTCTTTTTCAGATTCTTTCCCATTATAGATTATTACAAAATCTGTAATATAGTTCCCTGTGCTATACAGTCAGCCCTTGTTGTTTACTTTATATATAGTAGTATGTACCTGTTAATCCCAAATTCCTATTTTATCTCCCACTCCTTTTCCCCTTCAGTAATCTTAAGTTTGTTTTCTATGTTGGTGAGTCTATTTCTGTTTTGTACATATGTTCATTTGTATCATTTTTTTAGATTCCACTTATAACTGATATCATATGATATTTGTCTTTCTCTGGCAACCACGTTTTTAAAGGAAAATCGGAGCTAAACTAAAATGTTGCTTGTTTAGTCAAAGGAGCATACCATATATGTGTTAGAACCAATATTGGTTCTAAAGCATTTGCAGAGTCTAAAATGCAGAATTAAAATTTCTTGTCTGAGTTAAAAATTTTTTTTAATTTTTTTTTTAATTTTTAAAATAAGGCAATTCCCCCCATGCCCCCAGAATCTCTTGCAGCACCTCCTGCTCTTTTGGAAGTCTATCTGATAGGCCCTCATGCTTATATGCTGCCGACTGTCCTTGGCACAGAAATACTTCTTTCAGGCCTGCTTTCTCCAATGGTACCCTCTAATTAAGATCTTGGTCACAACATCAAAACTTACCAGTCCTGTGTTCCAATGCCTCAGGCTGTTTCAGCAGTGCAATCTAAAAGAAGTTCCAACTAACGGTTCCTAACAAAAATTCAGTGGACTTAAAATCACAATATATTGTATAAGTAGCAGCTCCCACTACCCTGTTTAATTTTTTGATGATTAAGCAAGCTTTGCTCTTTCAACTTTTTACTACAACCATTCTCTTCTAACAAAACTCATTCTCAGTTCAGCCATGCAGGCACCATTTTATGAGCACCTTCGTTCTTTGTCCACTGTGTTCCTAGGCATTCTACCTAGCCTGAGCCAGCCATGTACTCACAGGACTGCAAGCTCATATTTCTGTTTCATCAGACTTCGGTGAAACTAGCAATGATAGGCAAAGAATAAGACGGTCTCAAAGCACAAGCCAACTGATTGAGTCAGATTTCACATTGCGAGTACTTAAACATGTGTCCCCCAAAGTTCATGATGGCAATGTGCATCTGTACAAAGTTACTACTTTCCAATTTTTCAGTCTTTGGATCTCTTTATCTCTCAAATATATCAAATAACTGGAGATTACAAATGCCACGTGATATTAACAAGCTGTCTTACTATTGGTAGCTTCCTTCCACCTTCTCAGAATAGTGAATGTTTGTTATTCTTTTGTTTTCTTTTTGTCTTTTAAATGAAGAAAGGTAAATATTTCCTATCGCTTTTCTGATCACTACTAAACTCTTCTAAGAAATCTTTAGGAAGCTACTATTATAATACACCTGGCAAACTTGTTATCGTTTTGTAAGTTGATTTTTTTTTTTTAACTCTGAGGATTTCTTTTTCAAAACTTTCTAGAAGCAAAAGATCATCAGTGGAATTGGCAACACAAGAACAATTGTTTGCCTAAGGAAATGGAAGGTGCAAAGTATTTGAAATTTTAACATCCTAGGTACTTTCCTAGCATCTTAGGCCCATAGGGTTGGCAGCTCATGGACTCAGCCCGCAGATTTAGGAAGAAAAATAGCAATTACAGGCACTGAATAAGAAAAATATTTTAAGTTAAAAAAAGGAAAATTCTCAGAAAACTCTCTCGGTTTTCTACTTAGAATGTTTAAAAAACATTGTCCACGTCTTCGTGTGTTCACCTTTCCTACATATGGGTTGAACAGTTGGTCTCATTTTCAGTTTCATTTAACTGTTTATTGTATTTAAATATATGGAGCACATTTCATTACCCAAAAAGAAACCCAACAAATATTTGTTGAATTGAATTAAATGAGCTTATATTACAATGTTGGTATTGAGGAATAAACCTGACTTATCTTAGACTACTCGTCTATATCAGTCTTTTACTATAAGTAGATAGATACTTCATATTATTTCAGAGTAAAAATTTTTAATGTAACAAATAATCTTTCTCTGTTTTCTGCATTCCTTCCTTTTCTATCAAAATAAGAGCCTTGAAACAAAGGAGGAAATATGTGAAAGGGAAGTTAAATAAAAATGGATAAAGATGAACATCTAGGAATCTACATTGTCTTCAGTATGACCTGTATTTTTCTAATTAAAAAAAGGGTAGTAGTTTTATCCTCTATATTGGTTGTCCTCTTCTCTTAAACTTGTATCTTTCTGAAGATGTGGACAGTGTCTAGATTATAATGCTAAAATCTACATAAATTCTAGTGGCACTGGCAGCCAAGGTCAGCACTGCCCCTCAGTTTCCCTATGGGCAACAATCTCTCAGCAAACTTAGTGGCTGCATAGCTTTGGATGCTTCCAGAGTCCCCATGGGTGAGCAGCCGCCGAGGAGAGTCAAAGCTAGAAAAGAGTCAATCTCTCTGCAACCGGGGGATAAAAACGGTGCTGATAACTGTTTGCATGCATGGGAGCTCCTTTCCTGTCCAGTTTCTCAGCTTATCTTAGTCTTTTTGTATATTTTTTGCAAAATTTATTTATGTGTTCAAATTATTGTATTGCAATAAAAAGATACTATGTATTCATAACACTCAAGTTGAATACTGAGGGGAAAGTATTAGTGATCCTGTAAAAAAAGGAAGCCAATCACTCAATTAACATGCACTCATTCATTCTACAAATAGCTCATGAGTGTCAAGTGCTCGCCTATGTGCTGAGTGCACAGTTTTGAACAAGGCAGAGAGAGCTTACGGTCTAATGGGGAAGATGGACGACCAAACAAGCAATTTAACAATCAAGTGCGGCAAGATATTACAAAATAAGCTTTAAAAAAGTGGAAAGGAAAGGAAGGAGACAAACAACATTATCATGAAAGATGATGCAAAACAAAGAACCTCTCTTGATATTTTCAAAATCTGTTTAAGTGAAAGAGAGAGGTGACAAGAATTTTATAAGTAACCCTTCTAACATTGATCTAGTTTTTCATCTACTGTAAATATCTCAGCCCCTGTCATTGGGCAACAGCAAACTTCCTGCTGTACTTGTTCTCTGCAAAGCTAACAGGTGATACAGCAACAATATGTAAATTAACCAAGAGAAACGGAGTACAAAGGCTGTATTTGAAATTCTATGTGCAGAGCTAGTCTCCCAGTGAACTTACTGCAGAAAAGCAAACATTTCCACCTCAGAGAAGGAGCAATGCACATACCAAAATAATCCATGCTACTCCATCATTTTTTGATCTGAAAGAAAGCCCTCAGAGGGAGACAGACTCTACGGTGAATGTTGCATCAGAAAGTCAAAATGCACAGTGAACGGGAACATCAAAGTGTGTAATGTTGTGTAAAGATAACCTCCCTCACATATTTTAGATTACTCAAAATGATGACTATGAAATGCATTTATTCTTTAATAAAGAAACTCATTTCATGTGCTATTGTATGTAGCAGGCCAGTTCTGTCTTTTTTCATTAATTTGCTTTTCGGGGCCCAAATCCAGATATTATTGCATTTTTATGTTTCATATCACTTGTACATTTTGAACCAAGTTGTAAATTAGCTGTATGAGTTGAAGTGAAGAAAATGAGCACCTCCTTTCTTTCCTCTACCATAATGGTCAAAATACCTTTTACAGCACTGGCCAGTGTGTAAATCAAGTAGGCATAGGAGAATGAAATGGACTTTGTAGTTAGAAAGACATGGCTTTAAAGCCAAGTTCTACTACTTATTACCATGAGATCCTGAGCATGAGGCTTCGGTTTCCAAATCCGTAAAATGGAGTGGAAGAAAGCTACCAAGTTCAATAACTGTAAGAATTAAATGAGATACTACAAGGAATATACCAAACACAGTGCATGGCATGTGGCACACATTTAGTATATGTATGGTGTCTACCTTCCTAGGTTCTTCTGGCTGGCCTAAGAATTAAATTGACATGAGACAGACTAACAGGAGAAAATCAAACAAAAGTTTAATAATATGTGGACATGGGAGAGACGCAGGAGAACTGAGTAACTCACCAAAATGGCTGAAGCCCTCACCTTAAATCCCATCTTCAGCTAAAGGCAAAAGAGGATGTCGGGGTAGGGGTTTGGGACTTCAAAGGGGAAGCAGACAATTTACATGGAGATGCAAAAGCAAAAGTTTGGCAAACAAATGTTTGCCGGGCCCTGCAGAGACAGTGGGATGCAGAGTGGACCCTGACCACTAGGCCTTATAGCCCATATTCTTTGCAGATACCTCTGGTGATAGCTCTCTTCTGGGAACATACCCTCTACCTAAATTATGTTAGGTGGTTAGCAGGAAGGTCAAAGTTTCTTCCTGAGTCTTTTGGGCCCTGATTGTTTTTAGCTTCAAATAATCCACATTCTGAACAGAAATCTAGGGGTGGCAAATTTTGCTCCCCTACAATAGCAACTGCTATCCTGCTGGTGCTTCCAGAATTCTTTTCCTTTGTTCCTCTTTGGTCCACCTCTTCTTCCCTTTATTAAGGCTGCTCCTGCTTCCCCATGATTATCGCTGGGTAAATGGATTTCATAATCTAAGCATCCGGATTGTTCTTAATTTTTTTTAACTGAGCTGAGTAAGCCCTTTAACGTTTTCTCAAAGTCACTTTAAAAGGTCTTTCTAAGTTCTTTACAAATATGGCTAAGAGAATGTCACGCAAGAGAATAAATGTAAATTTGGGTTTCATCAAACTATGACAAAGCAAGAAATAAAACGGCTGCAATTTTCTGGAAAAAGAGAACCACTAAAATGGCTAAGGGGCCCAGCAATTAAACAGTCCATCATTCTAGTACTCAGAAATTGTCTCTTTCATCAGGGACTGGGTGAGACCATGTTATAAATGGGTTTTATCAGGCCCTTGGACAGGAAACAAACTAAATGAGAAGCAATCTGACTTTGGTAGCAGAGGGACACAGTGAGGCTCTCGTTAATCCCACAGTTTCCTGACAAGACATGAAAAAGGTGTACAGATAATATGATTGACATTTAACTAAGCAACCTAGAATGTATTCCTACAAATGAGTTTTGACCTTACAAAAGCAACGTTGGGAACAAGAAACCTATAAATCTATATAAACCCACGAGGCTGCCCTTATGGTTAGCTCCCTGGTCATTAAGGCCAGTAGAAAATCCAAATAAAAAGCCATTTTATCCCATCAGGGTCACATTTCCATCACCATCAAAAATCCAGGTATCTATTCTGTTTACAAACTTTGCCCAGTAGATTTAATTTCCAGGGAATTTTGGCTATTTCCAGAAATCGGAGCTACCCTAAAAGGAACTAGATGAGACTCCACTGAAAATATGTGAAATATATAATGAAGGCATGTTCTGAAAGAAATCTCTCAAGAAAAGATAGAAAGTCATGTAAATTCTACTGAGATGATTGACTCTCTCTGAGAGCACAACTCTTGGTTATACAAGTTGCAGGGTATTTGTTTTTTTAAAAATAAAGCTGTTAGATGAACTTTGCTCCTGATGTCTTCCTGCATCACCTTCCTACACCTGCAGATGGAAAGATGTTTTATCCTGTCATAAATGATTCCCTTTCTGCCCTGCTCCAGGCTGGTTCTTCATCAGCATCCTGGTTATGCTGTAGTTTCTGTGGCTGTGGAGCCAGGCAGCTTTCTGAGGGAACAGCAGTCAGCTGAAGGGCAGAGGGAACCCTCTGCAAAAGCTTACCCATCTGGGGGAATGGCTATTCATCATCAGTCGAGTTGGGAGTGAATCACAACATACATCAGTGTATGGCGGTGACAGCGTTATTCATATAATATTTAATAAGTTTATGTAATTGGACCAAGTTTCACTAGGACTTGTTGCAATAAAACCACAGACATTTCTCACAAAGCAGGGCATCCAGCTGAAGGATGTAGACGATTTATTTAACATTGGTGAATACACAGCCACAGGGATCCAGAAGCCAGAACAAAACTAAGCACAAGCAGTAAAAAGTGCAGCAGCCAAAAAAGGGGCTGAGTGGGCAACAACGAAACCAGGAAATGCAGTGAAAGCTCCTCTTGCATTCAGTCATTCAATTCACAGAGGTCCACTGAGCAATCGCTACTGCAAAACAATCGTGCTGATCTCTCTCATTGCTTTTTAATCAATTGCATGTATCTTCCACTTGTTTTTCGTTTTTCAAAAAATGTTTTGAACACAAAGATCGGTTCTCACAGTATTCTTTCTCCGTTACAGCATTCGGCACAGTGCTTTGTATTCTAGTTCTTAGCAGTAGTTTTTGGTCTTTGCCAAGTATCAGAATATGATGGAATGGAAAGAGTATTGTACCTTAAGTAAAAAGACATGGGTGCAAATCTTGTTCTCCCATTCCACTGTACAATTTGGGTATAGTATCTAACCATTCCAAACTAAGTTCCTCAAATCCAATGTGAGGATAAATATGCAAAAGTACACCAGCAATAACCAATTTGAAGATACAGTAGGGAAAATAAGATATCAAAACTTTAAATAATCATTAATTACAAGAAATAATTCAGTTCAAAATACGTGAGATTCATGTAGATAAAGCTATAAGAATCTATTGAGAAATATAAAGACGATATAAGAAACTAAGAGAATATGCTTCTTCTGGTTGGGATTATCAATTCTTTGTCAATTGTTTTTTTGTTTTTTTTTTTTCAGTACGCGGGCCTCTCACTGTTGTGGCCTCTCCCACTGCGGAGCACAGGCTCCGGACGCGCAGGCTCAGCGGCCATGGCTCACGGGCCCAGCCGCTCCGCGGCATGTGGGATCCTCCCGGACCGGGGCACGAACCCGTGTCCCCTGCATCGGCAGGCGGACTCTCAACCACTGCGCCACCAGGGAAGCCCGTCAGTTGTTTTATGAATCAGCAAAATTCTAAAAAAAACACTTGATGAATTTTTAAGAGAATTTAATAAAATGATTTTAAAGTTCATTTAAAGAAGAAATAAGTAAAAATAGGTAAGAAACTTTTAGAAAAAAGAGTTGATGTGGAAGTTACCCTACCAGTTCCGATAAAATATTAAAAAGCCAAGATTAAAAAAAAAAAAACGCAAAATCACTAAAATAATACTGTATCAATACAAATATGAAAAGTGTTAATCAATATTAATCCTGGGTAGTGGGAATCTGAATGACTGTTATATTATTCTTTTGCTTTTTTACATTTAAATTTTTTTCAAATATAACTTAAAAGAGCCAATTGATGAGACGGCCAAGTAGTTAAGGCAACTGACTGCTAAAAGAGCCAATAAAAATATAGTTACCACTTAAAGAAGAAATGGATGAATTAACATAAATAGTCCATGCAAACCTTTGCATATATAAAAATTTAATACATGATAGAGTAAGCATCATAAAACAATGGAAAAGGAATGAAATATTCAAATTATGTCAATGAGAGAAGTATTTATACAGAAACAATTCTTTAGATTTCTCATACCATACACTGAAATACATTTTAAGTTGCTTTCAGAAATCCACACCCCAAAAAACTATTTTAAAATAGAAGAAAATTTGAAAGAATATCTTATTTCTGAAGGAAGAAATGCTTTCCATGAAACTAATGGGAGAACTAAGAAAAGTGTCAGTGTATTTTAAATACAGGCACTCCTTGTTTTATTGCCTTCATTTTTATTGCACTTCACAGATATTGCGCCTTTTACAAACTGAAGGTTTGAGGCAACCCTGCATCAAGCAAGTCTACCGGTGCCGTTTTTAAAATAGCATTTGCTCACTTCAAGTTTCTGTGTCATATTTTGATTATTCTCCCAATATTTCAAACTTTTTCATCACTACTATATTTGTTATGATGATCTGTGGTGACCTGGGGGCACCGTGCCCATATAAGACATAAAACTTAATCTATAACTGTATGTGTTCTGACTACGCCACCAACCAGCCATTCCCCCATCTCTCTCCCTCTCCCTGGACCTCCCTATTCCCTAAGACACAACAATATTGAAATTAGGACAACTGATAACCCTACAATGGCCTCCAAGTGTTCAAGTGAAAGGAAGACTCACACATCTCTCACTTTAAATCAAAAGCTAGAAAATATTTAAACTTAGTGAGGAAGGCATATCAAAAGCTGTAACAGGCCAAAAGCTAGGTCTCATGTGCCAAACAGTTAGCCAAGTTGAGAATGCAAAGGAAGAGTTCTTGAAGGAAATTAAAAGTGCTATTCTAGTGAATACAGGAATGAAACAGCCTTACTGCTGATATGGAGAAAGTCTTAGTGGTCTGGATAGGAGATCAAACCAGCCTCAACATTCCCTTAAGCCAAAGCCCAATCCAGAGCAATGCCCTAACTCCCTTCAATTCTATGAAGGCTGACAGAGGTAAGGAAGCTGCAGAAGAATACTTTGAAACTAGCAGAGGTTGGTTCATGAAGTTTAAGGAAAGAAGCTATCTTCATAACATAAAAGTCCAGGTGCTAATGTAGAAGCTGTAGCAAGTTATCGAGAAGATCTATATAATTAATGAAGGTGGCTGCACTAAACAGCAAATTTTCAGTGTGGATGAAACAGCCTTATGTTGGAAGAAGATGCCATCTAGGACTTGCATAGCTAGAGAGGAGAAAATGTCTTGCTTCAAAGTTTTAAAGGACAGGCTGACTCTCTTGTTAGGAGCTAATGTGGCTGGTGACTTTAAATTGAAGCCAATGCTCATTTACCATTCGAAAAATCCTAGGGCGTTTTAGAATTATGGTAAATTTACTCTGCCTGCACTCTATAAATGGAACAAAGCCTGGATGACCTCATTTTTGTTTACAATATGGTTTACTGGCTATTTCAAGTCCTCTGTCGAGATCTACTGCTCAGAAAAAAAGATTCCTTTCAAAATATGGCTTATTGACAACACATCTGGTCACCCAAGAGCTCTGAGGGAGACGTTCAGTGAAATTAATGGTGTTTTCATGCCTGCTAACACAACATCCACTCTATAGCCCATGGAACAAGGAATAATTTTGCCTTTCAGGTCTTATTATTTAAATGCATTTTGTAAGGCTATAGCTGCCATAGATAGTGAGTCCTCTGATGGATCTGGACAAGTAGATTGAAAATCTCTGGAAAGGATTCACCATTCTAGATGCCATTAAGAACATTCATGTTTCATGGGAAAAGGTCAAAATATCAACATTCACAGGAGATTAGAAGAAAGTGATTCCAATCCTCATGGGTGACTTTAATGGGTTCAAGGCTTCAGTGGAGGACGTAACTACAGATGTGGTGGAAATAACAAGAGAACTAGAATTAGAAGTGGAGCCTGAAGATGGGACTGAACTGCTGCCATCTCATGATAAATCTTTCACAGATGAGGAGTTGCTTCTTATGGATGAGCAAATAAAGTGGTTTCTTGAAGTGAAAACTACTGGTAAAGATGCTGTGAAGATTGTTAAAATGACAACAAAAAAAATAGAATATTACAGAAAATTGGTCGATAAAACAGCAGGGTTTGAGAGAATTGACTCCAATTTTGAATGAAGTTCTACTGTGGGTAAAATACTATCAAACAGCCCCGCATGCTTCAGAGAAATCGGTTCATGAAAGGAAGAGTCAATCAATATGGTGACAATGTCAGTCATCACTGTCTTACTTTAAGAAATCGCCACAGCCATTCCAACCTTCAGCCGCCACCACCCTGATCAGTCAGCTGCCACCAACATCAAGGCAAGACCCTCCACCAGCAAAAAGATTACGACATGCTGAAGGTTCAGATGATAGCATTTTTAGTAATAAAGTACTTTTAATTTAAGATATGTACATTGTATTTTTAGATATAATGCTATTGCACACTTAATAAACTACAGTATAGTGTAAACATAACTTTTATATGCACTGGGAAACGAGCAAGTTCATGTGACTCACTTCTTTGTGGTATTTGCTTCATTGCTGTGGTCTGGAAGTAAACCCACAATATCTCTGAGGTATGTCTGTAGTTTTTTGTTTGAAATTTTAGTTTCTCAAAAATATCTAAAGTTAAAAGACATAGATCAGATCAGGAAAATATATGCCATAATATTATACAGGAGAATTCTCAACATGTGAAGAATTCATGGAAATTGAATAATGTAAACATATCTAAGAATCAACAGATATATGAGAAATGAATATTGGTAAAGTAATTAAACAAGGAAACCATTAGACTGAAATGGCTCTAATACCTTGGCAGCCTAGTAAGCAAAGTGAAGCCAGCCTAAGCCAGAGTTGATTCCTGTAAATGCCTCAAGTTAAGAAATTGAAAATTAAGACCAACCAGTCACAAACAGCCAAGGAGATTTTCCCAAATACGCTAACTGCTTAAGCTATGGCCAAACAATTCCCTTGCTTGTTTCCGCATCTGCTCTACGAAAGCCTTTCCCTTGGCTCCTGCTGGTGAAGCACTGCGAACCACTTCCGGTTTGGCATTGCCCTATTCAAATGGATGTTTGCTCAAATAAACTCTTCAAAAGTATAATGTGCCTCAGTTTATCTTTTAACAATATGAATAGCCAACTTATGGAAGAGAAATGAGAAAAATGATTCCACATCAATAGTCATTTTAAAAGTGCAAATTGAAATAACAATAAGATTTATTTTCACATATCTGAGTAGCAAAAACATTTTTTTAATGTTAATTATCTTGGTAAGGTGATGAGAAAACATACATTCTCCTACAATGTTTGTGGGCATATAAATGAGTACAACTTTCTGGAAGCAATTTATCAATTTTAAGAGCCTTATTCTCTTGCTCAAATAATAACTAATTCTAGAGATCTACCCTAAAGAAATGGTCAGAAATGTGGTCAAAGATTTATATAAAAAGATGTTCATGGTAGTACTATCATAGCAAAAGCTGTCCAAAAATGAGAAAATGACTAATGAAATTATGGTAGATGCATAATGGAATACCAGTCATTGTTTAAAAGTATAATCATAGATGTACTTCTTTTGACAAAGAATGACAGTCACAATATATTGTTTAGTAAAAGTAAGTATATAGAAATGAAAATAGAGTATAAATCTCAACCATACAAAGATATTCACATGGAGAAATGACTACTAAGTGCCACCCTAAAATATTAATAGTGCTTATCTCTTGGTTGACAGGAGTATAGGTTAGAATGCAGATTCCACTCCTGTATAAAGGCCCAAAACTGAGCATACAGAGTTTTTGGCTGATACAGTGGCTTCACACTTGAGGGACTCAAGCTCCTTCTATCTCGTTTGTTTAATATCCCTACAATAGTTCACATCTTCTTAATGTGAATGAAGAGTGTTGCCTTCATTCACATCAAAAAAAGTTCAGCCCTGCATTTACATTCCAGATAGCAGGAAGGAAGGAAGACAGATCATGATGGCTACCCTTCCTCTCTTTAAGGGTACAACTCGAAAACTCCATACATAACATCCACTCATATCCCATGGGCCAGAGCTTAAACACATGGCCACATGCAGGTAAAGTGAGGCTGAAAAGTGAAGTCATAAGTTGGTTGATTTTGTGATTAACCAAAAAGTCTATTACTGTGTAAAAAGGAATAACATATTAGGAGACAATTTCTGCCACAGTCTACCTCTTTGGCCACCTCAAGACCTATGTGTTCTTTTCCTCACATACATAGAACACGTTCACCCACTTCTCAAAAGAGACAACCCCAAAATTTCATCTGTTTGTTAAATGTAGCATAAAGTCTAGGAATTCTGGGAGAGCTCAGTCCTCTCCATCAGATTGAGGTCCTACAAAATAAAAGACAAGTTACCTTCCTCCTCCACCTAACACACATAATATACAATGGTTGGATAGAAACGGGGCAGCTGCATCAAAAATTCCCATTCATACAGTTGCTCCCAATAAAATAAAACTTACCAAATCATGTACACAATCTGTATGCTGAAAATTAAAATGCTCATGACAGATATCAAAAGAGACAAAGAAATGGAGATATAGACTGTATTCATGGACTGAAAGACTCAACACAATAAAGATGTCAATTCACCCCAAATTGATTTATAAGCTTAATGCTCCTACCAAAATCTCAGCAAGGAAATTTTGTCTATGTTTTTTCAGACAGAGACAAACTTACTTATTCTAAAATTTGTATGGAAAGGCACAGGTGCTAGAATAGCTAGTACATTCTTGAAAAATAAGAATAAAATGGGAGGAATTACTCTATCCAATATCGTGGCTTACAATATAGCTATACAATCAAGACAGTTTGGTGTTGGCAGAGAGATAGACACATAGACCAAAATAAAAGAATAGAGAAATTATAAATAGACCCACACAGATATTTCCAACTGATTTTTGACAAAAGCAATTCAATGGAAGAAGTCTTGCCTTTTAACAAAATTATGGTAGCACAATTTGACATCCATAGACAAAGAAAAAGAAAGAACTCAACCTAAACCTTACACATTATGAAAATTAACTCAAAAGGGATCCCAGATTAAATGTATAATATAAAACTGTAAAATTTTAGAAAAAACATAGGATAAAATCTTCAGGATCTAGGTCTAGTCAAAGAATTCTTAAACTTAACACCAAGCCATGATCCCTGAAAGGAAAAATTTATGTTAGACCTCATCAAAATTTAAAACTTTTGCTCTGTGAAAGTCCCTGTTAAGAAGATAAAAAAGACAAGCTGCAAATTGGGAGAAAATATTTGCAAAACACAAATCCTACAAAGAACTAGTATCTAAAATACACAAGGAACCCTCAAAACTCAACAGTAAAAAAAAACAATCCAATCAAAAAATGAGCTAAAGACATGAACAAACACTTCATGGAAGAGAAAAAATTTGTGGGAAAGAAACACATGAAAAGAAGTTCAACATCATTAGCCATTAGGGAAGTGCAAATTAAAACCACAATGAAGTATCACTACTGCAATATTGTGATTTATAGGAAAAATATATATTTGATCTTCTTTCACAGTTCCTGGCTCACAGCTTACAAAATCCTTGAAATCTCCCCAGTGATCAGAGCAATGGAATAATAGTTGGTCTCTTGTCCTCAGTTCCCCACCCAAAGGTGGGGGGCTGGTTGCAAGAGAATCAACCATGTGATTAGAGGGTTCGCAATTTCGGTCTCACCCGATTCTCAGGTAGGGGAGAGGGGCTGGAGGTTGTATCGATCGCGTTGACCAATAACTTGATCAATCATGACTATCTAACGAAGCCTCCATAAAAACCCAAAAGGACAGATTTTTGGCCTTTCTTGGAGAGCTTCTACACAGCGGAACCAGAATTCTGCATGCCACATGTTCCACAAGGACAGAAGCTCCTTAGTTTGAGACCTCACCCTATGAATCTCTTTGTCTGGCTGCTGATTCCTGTCCTTTAATATCTTTTTATAAAAAATCAGTAATCTAGTGAGTAAATAGGTTTTACAGAGTCTGTGAACCATTCTAGCAAATTAATCGAACCCAAAGAGGGGTCATGGGAACTCTGATTTATAGCCAGAAATAGAGGTAACAATCTGGACTTGCGGCTGGTGTCTGAAGTAGAGGGTGACCTTGTGGGACTTGAGCCCTTTTCCTGTGGAATCTGATTCTATCTCCGGTAGATAGCTTTAGAATTGAGTTGAATTCTTGGACACCAGCAGGGTGTTGTTGTGGGGAAGCCTCCACGTACTTTAAAATTGGGTTTGGGAACCCTTTTCCAGTACTACATGCTTATCAGAATGGCTAAAATAAAAAATAATGACAACCCTACACGCTGAAGAGGAGGTGAAAAAACTGGACTATTCACATGTTGCTAGCAGGAATACAAAATGGTATAACTGTTCTGAAAAATGGTCTGGCAGTTTCTTACAAAACTACATTTGCAATGCAACTACCATACGACTCAGCAATTGGGCAGTTATCCCAGAGAAATGAAAACTTAAGCTCATACATATTTGCAGAAGCTTTACTAATAATAGCCAAAAACTGGAATCAGCCCAGGTGTCCTTCAACTGGTGAATGGTTAAACAAACTGTGGTACATCCACACCAGGGACTACTACTCAGCAATGAAAAGGAACATCACTGATACATGCAATGACTCTACTGGATCTTCAGAGCATTATGTTGAGTGAATAAAGTCAATCCTAAAAGGTTACATACTGCATGATTTCACTTATACAGCATTCTTAAAATGACAAAATAATAGAAATGAAGAACAGATTAGTGGTTGCCAGGGGTTAGGGATGGTATTTTTAGTGTTTATGGCAACTCTACTCATAATAGCCAAAACCTGAAAACAACCCAAATGAGGTATATCCATACAATAGAATGCTATTGTATGTTCACAATTTAAAAAGGACTACAATACACACAACAACATAGGTGGACTTCAAAAACACTGTTAAGTGAAAGAAGTCACACATCTATTTCTATGAAACGGAAACCAGGTTCCATTTACATGAAATCCAAATAGAGGCAAAATTAATCTACAGAAGTAGGTGTGGAGGTGGGAGCAGAAAGAGGCAGAAAGGGGCCCGTGGGAACTTTCTGGAATGATTAGAATTATATCTTCTTCTGGTAGTGGTTACAAAAGTCTATACAATTGTCAAAACTCATTGAACTGGACACTTAGATCTATTTATATCATGTTATTTTATATCACAATATTTATATCATGCTAATTATATCATGCTACTTATATCATGTTAATTATTAATCTATTTTTTTAATGTAACTGATTGTGAGGTTAAATTGAGAGCCAATCTCCATATGACTTCACTCTGGTATCTCCACGGTCTAGGACTGTTGCCTTCCTGAGCCTCCAGCTGGATTCAGATAACTCCATGTTCATCTCACAGCCCTTGAGTTATTCATTCATTCAGTAAACATTTCTTGAATCCCTACTATGTGCCAGGCACATTCCGTAGGCACATTCTTCTCTCTTCCAACATCTCAAGGTTGGTGGAATCTGGAAAGAGAACTAGTTTGGGAACAGTGCCCAGACAGTCCTGACCCACGTCATCCTCCTGAGCCTGGAAAGAAAGACTGCAGTCTTGCTAAAGAGCAGAGAGGCCCAACAGACGCGTGTTGCTTCATGTCCTTTTATTGTAACTGGTGACTAACTAGACACATGCCATTAAATATATTACCACCTTCTGTAGCATATGCAACGGCTGAGCACATCCACGAGCCCTGTGGGCTGCTTAAGAACAGCAGAAATTCCCCACAGGACTCCGGAGCAGAAGAATGTCAAAGATGCCAGGTCCTGCCTTAGAAAGACAGATGAAGTTTTCAAAGCTTCTTTGCCTCTCCCCCTCTCTTCTCCTTTTGTTTTCCTTTGTTTTCTTTTGCTTTTTCATCCTTTCCAAAACAAGTCTACTCTCGCCTCTCATTTCCCATCTTGTTTTTAAAATAATTTGAATATCATAAAATAAAATCATATTTAAAGTTGTAAATGTCCTTTACAGGGTCTTACTCCTCTAAAAGGAGGCCCTGATAGATTAACACATTTTCATAATAAATGAAATCACATAGGGAGGATCCCAACATGAAAAGAAAGCATAAAATACAAATTTTGAAAAAAGAAGCCAAATCAGGGCAATATAGTTGAGAAGAAATAGTGACCTTCTATCAAAGCTTAAAATGAGAAGCTAAAAAGGGTAAAACTTTTAATATCATTATGAACAATGTCATACACTGGAACTGTAGAAAGAGTGATCCATTCCCCTAGTATGGAATAATCCTAAGTTTTAAAAGCAGAGGTAATGTTTAACAACAACAAAAACTGCCAATGAAAAATATGAGCCTAGGGCTCCCCTGGTGGTGCAGTGGTTGAGAGCCCGCCTGCAGATGCAGGGGACACGGGTTCGTGCCCCGGTCCGGGAGGATCCCACATGCCGCAGAGCGGCTGGGCCCGTGAGCCATGGCCGCTGAGCCTGCGCGTCCGGGGCCTGTGCTCCGCAACAGGAGAGGCCACAACAGTGAGAGGCGCGCGTACCGCAAAAAAAAAAAAAAAAAATGAGCCTAATACTATCAGTAATTTCAAAGGGTAGATGTGAAATCAGGTATAATTAAAGTTTCAGGAAACATAACATGCCAAGACATAATTATAAGCAGTAGTTTCTTAATCCTTGGCTTATTCACATATTTAGGAGGTAAGCATTCCCATAGAACATGGCACAAGGTCTTAATAACTTGCTTTGATGATTAGACAGTAACTGAATCATGGATAGAACCTAGATTTTCTAGCTCTTGGTGTCATGGCCTGGCTCCAGACTAGAGAGATATACCTTGTCCTTTTAAGACTCAACTTTGCTTCTAAGAGTTCTCTAAATGATTTCATGGATCACCTCTAGCCAACAGCATCTTAAATAGCACTTCCCATTGTACCAAGCTAGCAGCTTTTCTAAGCAATATCTTTGTTACTCATTTCTCATTTGACTCAAAGGAGATCATTTAATATCGAATTTTTAAAATAATTTTGTGCTGTTAGGATCCAAGCCATGAATTCAAAAAGGATAAATCAGCATATTATTTTTTAAAGAAAAAAATCAGGAGCTTATGTTTTAATATGTAAACTACAATAAAGCCATTCTCAGATCATAATATCAGTATTGATTTTTGGATTAGTTGTTGTAGACAATCATCCAAAGAGCTCAGAGACCCCCAAATCGTTCTACAAGAGGCAAACTATCGGTTTCTTTAGAATCCTCTCATTCATGCCCAGCAGGAGACCATGCCCTAAATAGGGACAGAAAGCTTGCCTTAATAAACTCAATATTTCATAGAAGCCAAAGATGGGGTTATTTAATTTAATAGGAAACAAGCATTACAAGAATATAGGAAAGTAGCACAACCTGCGGTATTGATTGTGTTACCACTCATTTTACTAAACAGAATTCTGGCCCAGTAGTGCCAGCCTGAAACAACAGTGGCATAATTTTGAAACTGATGCCTTGGAAGACAACACGGCATAGGAATTCTCACTCAGGTTAATTTAATCTCTCCCTAAGATTTCTTATTTTTCTCTCTTATCTGCAAACACAGTAAGTAATAAGAATGATCATCCAGAAGTTGGTTTACTAGCATTTGTAAGAAAACCACGTAGGACTTCCCTGGTGATCCAGTGATTGAGACTCCACGCTTCCGCTTCAGGGGGCATGGGTTTGATCCCTGGTTGGGGAAGTTCCACATATCGCACAGTGCAGAAAAAAAAAAAAAAAAAGAGTTCCACATAATTTACACAGCGTATATAAATCTATCAAAGTTGTTGACGTGGGTAATTCTGCAAGAAAGGAAGGAGTTATAATAATACCAAGGAGGCACTGGTATAGATGTTAATCAGTTCAACACTATCCCATTCTGCTTTAAGAGTGAATAGTCTATTTCTTACTGATTACCGGGAGATAACCTACTTTAAACGTCCACACTCTGTAAAGTTGTAATCTAAATCGAAAAATATGGACACACAGAAACGGTCAGAAACAGTGCTATTTCACATCGAAAACTTCAGGAAAATAGGCATACTTCAGCTTTGCTAGTAAAATACCATCAAGATTCTACAAGGCAGAAGACAGTAGTAGAATAACAACATTACCAGGCAGAGGAGGGCCATGGTAACACTTAACGTATAAGATGTTTTCCAAGAAGAGCAATACCCTCTTCAAGAATCTTCCTGGATTAATTCTAGGTCAGGTTGATTTTTCTAGCATCCCATCAACATTTATATATTGGTCTAGAAAAGTTGTGATCAAGGCAAAATGTCTACATGTATGCTATATCTCTTTCTAATGGAAAAGGCAAAGTTTTGATATAAGAGAGACCAGACTTTGAATCCTGGTTTAACTCTAATAAGCTGTATGATATTGAACAACTGACTTTTCCCATCTGTAAACAGGGATAGTACCTGTTTCAGGGGCTTGCCGTATGGCTTTTTTGGGGGGGGAATAACATTTTCATGTTATTATTATTCATAAGCCAGTGGTTGGTAGAGAGTGGATACGTTATAAATATTAGTTCCCTGTCTTTTCCCCTCATGCTGAGAATCAAGGTTTCTATAACTTTTCTGATTCTTCCACAACTTAAAGAATTCTACATACAATGCACACTCAATAATTGCTGAGTGATGACATCAAAATATCTCAGCAAGACTGAATATGCAGGTTTTAGCCACTGCTACCTCCCTGTAAACCGGAATTCTACAGTGTGATTACAACTATAGATACACAAAAAGGATTAATGATCAAATTAAAAAGCAATAGAGGATTTCCCTGGAGGCGCAGTGGTTAAGAATCCGCCTGCCAATGCAGGGGACACGGCTTCGAGCCCTGGTCCGGGAAGATCCCACATGGCGCGGAGCAACTAAGCCCGTGCACCGTAACTGCTGAGCCTGGGCTCTAGAGCCCGTGAGCCACAACTACTGAACCCGTGTGCCACAACTACTGAAGCCCGCATGCCTAGAGCCCGTGCTCCACAACGAGAAGCCATCGCAATGAGAAGCCCGTGCACCGCAATGAAGAGAAGAGCAGTCCCCACTCGCCGCAACTAGAGAAAACCCGCACTCAACAACAAAGACCCACCGCAGCCAAAAATAAAATAAATAAATAAATTAAAGAAAAAAAAGCAATAGATATCTATGGTTTATATTGAAACAAATCTTAATGGTTCTAGAAAAAAATTTTTGAATTGAGAGATCAAGAGCTCTACCTCCTCCCCTCATACCTAAGTTAAATAGTGCCCAAATATATAAACATATAGTAGACTAACAATACAATTCAATATTGATTTGTTTGTTCAAAACACATAAAAAGCAAACCTTATGGAGAGTTTTACGATGTTAATAGTTTGCCTAATCACATCATTTGGCATACAACACTTCATTTTTAAATGAGTATAGAGCTTCCAGGAAGATGGCGGAGGAGTAAGACGCGGAGATCACCTTCCTCCCCACAGATACACCAGAAATACATCCACACCTGGAACAACTCCTACAGAACACCTACTGAACGCTGGCAGAAGACCTCAGACCTCCCAAAAGACAAGGAACTCCCCACGTACCTGGGTAGGGCAAACGAAGAAAGAATAAACAGAGACAAAAGGATAGGGACAGGACCAGAAAGAATAAACAGAGACAAAAGGATAGGGACAGGACCGGCACTAGTGGGAGGGAGCTGTGAAGGATGAAACGTTTCCACACACTAGGAAGCCCCTTCGCAGGCGGAGACTGCGTGTGGCGGAGGGGGAGAGCTTCGGAGCCACGGAGGAGAGCGCAGCAACAGGGGTGCAGAGAGCAAAGCGGAGAGATTCCCGCACAGAGGATCAGGGCCGACCGGCACTCACCAGACCGAGAGGTTTGTCTGCTCACTCAGCGGGGCGGGCGGGGCTGGGAGCTGAGGCTCGGGCTTCGGTCGGAGCGCAGGGAGAGGACTGGGGCTGGCGGCGTGCACACAGCCTGAAGGGGAATAGTGCGCCACGGCTAGCCGGGAGGGAGTCCGGGAAAAGTCTGGACCTGCCGAAGAGGCAAGAGACTTTTTCTTCCCTCTTTGTTTCCTGGTGCGCGAGGCGAGGGGATTAAGAGCGCTGCTTAAGGGAGCTCCACGGACGGGCGCGAGCCGCGGCTAAAAGCGCGGACCCCAGAGACGGGCATGAGACGCTAAGGCTGCTGCTGCCGCCACCAAGAAGCCTGTGTGCGAGCACACGTGACTATCCACACCCCGGTGCCGGGGAGCCTGTGCAGCCCGCCACTGCCACGGTTCCGGGATCCAGGAACAACTTCCCCGGGAGAACGCACGGCGCGCCTCAGGCTGGTGAAACGTCATGCCGGCCTCTGCCGCCGCAGGCCTGCCCCGCAATACGTGCCCCTCCCTCCCTCCCTCCCCCTCCCCCCACCCCACCCTGGCCTGAGTGAGCCAGAGCTCCAGAATCAGCGGCTCCTTTAACCCCGTCCTGTCTGAGCGAAGAACATACGCCCTCCGGTGACATACACGCAGAGGCGGGGCCAAATCCAAAGCTGAGCCCCTAGGAGCTGAGAGAACAAAGAAGAGAAAGGGAAATCTCTCCCAGCAGCCTCAGAAGCAGCGGATTAAAGCTCCACAATCATCTTGATCTACTCTGCATCTGTGGAATACATGAATAGACAATGAATCATACCAAATTGAGGAGGTGGACTTTAAGACCAAGATTTATGATTTTTTCCCCTTTTCCTCTTTTTGTGTGTATGTGTATGCTTCTGTGTGAGATTTTGTCTGTATAGCTTTGCTTCCACCATTTGTCCTAGGGTTCTATCCGTCCATTTTGTTTTTTTTAAAATTTTTTTCTTTTTTTCTTAATAATTATTTTTTTATTTTAATAACTTTATTATATTTTATCTTACTTTATTTTATTTTACTTTATCTTCTTTCTTTCTTTTTTCTTCCTTCCTTCCTTCCTCCCTCCCTCCCTCGCTTTTTCTTTCTTTCTTTCTTTCTTTCTTTCTACTTCTACTAATTCTTTCTTTCTACTTTATCTCCCTTTTATTCTGAGCCGTGTGGATGAAAGGCTCTTGGTGCTGCAGCCAGGAGTCAGTGCTGTGCCTCTGAGGTGGGAGAGCCAACTTTAGGACACTGGTCCACAAGAGACCTCCCAGCTCCACATAATATCAAACGGCGAAAATCTCCCAGAGATCTCCATCTCAACACCAGCACCCAGCTTCACTCAACGACAAGCAAGCTACAGTGCTGGACATCCTATGCCAAACAACTAGCAAGACAGGAACACAACCCCACCCATTAGCAGAAAGGCTGCCTAAAATCATAAAAAGTCCACAGACACCGCAAAACACACCACCAGACGTGGACCTGCCCACCAGAAAGACAAGATCCAGCCTCATCCACCAGAACACAGGCACTAGTCCCCTCCACCAGGAAGCCTACAAAACCCACTGAACCAACCTTAGCCACTGGGGACAGACACCAAAAACAACGGGAACTATGAACCTGCAGCCTGCAAAAAGGAGACCCCAAACACAGTAAGATAAGCAAAATGAGAAGACAGAAAAACACACAGCAGATGAAGGAGCAAGATAAAAACCCACCAGACCTAACAAATGAAGAGGAAACAGGCAGTCTACCTGAAAAAGAATTCAGATTAATGATAGTAAAGATGATCCAGAATCTTGGAAATAGTATAGAGAAAATGCAAGAAACATTTAACAAGGACCTAGAAGAACTAAAGATGAAACAAACAATGATGAACAACACAGTAAATGACATTAAACATACTCTAGATGGGATCAATAGCAGAATAACTGAGGCAGAAGAACGGATAAGTGACCTGCAAGATAAAATAGTGGAAATAACTACTGCAGAGCAGAATAAAGAAAAAAGAATGAAAAGAACTGATGACAGTCTCAGAGACCTCTGGGATAACATTAAATGCACCAACATTCGAATTAGGGGTTCAAGAAGAAGAAGAGAAAAAGAAAGGGACTGAGAAAATATTTGAAGAGATTATAGTTGAAAACTTCCCTAATATGGGAAAGGAAATAGTTAATCAAGTCCAGGAAGCACAGAGAGTCCCATACAGGATAAATCTGGGGAGAAATATGCCAAGACACATATTAATCAAACTGTCAAAAATTAAATACAAAGAAAACATATTAAAAGCAGCAAGGGAAAAACAACAAATAACACACAAGGGAATCCCCATAAGGTTAACAGCTGATCTTTCAGCAGAAACTCTGCAAGCCAGAAGGGACTGGCAGGACATATTTAAAGTGATGAAGGAGAAAAACCTGCAACCAAGATTACTCTACCCAGCAAAGATCTCATTCAGATTTGATGGAGAAATTAAAACCTTTACAGACAAGCAAAAGCTGAGAGAGTTCAGCACCACCAAACCATCTTTACAACAACTGCTAAAGGAACTTCTCTAGGCAAGAAACACAAGAGAAGGAAAAGACCTACAATAACGAATGCAAAACAATTGTAAAAATGGGAATAGGAACATACATATTGATAATTACCTTAAATGTAAATGGAATAAATGCTCCCACCAAAAGACACAGATTAGCTAAATGGATACAAAAACAAGACCCATATATTTGCTGTCTACAAGAGTCCCACTTCAGACCTAGAGACACATACAGACTGAAAGTAAGGGGATGGAAAAAGATATTTCATGCAAATGGAAACCAAAAGAAAGCTGGAGTAGCAATTCTCATATCAGACAAAATAGACTTTAAAATAAAGAATATTAGAAGGGACAAAGAAGGACACTACATAATGATCAAGGGATTGATCCAAGAAGAAGATATAACAATTGTAAATATTTATGCACCCAACATAGGAGCACCTCAATACATAAGGCAAATACTAACAACCATACAAGGGGAAATCAGCAGTAACACATTCATAGCAGGGGACTTTAACATCCCACTTTCACCAATGGACAGATCATCCAAAATGAAAATAAATAAGGAAACACAAGCTTTAAATGATACATTAAACAACATGGACTTAACTGATATTTATACGACACTCCATCCAAAAACAACAGAATACACATTTTTCTCAAGTGCTCATGGAACATTCTCCAGGATAGATCATATCTTGGGTCACAAGTCAAGCCTTGGTAAATTTAAGAAAATTGAATTTGTATCAAGTATCTTTTCTGACCACAACGCTATGAGACCAGATGTCAATTACAGGAAAAGATCTGTAAAAAATACAAACACATGGAGGCTAAACAATACACTACTTAATAACAAAGTGATCACTGAAGAAATCAAAGAGGAAATCAAAAAATACCTAGAAACAAATGACAATGGAGACACAACAACCCAAAATCTATGGGATGCAGCAAAAGCAGTTCTAAGAGGGAAGTTTATAGCAATACAATCCTACCTTAAGAAACAGGAAACATCTCAAATAAACAACCTAACCTTGCACCTAAAGTAATTAGAGAAAGAAGAAAAAAAAAACCCCAAAGTTAACAGAAGGAAAGAAATCATAAAGATCACATCAGAAATAAATGAAAAAGAAATGAAGGAAACGATAACAAAGATCAATAAAACTAAAAGCTGGTTCTTTGAGAAGATAAACAAAATTGATAAACCATTAGCCAGACTCATCAAGAAAAAAAAGGAGAAGACTCAAATCAATAGAATTAGAAATAAAAACGGAGAAGTAACAACTGACACTGCAGAAATACAAAAGATCATGAGAGATTACTACAAGCAACTCTATGCCAATCAAATGGACAACCTGGAAGAAATGGACAAATTCTTAGAAATGTGCAACCTGCCAAGACTGAATCAGGAAGAAATGGAAAATATGAGCAGACCAATCACAAGCACTGAAATTGAAACTGTGATTAAAAATCTTCCAACAAACAAAAGCCCAGGCCCACATGGCCTCACAGACAAATTCTGTCAAACATTTAGAGAAAAGCTAACACCTATCCTTCTCAAACTCTTCCTAAATATAGCAGAGGGAGGAACACTCGCAAACTCATTCTACGAGGCCACCGTCACCCTGATACCAAAACCAGACAAGGATGTCACAAAGAAAGAATACTACAGGCCAATATCACTGATGAACATAGATGCAAAAATCCTCAACAAAATACTAGCAAACAGAATCCAACAGCACATTAAAAGGATCATACACCATGATCAAGTGGGGTTTATTCCAGGAATGCAAGGATTCTTTAATATATGCAAATCAATCAAAGTGATAAACCATATTAACAAATTGAAAGAGAAAAACCATATGATCATCTCAATAGATGCAGAGAAAGCTTTTGACAAAATTCAACACCTATTTATGATAAAAACCCTCCAGAAAGTAGGCATAGAGGGAAATTTCCTCAACATAATAAAGGCCATATATGACAAACCACAGCCAACATCATCCTCAATGGTGAAAAACTGAAAGCATTTCCACTAAGATCAGGAACAAGACAAGGTTGTCCACTCTCACCACTCTTATCCAACATAGTTTTGGAAGTTTTAGCCACAGCAATCAGAGAAGAAAAGGAATCCAAATCGGAAAAGAAGAAGTAAAGCTGTCACTGTTTGCACATGACATGATACTATACATAGAGAATCCTAAAGACACTACCAGAAAACTACTAGAGCTAATCAATGAATTTGGTAAAGTAGCAGGATACAAAATTAATGCACGGAAATCTCTGGCATTCCTATACACTAATGATGAAAAATCTGAAAGTGAAATCAAGAAAACACTCCCATTTACTATTGCAACAAAAAGAATAAAATATCTAGGAATAAACCTACCTAAGGAGACAAAAGACCTGTATTCAAAAAATTATAAGACACTGATGAAAGAAATTAAAGATGATACAAATAGATGGAGAGATATACCATGTTCTTAGATTGGAATAATCAACATTGTGAAAATGACTCTACTACCCAAAGCAATCTACAGATTCAATGCAATCCCTATCAAATTACCACTGGTATTTTTCACAGAACTAAAACAAAAAATTTCACTATTTGTATGGAAACACAAAAGACCCCGAATAGCTAAAACAATCTTTAGAACGAAAAACAGAGCTGAAGGAATCAGGCTTCCTGACTTCAGACTATACTACAAAGCTGCAGTAATCAAGACAGTATGGTACTGGCACAAAAACAGAAAGATAGATCAATGGAACAGAATAGAAAGCCCAGAGATAAACCCACGCACATATGGTCACCTTATCTTTGATAAAGGAGGCAGAAATGTACAGTGGAGAAAGAACAGCCTCTTCAATAAATGGTGCTGGGAAAACTGGACAGGTACATGTAAAAGTATGAAATGAGATCACTCTCTAACACCATACAGAAAAATAAGCTCAAAATGGATTAAAGACCTAAATGTAAGGCCAGAAACTATCAAACTCTTAGAGGAAAACATAGGCAGAACACTCTTTGACATAAATCACAGCAAGATCCTTTTTGACCCACCTCCTAGAGAAATGGAAATAAAAACAAAAATAAACAAATGGGACCTAATGAAACTTCAAAGCTTTTGCACAGCAAAGGAAACCATAAACAAGGCCAAAAGACAACCCTCAGAATGGGAGAAAATATTTGCAAATGAAGCAACTGACAAAGGATTAATCTCCAAAATTTATAAGCAGCTCATGCAACTCAATAAGAAAAAAACAAACAACCCAATCCAAAAATGGTTAGAAGACCTAAATAGACATTTCTCCAAAGAAGATATACAGACTGCCAACAAACACATGAAAGAATGCTCAACATCATTAATCATTAGAGAAATGCAAATCAAAACTACAATGAGATATCATCTCACACCAGTCAGAATGGCCATCATCAAAAAATCTAGAAACAATAAATGCTGGAGAGGGTGTGGAGAAAAGGGAACCCTCTTGCACTGTTGGTGGGAATGTAAATTGATACAGCCACTGTGGAGAACAGTATGGAGGTTCCTTACAAAACTACAAATAGAACTACCATATGACCCAGCAATCCCACTACTGGGCATATACCCTGAGAAAACCATAATTCAAAAAGAGTCATGTACCAAAGTATTCATTGCAGCTCTATTTACAATAGCCCGGAGATGGAAACAACCTAAGTGTCCATCATCAGATGAATGGATAAAGAAGATGTGGCACATATATACAATGGAATATTACTCAGCCATAAAAAGAAACGAAATTGAGCTATTTGTAATGAGGTGGATAGACCTGGGGTCTGTCATACAGAGTGAAGTTAGTCAGAAAGAGAAAGAAAAATACTGTATGCTAACACATATATATGGAATCTAAGAAAAATAAAATGTCATGAAGAACCTAGGGGTATGACAGGAATAAAGACACAGACCTACTAGAGAATGGACTTGAGGATATAAGTTGTGACAAAGCGAGAGAGAGGCATGAACATATATACACTACCAAACGTAAGCAGATAGCTAGTGGGAAGCAGCCGCATAGCACAGGGAGGTCAGCTCGGTGCTTTGTGACCACCTGGAGGGGTGGGATAGGGAGGGTGGGAGGGAGGGAGATGCAAGAGGGAGGGGATATGGGGATATATGTATATGTATAACTGATTCACTTTGTTTTAAAGCAGAAACTAACACACCATTGTAAAGCAATTATACTCCAATAAAGATGTAAAAAACTAAATAAAATGAGTATTAAAAAAATCAATATTTTCTCCCTGCACTATCTGTATGCTGCCTCCACACTATGCACTAAATTTTCCAAGAGTAATTTCAAATCAAAATTGCATCTAAGAGCCACCTACATTGGCTTCATTTGGACTTGCCATGAGATTATTGTTACAATACAAGCTACATTTGCATACATTAAAATACAGCAGAAAAGGTAGCCACTCTGCATGCCAAATAGTTGTTTTTCCTAAACTTAAATATCTCAGGTGGCTCGCTTTTATTCCCCAAGCCCCTAAGGTTATTTTTCTACATTAAAAATTGCTTGCATCCCAGGCAATTATTTGCAAAAACGCGAATCAACAATACCTTTGCTTATTCACGATATTGTCTCTATTTTTCTATGTCTGTTTTCAAGCTGCAAGGCTGCCATGAAAGTTGAATCTTTACAAGTTCATGTTCTCCTGCTGTTTCCCTCTCACCTCAAGTCAGTCTCTTCTGTTGCAAAGGGCATGGGCTAATGATCCAAGTCACAAGTGATTATATAGAAGAAAAAATGAAAAGGTTATAATCACATTAATGAAATGAAGAAGGGAGGTTTCAGGCAGAAAGTCTGCAAGGTTTTGAGCAGTGCCCCATTGTCATTCACACTACCTCTTCTACCTACTCCTAATCAATGCCAGTCTCCTACCTACAGCCTGGTTGATCCAGGGCCACAAGCTTGTAGATGTTCATACGTGGAAATTGTTATTCATTAAATACACTGTTCTATTTTAAACCACACCTCTTATTGCAGGCAGGTGTTTGCCTGAAGGTAGGTCATTGAAAGTCAATGCAAATGAAGGCAGTTCCACAGCAGGGAGAAAATTAACTTGGGGAACTTTGTGGGCACAGGTCTTTCTCAAAGCAGCACCAGTGGTGCCCTTTACGATGAAGCCCCATCACCCAGGTGCTGAGCCAAAGCCTCCAGACTGATTACTGAGAGTGAAGTCCCTCCCTGTAGATGGCTCCCATGGTGATTTCCAGTGACTCTGGGCTGCCATCACTGTAAATGAAAATAAGAAGGGTTACAGTGAGAGACACAGGATACCCTGTACAGTATGGTAATTACCTTGCTAGTCACTCTTCTACCTTGAGTAACATTCACTAGAAACTGTAAAGCACAAATCACATTAGAGGAGACACTACCCCTAACTAACCCTATCTTACGAGCTCTTGAAAGTCATAGAGAATATAGAGTTGAAAGCTTGAGTTTCTGGGGAACCTGAGTCTTAAGTTCCATAGAGAATGCAACCTCCTTTCTCTACTCTCGGGGGCTCCCAGCTCAGATGAAGACATTGCTGTTGCTCCCAAGCTCCAGTTTGAAATTGGAGGCTTATAAAAAGCCACAGGGTTGGGAAGGGGTCCTCTTTGAAGATTTCTCAGCTGGCTCTAGACCACTGGATCTCAAACTTGGCTGCACACTTGGAATCACATGGGGGAGTTTTCAGAAAGGCTGAGGCCTTGGGTGTGACCTTCAGAGATTCTGGTTTACTTGGTATGGATGGCTGGGCAGAGTTACTAGACAATTCAATTCTACAGAAAAGTTCAAGAGCTACTGCACTAGACCAGTGGTTCTCAAAATGTAATGTACGTGTGAGTCATCTAGGGGTCTTGTTAATTTGATTTGATTCAGCAAGTCTTTGTTGGGGTCTTAGATATCACTTTTTTGACAAGTCCCAGATAGCTGCCAAAGCTCCTGGCCTGCAGACCAAGCTTTAAGTAGCAAGGCTTTGGGGACTTCCCTGGTGGTCCAGTGGGTAAGACTCCGCCAAAGCTCCTGGCCTGCAGACCAAGCTTTAAGTAGCAAGGCTTTAGGGACTTCCCTGGTGGTCCAGTGGGTAAGACTCCACCAAAGCTCCTGGCCTGCAGACCAAGCTTTAAGTAGCAAGGCTTTGGGGACTTCCCTGGTGGTCCAGTGGGTAAGACTCCGCACTCCCAATGCAGGGGGCCCGGGTTGGATCCCTCGTTGGGGAACTAGATCCCACATGCATGCTGCAACCAAGAGTCCACATGCCGCAACTAAGAAGCCCCCATGCCGCAGTGGAGATCCTGCATGCCTCAACGAAGACCTGGCACAGCCATAATAAATAAATACATAAATAAATATTAAAAAGAAAAAGTAGTAAGGCTTTAGACTAAGTTGGTAATGCTGGCAATGAGATAATAAATCCCCTTTATCAATAACCTGAATCCTTAGCTTTAATCACACTAGTAACACATTCTGGTGAATGTACAATGACGTATGCAAATGATATGTATTTACACTTGCTTGTAGTTGAAGAAGATACTGTACTAGAACAGCCAGCCACTAAATCTGGTACTGGGGGTATCATCTGCCAGTGAATATGATTCTGTTCTATGTTCAATTTAACACAAAAATATTTGTTTTGATATCAGGCAGATGTTTTGGTCTACTGCACCAAAAATTTAGGCTGAATCTTAAAAAAATAAGTGCTACTGAGAGTAGTCATACATGCAAAAGTATTAATTAGGTGGTAATATATCCATTATAGTATCTTTTGAATTCCTAATATTGTGTTTATATAAATGACAAGTTCAATAGAATCACCAAATCTATCTTATTTTTAATCCTCTTTACTTTATCCCCACATCCCAAGATTGGAAGCAGGTTTTTCAAAGACATTGCCTATCAGATTCTAATAATCTCTCCTATCTTAATGCTAAAATGCATCTAGAGTATTTTATATCTATTAAAAAATAAAGTACTTTTAGGAACATAAAAATTCACACCACAACTAAGACCTAAAAGTGACAGTTTATACTAGTAATTGGGGATATTTTTCTCCTAAAAGGTCAAAGGAGTTGGATTAAGAATAATAAATAGAGGACTACCATGTTTCACCTCAATAATGATAGCTTACTGTGTGCCACATGCTTGTTTTAAATACTATATATCTATATATCTACCTGTTTAGATAGATAGAGACAGAAAGAGAGATACATGAGTGTGTGTGTTTATGTGCGTACTTACACTCGTTTAACCATCAAAGGAATCCTACAAGATATTTTAATCCCCATTTTATATCTGAAAAAAATTGAGATATAGAGAACTTAAGTAACTTACGCAAGGCCAAAGGGTTAAAAGTGTTGGAGCCAGATTGGGATTGACATATATACACTAATATGTATAAAATAGATAACTAATAAGAACCTGCTGTATAAAAAAATAAATAAAATAAAATTCAAAAAAAATGTTGGAGCCAGAATTCAAATACATATTTTCAGGATTTAGATCTCTGCTTGTACCCACTCTGTTATAATGCCTTTCAAGAAAAAGAGCAAACCTCTTCATCTGAAAGGTTGGAAGCTACGCTGACCATTCCTCCACCCTCAACCCCTTGCTCAGCAAAGCAATTTCCGTAATTCTGAGGACTTGTCCCTCTAGGTACAAGTGATGTTTTTTGAGATAATCAAATGGCTTACCTGCTTCCCCACCTCCAGTTTTTCTAATTCCTTTGCAAAACTTCGATTCCAGGTGAATTAGAATCAGAGAGAATTTAGATGGCCACAGGATTTCTAAAACAACTAATATCAGCAGTTCCCAGGTAGAGTGGGAGTGAGGAGAAGGGTGGCACTTGGGTACTGAAAAGCAGAAAGACTGGAATGGTTGCTCTGAGGGATTCATAATCCAAGGAATGAGGATAAAAACAGGATACTTGGTGTTACCAAATGATGGAAATTGTAGAAACCTCTGATTATTGAGGGTCTTAGTTTTCTCTGGAGCCTATGGTGACTGTAGAACTTTCAGCAGCTAAAGTCTGGATTGATTTTTGTGGTCTGGATATACTGCTGAGTAAAAAAGTATCAGAGAGAGACACCAAGATAATGGCTGCTATCAGAAAGAATTCTGAGACATGCTTAGAAAATTAAGCTTAACAGTTTGAGGTCCCATCCTGGCGTCTAGGTACTGAAAGTTATCAGAGTCAAAGATTAGTGCTATTCTGACTGAAATCAGGAGTCAGTCATTGCTGATAAGAACTCATTGTAACCAAGAAATAGAAAAGAGCATTCTCATGTTAAAAGTTTATTTTAGGAGCTAGTGATAAAGATGATTCTAAATGGCAAAACATTGGACCCTTGGTAATTAAAGACAGAAATAGGAGATGCTCACTATCATTGCTATTTTTAACAGTGTTCTGGAAATCTTGGCCAATGCAAAAAGACAAGATATATATACACGTTGCAAAGGAAAAGAATAAGAAGAAGTGTCCTTGTTTGAAGATGACAAGATGATCAGAAGGAAGCTTTATAAATCAATAGAAAGACTATTGAATCTATTAAGAGATTTCAGTAAATTAATATATTTAACAAAATAAAATTTTATGTATTACTTATAAGCCTTAATATATAAAAATCTTTTACAAATGAATAACATATGCAAAGCATGTTAATATCATGGGCAAAGTAAATAAACATAAACAATACAATTGAGTATATAAGAATCTCCTAAGTAAAAATTGAAATGTAAGTTTAAAAATATGAGATAGCAATATCAAATTGATAAAAGTATTTTTAATATTTTTTAATAAATATAAAACACATAGATAATATTTTAAAAGGTAATTTGTCAAAACTCATAGAATATACAACACCAAGAGTGAACCCTAGTGTAAACTATGGACTTTGGGTGATAGTGATATGTCAATATATTGTCATAAATTTTAACCTATGTACCACTGTGGTGCAGGATGTCTATAGGGGAGGATGTGTGCGGACAAGGGGTATACGGGAACTCTGTGCTTTTGGTCACTTTCTTTAATTGAAATACAGTAGATGTTCAATATTGTGTTAGCTTTAGGTATACTAATTGTGATTTGACATTTGCATACATTATGAAATGAGCACCATGATAAGTCTAACAGTCATCTGTATTAATACAAAGTTATTACCATATTATTGACCATATTTTTTATGCTGTATATTATATCCCTGTGGCTTATTTATTTTATAACTGGAGTTTTGTACCTCTTGTTCCCTTTACCTGTTTCTGCCCTGCCCCTCTTCTGGCAACCATCCATTTGTTCTGTATATCTAGGAGTTTGTTTTCATTTTGTTTTGTTTGTTTATTCCTTATATCAATTCATGCAGAAAAAGTATTTGACAAAATTCAACATCTCTTCATGATAAAAACTCTCAGCAAACTGTGAACAGAAAAGAACTTCCTTAACTTGATAGAAGACATTTGCAAAAACCTATAGCCAACATCGTACTTCATGGTGAAAGACTGAATGAATACTTTCCCCTAAATTCAGGAAGAACACAACTTCAGACTTCCACCATATTTGTCAACGATGGGTACGTAATACCTTGCTACTCAAAGTGTGGTCCAAGGACCAATAGCCAGGGTAATACCTGGGAGCATGTTAGAAGAGCAGAATTTCAGGCCAGGTCTAGACCTACTGAGCCAGAATCTGCAGCTTAAGGAGGTCCCCAGGTAGCCCATATGTACATTACAGTTGGAGAAGCCCTTGTGTAGGGTACCAGAACAAAGCCTTGGGTTTCAATCTCATCTCCACTACTGTGCAGCTTTGGGCAAGTCACCTAACCTTTCTGGGCCTCTGATTCCTCAACTATGAAATATAGAAAACGATATCTCCCTTGCCGGGTTGTTATAAAGATAAATGACCTGGTAAAATCATGCTCCAAATTATGCAAGAAGCCTGGGACATATCTGCCATTTCTTTTATAATAACCATAGCTTGCTAGTGGGTAACAAGATAAGTGCAAAGGTGTAAATAGACAGAGAGAAAACTAACGTTTCCAAAACTGATAGGGAAAAAGCGAAAACAAGAACTCAGGTCTCCTGAGTGCCAGACTATCACACACTATGTTTGACTTTACTGGGCCCTTATCACAATGTTCATACTCCCCCTCCATGCAAGCTGTGTCCTGAATTGCTGAGTTATAAACTCCTGGGCATTATATCACAGTCACAGGTAACATTGCTCTATGTGTATATAGACATAGTATTGCTGTCATTTCTAAAGGCCAAATGGAGACCTAGGTAGGATATCTCCCCCATCTATCTACCTTGTCTTTCCCAACTTTAAAAAAGAAAGTTCCTTATTTCAACCTTGATAGCTGCTGTTTTTCAAACTGGCCACATACACAGAAGGCAAGGAGAGACTGAAGAAAGAGGCAGCCCACTCCAGGTTGGTAGGTGGCTGTTTAAATAGGCAAGGGAACTTAATTACAAGGCTTGTCTTGGGGAGCTGCAAGATGACTAGCTCTCCATATCCACCCACCAGCATCTTAAAAGTTTATATAGAGGCCTTAACAGGGTTCAGTCATATACATAGTCAGATGGGCTTGACAATACCTTACTCTCTCAAGGCTATGTTCCCACTGTGGGAATGGTGGGCAGAGTATACATTCCAAGGACAGGGGAGGGAGTGAGGAGTATCTTGGGTTCAGCTTGCCAGCAAACATGTCCTCTCAATGGTCTCCTCCAACAATAGCTTTAAAAGAAAATAGTAAAAATATCTTATCAGAGTGAAAAATGCAAAGTGGCAAGTGGCAAAGACCCATCCTAGAACTCATTTCAGCTCTAAACAGAAATGAAAGGAACAGAAAAATGAATTCCATTGTTCGTATTGGTCAACAGTGAAGAATTAATGGGCCTAAGGGTTGGAACAGGGCATCTTACTCTTAATTCCAATATTTTAGGAAACTTACAGCCATCATGTGTTCCTTCCATCTGATTTATTACCTTCCTCCTGCTGCTATTTTAGCCAGTGTCCCCTTTCTGTCCTTAATGACGATGTAGTACATTTGGTCACCAGTCATCTTTGCAAAAAGTTCCTGTGCCCTTATTCAATCATCCCTCACCTTTGTCCTCTTCAGCTTTGCTAAATTTTATCTTATGAACAAACCATTTTTCCTGTTGTCTTTCATTCAAACAAGATACCAAATCCATCCCCTTCTCTTTGTATTTGCCTTAAATCTGTTTCATCCTTTGAGCTTCTGAAATTGGTGTTTCTAGAAAGAGCTGTATAGCTCTCATCTGCCTCTTTAACCTCATGCCCTCTTCACCACACTGGGGGATGACCTCCTGCAGGGTCTGACACCAGATCCTGAGCAGTGCCAGTAGCCACCAGGGCCCCTCATCACTACTCAGTACTGTTGTGTTGTCCCACACCAATCCCAAACCCTGCCCATCAGACACTGCCCACAGTAACAGGAGGAAAACAAAGATACTACACTGAGTTTTCATAAAACTGTATTTACAGTAAGTTCCCTACATACAAACCTTCAAGTTGCAAAATTTCAAAGATGTGAACGTGAGTTCGCATGTCCAGTTACGTAAGTTCACGTGTCTGGAGTACATTGTCACGGGCATGCATCCTCTACAAGTGGCTGTGTTTTGTATAATTTACTGTACAGTACTGTATAGAGTACAGTAGTACAGTATCTTTATTTCAAGCCCAGGTTGTCTGGAAGCAAATGTAAAAGCAGTGGTATATAGCCGATTGTGTTAGTTGGGTACTTAGGCTAACTTTGTTTGACTTACGAACAAATTGAACTTACGAACGTGCTCTCGGAACGTAACTCATCCGTATGTAGGGGACTTGTTGTATTTCCATGGAAACAGTGACCTTGTATTCTGAGATTACGTGTTTCTCACTTCTGTTTTCTTCTTTTGTTGGAATAATATAATAACACTGCCCTCCTTTTTAAATGATCTTGCTTTGCAAAACTAAAATATTGCCAACCCTCTGTCAGGCTCTTCATCTTTGCCGTTGTTTCTTTTTTACTACTCTGTGAAATCTCAGAGTCTGGGTGTAGAGGTTAAGAGCACAAACCTTAACCTCTGTGGTCTGAGGTGGATTAGAATACCTGCTCTGCTTTCTATTGATGAAGAAACCATAGACAAGTTGCTAAACCTCTCTAAGCTTTTGGTTTACTCATATTACAATGGAGAAAACAGTACCTACGTTTGAAAAAAGAAATAAATAATATATGCCAAGTGCATAACATAGTACCTGGCACAGAGTAACAGATCAATAAATAGTAATTATCATTATTATTATGCTTCCTTGAGGGTTACTTGGCCAAACATTTAAAATAAGCTCCCATCTGTTGTCAAGGCCCCACTTCCCCTTAGGAGAGGAAGACCAACATGCCATCAACCTCAAAATCTCACCTTTGATTGCAGGTCGGTCCTACAGGACAGGCTGTAGGATAGAAGTAGAGCCAGTGTATTAATCATATATTTTTTCTATATTTTATGACACTTTGGCATCTTGGGGAACCTGTGGACCAGAGGAGGGACTGCTCCTCCCAGGGTTAGCTAATTCCTAGAGGTAGCAAACAATTTGCCTGGGAGTGCAACTTTGATATGCAAACCAACAGATCCAACCCTAAACACTTCTTTTAACTAAATCTCAAACACCAAACCAATATTTCCCCTGTTCTAAATCATCCCAGTCCAAGTACCAGACAACTAGAGATCATCCCTATAGCCTAGAGCCCACTGAAATTATTCAAACAAGCCAATCCTAAGGTGCTTACCCCACCCTGCCTTGCCTTTCCCGCAGAAACCAAAATAAAGGCTTGTGGTCATGCTTTCCCCTCACCCCTCTGCCTCCTGACTGACCCCGGCGCTTCCCCATGTGGCCCTGTATGCCATGCTTCCTGTTTCTAGGCAACTGGAAGTAAAAGCTTCTTCCTTCATGGCAGTTGTCTCCTGATCTGTTGGCCTCATCACATCTGACTAAATCAAATTCAGGGTACATTTTAATGTAGTCAGCAAATCTGACCTGTCTCAGATGATATTTTGGGCTGAATACCCCCTTAAACTTAAATATACCAAAATGTCACCATCAGTGTAAATATATGCCTCAATGATAAACACCTCCCCACCTCCACTCCAAATCCACATGGTACTAGACGTGTATATGCAGAATGACTAGAGAATACTTGGTTTCCTAAGGGTAACTTCCAAGACGTAGTATCATCCACATGGAAAGTCGGGCCAGGTCCAGACCCACCTCTGAATTGCAATGACAGGGTATTCACTTCAGAGAATTTTTGAAGAATAGGTTTCAATTATCTTACAATTGTCCTTTATTTCCTTGGAGTCAATGGCAATGCAGAACAAGCCGCCTACAAAGAATTAAGAAACTTAGACACTGTTTTAAATAGAAGCTAAAATGGGGCAAAAATTGTGTTTTGCTTGTTTCCTGGGAAGAAACTCGTTTCTTATTTATTTACTTTCTATACTTTGATGGTGTTAAAGGTCCCTTTCAGATCTTAAGTTATATGATTTTATGACTATTACCATCATTTTATTTTCTCACCACTTTGGATCTAGTTCGCCGAGATATCACCAAGAGGTATGAACTGTTATTGTTAACAGGTAAAACTGAGCACAATATGTATATTTGTTCCATACAAGAAATAACTCTGTGAAAAAGTTCAAAAATGTAGGGCTGAGTTTCTTCCTATACCACTGACTCCCCTAGAAAAAGTCTTTTGGCCAAAATGAAAGTTCTTCGTGATCACCTAAGAAATTGCTCACCTTCCTGAGTCTCTAATCCCCTACCCACCACAGCCATTGAGGGTGGTAAATGGAGCACAGAATTTTAGTGGCTCTGAATCCCTCATGTTCTTGATCCATTCTGGACGTTGACCAGAATAACCTGCTAGGAGACCCCAATAAAAAACTGCCTAGGGCTCCCCTGGTGGCGCAGTGGCTGAGAGTCCGCCTGCCGATGCAGGGGACACGGGCTCGTGCCCCGGTCCGGGAGGTTCCCATATGCCGCGAGGAGCGGCTGGGCCCGTGAGCCATGGCCGCTGAGCCTGCGCGTCCGGAGCCTGTGCTCCGCAGCGGGAGAGGCCTCAACAGTGAGAGGCCCGCGTACCGCAAAAAAAAAAAAAAAAAAAAGCCTTGACAAACCCTTTGCCTTTCCCTTCATTTGTAACTGAGGTGGAGCTTGTCAATAAAGCTTTCCAAAGGTTCTTCACCACAATATTCTTAGACAAGTATTTACATTCTTTCCTCCTCCCCCATCAAAAGCAAGACCATTAAAGAAATGAACAGGAGTAGAAAGCCATCGGAAGCAGACCTTAGCTTTTCTATCCCGGTATGAGTTTGAAAGATACCCACTCTCACAGAAATACATCCTGGACGATGCAAACATGCCCCACTTTTTCCTCCTGCTGTAGCTCTTGTGATGAGGTCTAAAGGAATTTCTAAAATGAGGTCCTGAAGTCCTTTTGCTGGGCAAACTGTCTGTTGGGCATATTCCGTGCCTTTTTTCTTTCTCTTTTTTGGTAACAAATGAAATAAATTACTGCACTCGTGCCCAGTTTTTTTCCCACTCATTGTTCTTATTGGTTTCCTATGCTTGTGTTGACATTTATGAAAATGAGCCTTTGTAGACTCCTGTTAAAAAATAGTAAAGTAAAACAGCTACACTACCACATCCCTTGTCTTCATCTTGTCAGTCACCCTCACCGTCTCCCACTGCATACACAATCACCAAATACTCAAGTAGTTCTTTTCTCTCCTTGTAATATTTACTTTATTTAACCTCAAAACGTATGCAAATAAAGATTAATTGTGCCCAGACTACGGAGATCATTTTTTAATTAGCAGAGTTCATTGTACTTAGAGAATATGGTGATTAAACAGGGCAGCGAAATGGCTAATCCATCATAAAATTTGTAAGTTCCTCACCCCCCAAAATTTCAACTTAAGATGCTTTTATTCATCTGAACAGTTCAGCCCTGCAGTAAAGAAGGCAACTAATGTGAGCTAAAGCCCCGTATTTGCATTAGCATCAGTCAATAGAAGAAAACAACATAACCTATTTTTAATTACATTCAAGGTGTTCGTCCTATTAACCTGAAAATTAAACATGCAAAAATGAATTCCACCTGTGAAATATTACTTTCTAGCATGTTAGAAAAAGAAATAAAATCACTCTGGATATAAAGCAATGTGTGGCGAATCCTTCTTACAAACTCTTGCATGGTGGTTTCCCGGGAAACCAAAACTCTGCAGATGTACAAACTAAAATGCAGATGTGTGCATTTCAAAGAACTAAATCCAGTTTTTATTCCTAATGAAGCCAACTCATTTTCTGAGTTTACACAAAATGCTATGTCCCTCTAAATTGGAATAAAAATCTGGTCTCCTAAGCATGAACAATAATGTTGTTTGAAAATTAACATTTATTCAATCAAATTTGGTTTTTAAACCCGTATAATATATGATCTCCATAGACTGGCAACTAGTAAACCACTAGGTAACCTTGTTCTTTGGTATCTCACCAGGGGCCCTGCTGAATCATTGCCTTACAGGTTGTGTGCCAACTATGGAACAAACACAAATGTATATTTCCTTTCCAAATGCCTCACTTCTGCCAGGAAACTAACAGATGCACCAACAAATGTTGCAAGTCTGCCTATTAAATGGGGAGCTCATTGAATTTCTATTGCATTTCTCCAGCACAAGTGCATTTGGGGTAAAGAAAGAAATTAAAATGAAGTCAGGTGTCATTCAAGAAAATTAAGGTCCCACGGAGGATAGTTTTGAGTTGCAGCTTTGAGTTGCCATGCTGTGCCTTTCACAGCTGCCTACAGTTCTTGTCATTAATAATCAGTAAATAAGATCTGCAGGTGGGCCTGGAAGGCACCCCAAGCCAAGAAGACGGTAGTTAGGGCTTCTGTCTCTAAGATGGGTGGCCAGGCTCATTTGCACTACCCAGCTTATGTTTCCACACAAAAGTGCAACCCTACTTAGCATAGCTTCAGGGAAGCTGCCACAATATAGGGAATGCTAATTACTGTAACCAACTGGCAACGATGCATCCAAAATTAAATGGCCTGTGACTGAGCAGATGAACAATTTTTATGGCCCAAAGATCAGGGAACAGGGATAGTTTGTTAAATTAACTGACAGCCTCTTTGGTCTAAGTAGGTGAGTTGAAGTCATTTGAAAGCCGTGTTTGCATGCAGTTACACACCAGAGTCTCTCCTGTGTAAGTACAGTTCCCCCTGCAGTTTTATGTGGGAGTATGGCTACAGTTAGCACATAAAATTAAAAAAGTTCCCCAGTTCAGTTCATGAATGACCAGGAGATGCTATTCTGAATCCCTATGGGATTGATTTTTCACACACAAAGGTTTGATTATCTTTAAATTCACCTGAAACGAATTCAAATAGTTGCATAGAGAGGTTTTTAGTAAACCTATAGAACCCTGCATGAACAAAAGCTTTTAACTTCTAATTTCCAACATTGATCACACTTAGAAACCAAGCCATTTCACTCGCATATCACAAGTTGCTGTTATTATAAGTTCATTCCCAACTGTTAATGCAAATCTAAAAGTCTTCCTGAAAAACAATACAGAGATGAGAGCATACATAGCCTCTAAAATTTCCAAAGCATTCCTTTTAGTAAACACTTTTCATGTCACAATTTAGGCCATTATTTCTGCCTCTTCTGCTACAGGATTTCTCAGCTTCGTCACCACTGACATTTTGAACTGGATAATTATTTTTTCCTTGAGGTGGGAGAGTAGGGGGCAGAGGGAACGGTGCTAGAAGGACTGTCCTGTGCCTTGTAAGATGTTTATCAGCATCCCCAACTTCTACCCACTAGATACCAGTAGCAACACCTCCTCCCAAGTTGTGACAATCAAAAATACCTTCTGGCACTGCCAAATAAACTCTGGAGAATAAAATCCTCCCCCCAGTTGAAAATCACTGGCCAAGAGTTGAACAAATATTTATTGAATCATTATACCAGACTCTGTGCAAAGTGAGGGATGGGGTTAGGGTGAGGCTGAGAAATAACCTGTGTCAAATCATAACACAGTTGTGACCTGGAGGAGAGGGTAGTTCAACAAAAGAGACAGGCACATGAACAGAACGTTTCAACGATATATGATAAAGCATAACTTAGAGTGTGTACAGGGTGCTCTGGGAATAGAGGAGAGGTGAATAACTCCTGAAGGTTCTGATGAGATTTACTGGAGGAGAGTCTGAGTTGGGGCTTGAAGAATGGGTTAAAGTTGGTCAAGTGAAGAAAGATGGAAAAAGCATACTTCAGAGGGCACTCCACGGACAAAGACACAGAGGTGTGAACCAGCAGGGTATGTGTGAAGCACTGTATCCATTTCTAAGCAGTTCTATCCATGGATACTACAGTTTTTAAAAGCACATTTTTTTTTTTTTTAAAAAAAAGGCAAGAACACTGAGAGGTAAGAGGGGAGTATGGCTTTTTTTTTTTTTTTAGAAGATGTTGGGGGTAGGAGTTTATTAATTAATTTATTTATTTTTGCTGTGTTGGGTCTTCATTTCTGTGCGAGGGCTTTCTCTAGTTGCGGCGAGCGGGGGCCACTCTTCATGGCGGTGCGCGGGCCTCTCACTATCGCGATCTCTCTTGCTGCGGAGCACAGGCTCCAGACGCGCAGGCTCAGTAGTTGTGGCTCACGGGCCCAGTTGCTCCACGGCATGCGGGATCCTCCCAGACCAGGGCTCGAACCCGTGTCCCCTGCATTAGCAGGCAGATTCTTAACCACTGCACCACCAGGGAAGCCCTGGCATGATTTTTGATGTTACAAGGAAGTTCTTTCTAATCATTAATTCAATAAATATTCATTTACTATCAAAGATATCTATGAGACTCCTTGCCATCTAGATGCTCACCATTTGGTGAGATATGAGAAGTACAGGTACGACTCAGATATGTTCTAAATTGCAGACTAAACTACAACTCTCTGTGTCACTCCAGCCTCTAGAATCTTCTCCTCATATATTGAATTTCACCAGGAAATATTAAAATTGCCAGATTTCTATGACAGTCTTATGGGAGAATGTGAAGAAGGTGAATACATACAGCCTACAGGAAACTTACAATTTGGTTAAGAAGATAAAACTCATGAAAAGGTAATGAATCACACAAATTATGAAAAATGCCAAAGAGGAGGTACAGACTCTTAGAGTAGCAGAAGAGGCAGGAAAATGGTAGCTCTCCATGGGCAGACGAGAACTTGAGAAAGACATGGAATTTATTCTGATCTTAAAAAATGAGTAGTATTAAAATCATAGAAAGGGGAAAACATTTTAGACAAAGGGAAAAAATGGCAAGTACAGTGAAACAGATGTTGGTCCATGCCTAGCATTGTAATGATAGTGAGAAAACATACCTAGGTAGGCAAAGCAATGAGTTCCTACAGAAAGGAAGAATTAAAAGTAGACAGTAGCAAGATATGGAGAACCTTCAAGCTAAATAGTTGGGGTATGGGATAGGCATGAGGTTAGACAGTATTTATGCCTACCATTGAAAGATGGATAGAATGATGATAATACTTAGGGGGAAATACATAGACAGTGGCAAGGAGGTGGGAAAAAGTGTATATCCAATATGGCACAAAGTTCCATCGGCAGGACTTCCCTGGTGGCACAGTGGTTAAGAATCTGACTGCCAATACACGGGACAGGTTTGAGCCCTGATCCGGGAAGATCCCACATGCTGCAGAGCAACTAAGCCTGTGTGCCACAACTACTGAGCTCAACTACTGAAGCCCGGATGCCTAGAACCCGTGCTCCACAACAAGAGAAGCCACCACGATGAGAAGCCCCGCACCGCAACAAAGAGTAGCCCCAGCTCACCGCAACTAGAGAAAGTCTGAGCGCAGCAACGAAGACCCAAGGCAGCCAAAAATAAATAAATTAAAATAAATAAATTTTTAAAATAAATTCTAAAGTTTAAAAAAAAAGTTTCATTGGCTTTGGGTGGTCTCATGCGGTGGATGAAGGGATATATTGTTTGCCTGCAGTCTTTTTGTATTTCATGAACACCATTTCTGTTTTAGCATTGTGCTAACATAGTGATTCCCATAAACAATTACAAGAAAGTTTGTATTTTGTTAGGAAAATATTAAAAAGCCATGCTTTTTAATAGGCGTCATACCTCTGCAACCAAATGCCAAACCTCTAGGAAATGACTTCTGCCATTCTTCTCCACTCCTTCTGACTTCAATAAAATGACATCCACTTTTCTCAGCCCCACAGAATAGGCAGCAAATAATGCCTCCTAACCACAGAAGCCTCTGCCCCACGCCCCTTAGGGACTCTGTTGCCTGCAGCCAATAGACTTAGGTGCATTCCTGCCTAGAGCAGGTAATAATCAGTTAGCATTCTGCAAGTTAACTCCTTCTCTCCCAGAGGCAGGTGTGGGAATCTCTTCCTGTTTTCCTTATACTTTCTTTGGAAGCACATAATTTTGATTGTAAAAGGCATGAGACTGGATATAAATTCTGCCTTCCCGTGACCCTTTTCCCCCAGCACAGAGACCAGTATTCATAGTCTATGACTGACCAAACATACAAGAAAAGACATTTCTGCCCACAGTTCTCAAATTTGGATGTAAATGAGAGAATCACATGGAGAACTGCAGCCTAGAAATTCTGATTCAGTAAGTATGGGGTTGGAAACAAATAACTGCTCTTACTTAGCTGGTTCTGATTTTTAGAAAGTTTTTAGAGGAACATGAAATATGTTTTTTAAAGGGTATTACAGATACCTTTCTGGAAGTAAGGCCATTGTTCTTAGCCTTGACTTTCTATCCTCTTGAAGTAAATAAATAAGTAAACAAATAAATAAATAAGACAAAAAGCAAACTTGTTGCCTCTGAAGTGTTTGGGTAAGACAAAAGTGTAGCAGGGATAGTCAATAGTTTAAAGTCACTCTAGGTGTCCTTTAAGGAAATCTATCAGCACAAGTCACAGGCTCAGAATCAAACCTTTCCATCTCACATAAATCATACTTTTCAAGGGATGCAAGGGACTCTGAGAAGACACTTGTCAAGGAATCTGCTTTCACTGAAAAGAAGAGAAACTCCTTCAAAATCCTGTCGTGGTTGGACTTAAGATCTGTCGATAGTTCCCCAAAAACCCACACCTCACCTGATCCTTTACTCTCTCTCTCTATTCTTTGCCACAGCAACTATGCAATCACAATTAGATAGAAAGAGGAACGCCTGGACTAAAGTTGGGAACGATATTTGACACGGCCCTGCTCAAACAGCAGCCAAGGTGGGCCAGCAGAATCTGCCCTTTCCCCTGGACTTGAAAGAATCAAAGAGATGGGGGAAAGAGAAAGAAAACCTTTATCAAAATTAAAAACTTTTGCTATTAAAAGATACTCTTAAGGAAATAAAAAGAGAAGCCCCAAACTGGGAAAAAATAGTTGCAAAGCATGTATCTGACCACAGGTTTGTATCTAGAATATACAAAGAATTCTTACAACTAAAAACAAAGTCAAGCATCCAGTTTCAAAAATGGGCCAAAGATTTGAGCAAAGAAGAAAAATGATGGCAAAAAAGCACATGAAAATATCCTCTAGGGAAATGTGAATTAATACCATAAGAGACACCACTGCACACCTATTAGAATGACTAAACTTATAAAAGCCTAACCATACCAACTGTTGGAGAAGATGTGGAGCCACTGGGATTCCCATACACTGCTGGGGGAAGTGTAAAATGATGAGCGACCTTGGACAACATTTTGCCAATTTCTGTAACACAAACACACAATCTAAAGTCTGACAATTGCAGGAGAGTTTCTATGTACATAGCAATGGCGTATAAGACCTAAGAAACTCCAAATGGAGCCTCCTGACCTCCATTTGAAGCAAGGATAATCTGCCGGCATTTTTCCTCCCTGGGCAAGGGAAACACAGTAAGTCAACCAGCAGAAAAAGACCTGCCTTCGAATGTGTGTCTCAGGTCTGGCCTGTGAGTCCTACTGCCCCAGTGCTTAGCCTTGCATATTTCATGTCACTTCTGGTACTGAGCACACCTGTCGTAGCAGCAGCATGTCAGCGGGGGCTGTCAGTGGCAGCTGTTTACCAGCTGTTTACAGCAGAGCTACATTGCTTCAGGCTGAGCTTCTGTGCTTTGTCCAGCCACCTGGTCTGATTTCTTCCACCTATCCTCTATAAATCTAATGATGATTGTTTAAGTTTTGATGCTATTGGGAATAACATAAAGGTTGATATTCTCTTTAAGAGTTGAACTACAGTTTTGTGACCCCAAAGTGGTACTAAACATTCCTCTTGGCCTAAACTTGTCATAAGATTAGGTCACGCAGCCCAGGAGGCATATCTGGCCCCTGACTCTGCATTTCTGGATTGATTTCAGAGCTTTCTGAACCCTTGGATTCACTCTGGGGGCACTCCTGTTTAGTATTCACTTTGCTGTTCAAAGAGCATATGGCTTTTTAGTCCTCAAAGAACAGCGAGTGCTCTGATGAGAGTGAATGCTATAATCTCACTCATTTTCATCCTCATCTACCAAGGCTTCCCTTAGCAAGTTCGGCCATTCTTCTAAGTCCAGACCAAGTCATTCCTGCTCCAGGAACTCTTTCAATATTCTAGCCTATAGAGATTCATCTCTCTCATTCCTGGCTACATTCAGAACATATAATATTCTGCCTTTTTATTCCACAATCCAATCCACTTTATACACTGTTGATAGGTTGGATTTTCTGAAGCATATCTCTGATCACACACTCCCTTGCTCAGAAATTTCCATTGGCTCCCAAGAGCTTACAAAGCAAAGTCCAAAGTCCTGGGACCCTCGACCACTGGCCTCAACCCATCTGACTGGTCTCTCTATGGCTGCCCTTACCCAGTTTGTTTATGCTCCAGCTAAACTGAACTGTCGGCTGTTCCTTAATGCTTTTCTATTTCCATAACTTAGTTTATGCTATCACTTCCACCTAGAACACCCTTTCCCCTACTCCATATGTCTATATAGGACAAGCCCAAATGATGTTTTTCTAGGAAGTCTTCTTTTTAACCCACTTAAAATAATCTTTCCCACCACCCAATTCCTATTATTGGACAGTTGAATCTCTCTTAAGACTCTTGCCATTTTATTCCTTTTTAAGAGTTATTTGTGTATAACTATTCTCCCCCCACTGAACTACAAGTGCTTTGAGAATATTCAGGGTCCATATTCCATTTATTGTTGCTCGTAGTGTCTTGAGTATAGTAAGAGGTTAATAAACAATTCTTTCCAAGGCAAGCTCAGTCTTATCCTCCAAAGACAGCTGGGCCAGATTTTGTGAGAAGAGAGGAATCTAAATATTTGCCCCCATATTTGCTAGTTCTGTGTCCTAGGGTAAGCCACTTAGCTTCAGTTTCCACAAACATAAAAGTAAAGTGATGACATCTTTCCAATCTGCTCACTGGGCCATTATGATGAGCTAATCAGATGATGCATTTGAAAACCGCAAAATCCTGCACAAGGCTTACAGTCCCCAAAGTCAACATCTGGCATATGCTTTCGGAATGCATACATTTTTATACACTGCATCAAGAAGTTTTAGACACATAGAACCATTAAAAATTAGAGTAACTCAGTGACATCTCATCTAGTACCTGTAAGGCCCAAGAAGCTTGGGACTTTGTCCCTAAATAGTGTCAGAGACACAACTCTGAGTCCTGTGCTATTTCCGTTAAGCCATGTATAGCAGGCACTCAGAAACATTTGCTGAACCAAATAGATTCTATGACATTTTTATTTAAAGTTCAAAAGTCACCATAGATTGAGGTTCCCTGTGGAATGTACATGGCTGAGAAAACAACATTGAAGCAGTGGTTAAAGCTCACACGCTACATCCCACCCCACAGTTACTCTCCTACTTTGAGCAAGGTCTCCAAACCTCTCTGAGCCTCTGCCAGAGGGTAATCTCTAAGAGGGTGGGGACTTTGTGTCTATTTTATTCATTGCTGTGGACCTAAACCTAGATGAGTGCCTGGCACATAGTATGAGTTCAATGTGCATTTGTTAAATGAATGAATGCACCTCAGTTTTCTCAAAAGTGAAATAGTAAGAATCTCATAGGGTTGTCCTGAGAATTAAATGAACGGAAGCACTTAAAGCTCTTGACGGTGACTGGAATCCAGTAAGTAGAATCCAGTAAGCTGGCCATTATTACCATCCTGAAAACAAATCTCTCATCATCCCTACCATTTGGGGCTGGGGTTAAGGGGAGGGCTCCAAAAGAATGGGTGCTCTAACCTGAGCACCAAATCTCTGTTACCATGGATTGCAAATCTAAGACAAATTAGGAAGCACATTCTGGTAAATGTTGGTTGCCTAGAGATGCCTGTATCAAACCAAGCACTATCACTGAAGATCAGAAATTGGAACAACTACAGACAAAGAGAGCTAGAGAACAAAAACTTGAGAACTAAGCCCTAGACTAGAGAACAAAAAGGGTTTGCTGACGCCGAACGATAAAATTATGTGTCAACTTTTTCATAAAACAAAGAAACACCCTTTTCCAACCAAATGCCTCAAAAATTTAATGTAGAAGCAAGATAAGGCAGTAGTAGGGCATTTAGGTTATATTCTTCTTATATTAAAGGGATGTTTTATTAAATGCCACATTTGCAGCCCGTATTGAAGATTGGTTATGAAATTAAACTTGTTAACACCCTTTTTCACAAATACTCACACCTAAGCAAATTAAAGGACAGTTAATTAGCTATTTAGGTCAAGTGAGAGCAACAATATATAACACAGAAGGATAACCAATATTTAAATAATATAATAAAATATAATTAACAAGAATATTGACCTAGGCATAATTTAACATACCCTTGAGGATCCCAGAGGCATCTCAGTATTCTTCAGAGTCACAGAATCATCATTAAGAATTTCAATTATACCTGTGTAGTATTGATACTGATTACCTGAGCTTTCTGTTCATTTGAATTCAGTATGGGAGTTGTTAAGTTATATAGGTGTATGAAGGGAAGTGTGTATGGGGGTGGAGGTGTGTATATACATACAGCATACACACAACGTTAATAGGGAATGTATATATTTCCTTCCTGCCTTGCTTTCCTCCATGTTCCCCTAAAAAGCACACAGTATTCTAATAAAACATTCTCACCAGTTTAAAAAAGGGCTTTAGTCAGTAATTTAAATTTTTTCCACTTAGCATGTGCTTTGACTCCTAAAGGCTTGTGCGTTTGTACTTTTAAAAGTTTATTTTTAAAACAATGAGGTTTCATCCCTTGTGGATCTTCCAAATAATGGTTAAAATGCCAAAATAATGACAGATCCATTCAAACATCAATGAATTTAAAATTTATTTTTAACTGTATTCTGTTATCATTCAACAAGACTGACTCTTCCGGTGATTACCTGTCCACTATCCACTGACTACATTGGTCTCTCGTATCTATGTGAACGTTCTAAAACGGACCTTTCCTAGTTCATTAATCTTTTACATACAGATTTTAAATCAAAAGGCGAGAGTCCTTCATGGAGAGGTTTGCATATTGAAGTGCTCCAAGATATATTCTGTTCTTCCAAAATAAATTCGTGCAACAACAATTTTTTAAAAACCTGATTTTAATTACGTCATCTTTTCCCACAACTAATTTCTTTCTGACAAATATAAACCTAAGAGTTTGGAAAGTGTTCTTCCTGCCAGGCAGAGAGTACCTATGCTAAGACCACAATGCTGAATCTTGAGCGAAATTAGAAAATTCAGTAGTTGCCCGTATTCCACTCCTTACCTTGTTGTCCAAGCTAGAAATCCTGGTATAACCCTCGTTACGGAAGACAAGTTTATGTGCCTGATGCACAGTGAGACCAAACAAACCGGAACGTTGGAGTTTGGAGCAGAGAAAGGTTTATCGCTGGGCCATGCAAGGAGAATGAGAATGGGGGCTTATGCTCAGAAAACCCTGAAACTCCTCCAAGGGTTTCAGCAAAGCATCTTTATAGGTCAGGTGAGGGAAGGGCGTCGCAGGGTAAGTGATCAGCTGGCGCACAATTCTCTGATTGGTTGATGGTGAGGTAACAGGACGGTCAACATTATATCAATCTTCGGGTGCCAGAAGGTCAGGGGAGGGGCGGCTACGTGCTCATAATCCTCATGTACTTAACTTCTTCCATTTGGTGGTGGTTTTTAGCATCTGAAAAACTCAGGAGATATGCACGAGATACTATTATCTGGGTACTTCAGAAAGGAGATTAAAAAAAAAAAGAATCGTTATTAAAAAAAAAAAAGAGGAGCTACAGCAGAGGATATGGGGGCGGAGTCTGTCCCAGGAAGTCCCCTGAGGATCCTGCTCCGTTACACTCTGATGTCACTTTCCCCACCCAAGCTCTAGAGCGCAGGCTCAGTAGTTGTGGCGCACTGGGCTTAGTTGCTCCGCGGCATGTGGGATCTTCCCGGACCAGGGCTCCAACCCGTGTCCGCTGCACTGGCAGGCGGATTTCTAACCACTGTGCCACCAGGGAAGTCTGATCAAGTCTTAAATGTATCTATAACCCCAGAGTGATTCAAGCTTCTTGAGAGCAGACACCATGTCTCACCCAATTTAATACCTTGCAGGTATAATACATGTTTTCTGGAGCACAATGCATCCTTGACAAGTGATCGTTAAATGAACAGCCACTGAAACACAAGACAGAAAATCTATTTACGGCATTTAGAAGCTATGTAATTTTGCTACCTCTCTGAACCTCAATTTTCTAACTATAAAAAAGGAAGAAAGGTAGGCTGTCTATCAGGGTTGTTGTAAGGAACACATTGGACACATTCCAGAAATGTCTGCTGGGCTGAACCACTATTCTCATTGGTTTACCTTTTGCACCTCTGCCAGAGTTACGTGTCTGAGAAGGAAATTTTGGTGAAAGTCGGAACCTTTTCTTTTGCTACTCCTCAGTTTTTGCAAAGCTACAGCAATGTAATTGAAACGATTTCTTATTTATTTAGAGATTATTTCTTGAAAACATACAGTGTTTAATGATACTTTGGTGGAGGGGTAAGAAGAGAGGAGAATGGGAACAGGGAGGGAAAGTGTCCATCAAAGCCCCTTTGAGTCGCTAAACTACCTTCTTGCTTAGGGTGTGGCCGGGGGAGGATGAGAAGGTTCATTTATCAGATGACTCAAATTTTGACTTTTAACGTTATCTCAAAGAGAATCTAAAGACTTCATTGTAGACACACTGATGATATTAAAAGGAGGCATCCATCATTCAGCCTATGCTTGTATATCAAGATAATAGTTCTCAAAATTTTAGTACAAACCATAGTTAGAAATCTATTCTGTATCACAAGTCAGCACAGAATAATACCACTATCACATACAAAGCGTTGTGTATTTGTGTTCTGTTCTCTTCCATTAAAAGTTTCTTAACGTGTTAGCTGCAACCAGGACAGATGGGGGTGAAGGTGATGGGATGGGAAAAGTGGAAAAAAATCAGTATAAATTGCTGAGGGCTTGCAGTCTAGAAGTGGGGCAAACACAAATCCCAGGTAAAAATTTTCATCCAATTCATCCTGGTTTGGGGGGAGAGAGGGTGAAGGAGATTTTTGCACCTTGGTTTCCCTGCTTTTCACTCACTAAATGATTTCATGACCCACTAATGGGGATGTGATCCATGGATTGAAAACAAAGACAAACCAAACTTTTACAAGCTATAACACTGCCTTTAGTGCCAAGAATTAAAATTCTAGGATAAATCCTATTTTGGGCAATGTGAAAGTAATTATATTTCTTGGTATTTCGCCCTGAAGTATTTTGTACTAAAGGAATTAATCTGTTAAATATCAATATTCAAAATATAACACATTATTTGTGATAACTATTTTGACACTTTTTCATTTTTTAATATACTGAGGAGTCTTAAAAACAAATAAAAGACAAAAAGTTAAGTGTCCCAGCCTCTTGACCTCCTAAAGGTATTTCTTATACCTGTAGGTGATAAAGTATTTCCCCCAATGCCTTTAAACAAAGAAAGTCACCCTCTGAAAGTTGAATGTGCACATCTGACGTATCTTTCAGTAGGTAGACAGCATCTGAGGCCCACAGGAGCAGAGATTGGCTGCAGCTAATCAGTAGGAATGGCACATCAACAGAACAAGTAAGTCACCAAAGGAGGACAGTGGGGAGACACCGAGGCACAGGGACCCATTGGCAGTATCTATGTGTCCAATCCTCTCTAGTAAAGAGAGGCTCTGATTCCAAAGATCAGAGAGAAGTTTTCTGGGAGATTATCTCCCCAGGATTCCATAGGTGGGAACCATGTCCCTCCAGACTCTCCACGTTCCTTTGTTCTGAAGCAACGATCACTAAATGAAAGATACAAGTCATTGGAAAGGGATTTGCCTATTTGTAATTTCATGACTTTGCATTCTTCTTTATGTATGTGTCCATGAATTTGATTAAGGTGAGTCTGATAAGTACTGACTGACCAGATATATCCTAGTTTCGGGACTTTTCAAGGCTGAGACCAGAACCCTGAGGCAAGTTGAGTTTAGCAAGGTCGGGCCACCTGTAAAGCCTCGTGACAGACAGTTCACAGTGTTCCCCATCCAGTCCACAGATCTGTTGGGTGTCCTACTGGCCCCTTGGCATTCCTCAGCCATTTAAGTCCTCCCTAGAACCATATAGAGGAATTTTTATAATTGATAGTTATTTTTATGTTATAATTATGTTAAACAAGTAGATCCAGTATTTCAGACTTTTTTAAAGACTTGAAAGATTCTTCAGAGGTTATTTAGCCCAACTGTTTTCAGATGCAGATGACAGAACCAAGGCCCACAGAGGTGTACGTATTCCACTGTGTCACACAGGCAGGTGAGGGCAGTGCCAGGGTTAGCACCCACCCCTTGATGTCAGGCAACTCTGAATCATCTTGAGGGCAGTTGTCTCTGAATTACTGTGAATTAAATGTGTAGGCAATAATCTTCTGATAAAATGTGTTTAGGTTAGTCCCAAGGTAGGAGCAAGAAAGAGAATATATCAAGAGAGGTAGGATATTTCATTGAAAACAAGAAAAAGCCCCACATCTAACACAAGCATATAGAACCTGGGACAGGGGAGAGGGATGAACTTCAGGTTGAAAAAAGCCCCTCAGTTCTCTCTTAATCTTCCCCTTCTCTTTCTTTCCCCTCCTCTCCCCTCCCCTTCCCTCCCTCCCTCCTTCCTTCCTATTGTTGTTACTTAAATCCAGTGGTTTCTTCATAGAATAATTAGGAGTTTATTCATGAAGCAAGGAATAGATACACAGATAAGTAAACAGATGTGTCCATGTATGCATACAAGCGTGCACGCACGCACACACACACACCTCTCTTATTTTCTTTAAAGATAGACATATTGTCACAGATTGGGTTTTCTGGGAAGAAGACACTAAGACAGAGTTGAATGTGCAGGAGTTTTGTCAGCAAGCACCCCTATGATCAACACCCACGGGAGGAGGGGAAGGAAATAGGATTGATTGGGCAAAGGAAGAAATGAGGCTGGGATGCAGGTCAATGGATACCTCAGCAGGTTGTACAGGAAGCTCCAGAGCTCAACTGGTTTGAAATGGTCAGGCTTTTATACGCCTACCTCCATCAGTTACCAGATGTGGGTGAGCCTAGGAAGGATACGACCCAGCTGAGTCAAACCCCAAAGGGGCTGGGGGCCAAAGGATATCTGCTGACAATACTCCCAACAATACTCCCACCTCCCCTTGAAAGGGAGGACTGCATGGTTTAGCTCTGTGTCCAGCACACATGTACTCCCAAGAAAGGGCCAGCCTGAGCTGTATGTACAGACACAGGCACCACATGGAGTCTCACACAGAGTGAGCACGTAGAGGGCAAGGCTGTTGTGTTAGTGAGGATAGGCTAGGATCTGCAACTACGAAAAAAAAACCAGTCCGAAGTCTCAGTGGCTTATAACCACAAAGACTCATTTCTAGCTCATGTTTCAAGTCTGTTGCATGTGGTCTGAGGCTGTGATCTACGTTATCTTCACTGCAGTGCCCAGGCTGAGCGAGCAGCTGCCACCTAAAGATTCCCAGTCCTCACGGCAGAGGAAACAGAGGCGTGAGGAAGCGAGCGTGAGCCCTTTCAACTGCAGATTGCAAGAGACCTATGTTACTTCTGCTCATGTTTCATTGACCAACGAAAGCACCTGATCACACCCAACTTCAATGGGATTCTAAAATATAACACTCTTCCAGGAAGGGGAGGGCAAGCTGATGTTGGTGAATGGTAATACGACTTACCACAGTTACATTAATCTCAAGGAACACTCTAGCAAGAATTCTACAAATCACCATTTAAGTTCAAGAAGTACAGAAATGGTGTGTGTGATCATTAAAAGTCTGTAACTGCAGAAAGGGAGGAAAGAGATTTGTGTGAGGCTCCTGAGGATGGCAGCCATGAGAGCTGGATCTGGACACAGTAGGCTTTCAGTATATTTCTATGAAATTGAATTGAATTTAGGGTTTCATGTGGGTTTCTTTTGAATTTAGTTCATCACCAAGATAACCTAGGTAGCACATCCAGTAAAATACAAGGCATAATGATGCACGCTTTGAAGAATTTTTTTAATGTTAAAACTTTTGTGGTTATAAAAGTAATATTTTTTACAATTAAAAAAAGCATAAATAAGAAAAAACCATAAATAAGAAAACAATCTAAATCAGTATAAGTAAGAAAAACATATAAATAAATACGAGTAAGAAAAAAAATGTGTCTTAGTTAAGGTTGCCATAACAAAATATTATAGACAGGGTCGCTTAAACAACAGAAATTTATTTTCTCAGAGTTCTGAGACTGGAAGTCACAGATCAGGGTGCCAACCCTAGTTGGGTTCTAGTGAGAGTTCTCTTCCTGGCTTGCAGACAGCCTCTGTTTTGCTGTGTCTCCACTTGGGGGCTGTGAGTGGTAAGAGAGAGTTGGTGATGTGGGGTAGATCTTCCTATTCTTACAAGGCCACCGTCCTATTGGATTAGGGCCCTACCTTTATGACCTCATTTAACCTTAATTACCTCCGAAAGACCCCATCTCCAGGTACAGTCATATTAAGGGATAGGGTTATAATATATGCATTTTGGGGAGATACAATTCAGTCCAGAGCAAAAATTATAAATAAAAATAATCTCCCAAGGTTATTATATCAGGAGAGACTAGGTTATGCTCTGGTAGCACATCTTAGAGTCACTTATGATAATAAAGGTTCTCTTTCAGGCTATTTGCCTGAAATCTGACTCTATCAAGAGTCAGCCAGGGACTATTTTCTTTGCTTCACTCTGGAATTGAAACTAACGGAGCAGAAACCATTTTAAATGTTCCTGGTTACCGTGGTAGAAACAAAGAGAGCTCTCAACAACCTCAAACAGGCAATGAAAGGCTCCAGTCAAGAAATAACCATAGGGGCTTCCCTGGTGGCACAGTGATTGAGAGTCTGCCTGCTGAGGCAGGGGACACGGGTTCATGCCCCGGTCTGGGAGGATCCCACATGCCGCGGAGCGGCTGGGCCCGTGAGCCATGGCCGCTGAGCCTGAGCGTCCGGAGCCTGTGCTCCGCAACGGGAGAGGCCACAACAGTGAGAGGCCAGCGTACCGCAAAAAAAAAAAAAAAAAAAAAAAAAGAAGTAACCACACTAACTGTACCTGCATCCTACTCCCAAAACTGGACCAAGGGCTTCACCACAGACAGGAGGGCCAGGCAGGGCAGACCAACCACACCCTCAGGAGGCAGGGAATTGGACATCACTGTAAACAGTATTCATGGCTACTGTTATGGGTTGAATTGTGTCCCCTCAAAATTCATATGCTGAAGTCCCAACCCTATTACTTCAGAGTGTGACCTTCTTCAAAGACAAGGTCATCACAGGTATAATTGTTTTTTCGGATTATCTTTATTTGATATTGATTATATCTCTGGACTCCTGCTTTTCCCATTTAATCTGTGTGTTTACTACTTTTCACCTCATGGAATCCTGAGATTTTAGTTGATTTACTTTTTTTTTTTGGCATCTTTATTGGAGTATAATTGCTTTACAATGGTGTGTTAGTTTCTGCTTTATAACAAAGTGAATCAGCTATATATATATACATATATCCCCATATCTCCTCCCTCTTGCATCTCTCTCCCACCCTCCCTATCCCACCCCTCTAGGTGGTCACAAAGCACCAAGCTGATCTCCCTGTGCTATGCGGCTGCTTCCCACTAGCTATCTATTTTACAGCTGGTAGTGTATATATGTCCATGCCACTCTCTCACTTCGTCCCAGCTTACCCTTCCCCCTATCTGTGTCCTCAAGTCCATTCTCTACGTCTGTATCTTTATTCCTGTCCTGCCCCTAGGTTTTTCAGAACCATTTTTCTTTTAGATTCCATATATATGTGTGAGCATATGGTATTTGTTTTTCTCTTTCTGACTTACTTCTCTCTGTATGACAGTCTCTAGGTCCAACCACCTCACTACAAATAACTCAATTTCGTTTCTTTTTATGGCTGAGTAATATTCCATTGTATATATGTGCCACATCTTCTTTATCCATTCATCTGTCGAAGGACACTTAGGTTGCTTCCACATCCATCACAGGTATAATTCATTAAAGTTAAGACGAGGTCATACTGAAATAAGAAGTCCCCTATTCCAATATGACTGTTGCCCTTATGGGGGAACTTGGACAGACATGAGCTCAGGAAGAAAGACATGGGAAAATGAAGGCAGACATCATAGGGGTGTTTTTGCAAGCCAAGGACCAACACAGATTGCCAGAAAACCACCAGAAGCAAGGGCAGAGCATGGAACAGATTCCTCCTCACAACCCTCAGAAAAAAACAACCCTGCCAACACCTTGGTCTCCGACTTCTGGCCTCAAACTGTGAGACAATACATCTGTATTGTTAAGCTGCCTGTTTGTGGTACTTTGTTATAGCAGCCTTTGCAAACAAAGACAGTTATCATAGTAACTCTTGTTTACGCCCCCCCCAAAAAAATCCAGTTACATCGTTAATTTATGGTGAATTAGAGTGCCTATTTGCTCATATCCTTGTCCCCACTGGAGATTCTCTTCTTTGGTCACAGAAGCTAAATTCTAATCAAACAGCCATGCCTTCATTATTAAGCCATGCTGAGGACTGGATAAGAGATCACAGAGAACTGTGATTTAATCATTAAATTACAATAACTTCAAAACTGTTTTGTGACCGTTCTAAAGGGATCATATAATTTCATGCCTTCTTTGAATGGCAATCAAACTTAGCTACTTGGAAGGAGTCCACTGTCCTTGTGAAGGCCACTTCAAGCTTCTGGAAATAGGACAGCACTTTCTAAGGGAGGGTAATGAAGACAGTGGAAGCAGCTGGTGGGGTAAGAGTGAAAAAAAAAAAAAAGGCGCTTTCATGCTATGATCCCCCAGCTGTTTCTGAGAAAATAGCATCCGTGACCTATTCTGTGATGTGGCTGCACCTTTTCCTCTAAGTTCAATTTACATGATGTGTAGCAGAAGAGGCTGTTCCCCTAGCTTACCACGCAGGGATCCTGCCCATGGACTTGTTCTTCTGGACAGATCCTACTATTTAATTTGTATGATAGGGACTTCCCTGGTGGCACAGTGGTTAAGAATCTGCCTGCCAATTCAGGGGAAATAGGTTCGAGCCCTGGTCCAGGAAGATCCCACATACCACAGAGCAACTAAGCCCGTGCACCACAACTACTGAGTCCGTGCTCTAGAGCCCTTGAGCCACAACTACTGAGCCCGTGTGCCACAACTACTGAATCCCAGGCACCTAGAGCCCGTGCTCTGCAACAAGAGAAGCCACCACAATGAGAAGCCCGCGCACCGCAATGAAGAGTAGCCCCCACTCGCCACAACTAGAGAAAGCCCGTGCACAACAATGAAAACCCAAAAATAAATAAATAAACAATAATAATTTGTATGATGGTTTGAAAACATCATTCTTGGGTAAAAATACACACACACACTTGTTCTTTCTAAACCTGAGAACAACAGCTCGAATAAATTAATATACATTTTAAAATGGTGATATGCAAGTAAAGATAGAGAGACATAGAGCTAAAACTGGGATAGACTGCCAATCTGTAAGCCATTATTTGCTGAGACCCACTGTATTTTGTGCCACATGGATAAAATAGGATTCCTCATGATCAGGGACCTCCAGTTTAGTTAGGGAGAGATTTTTCCAAAAATGTAGAGCCCAACAGAGGCATATATGCCACTGCACATGGTTCAGCTGGGTGCTCTCCCTCTCGACGGCTGCAGGAATTAACTCATGGTATAATTGATGGCTTATTAATATGTTTGCCTTCCTGCATTTAGAATGTAACTTTCACCAGGACAGGGCTGGTCTTGTCTTTCAACATTTTAACTTTAGCATTTGTCGTGGTGCTTGATCCACTGTGGATGTGAAATAAGAGCTCGGAGAATAAATGCATGAGGTACAAAAACTGGTGGATGTAGATCATAAGTGATCAAGAATTTGAAAGGCAAGGGGATTATGAGCAGGCTGGAGCAGACAGGAGAAGCATCACGAAAGAGATGAAACTTGAGACTTGGTCATAGTGAATGGAGTGAAGAAAAGAAAGAAAAGTCATAGATCAAAGAGTTGAGGATGGTGAAACGATGGGGAAAGGAAGCCTTATTTTAAATAACACTTGTAATAAATGATTCAACTGCTGAAACAATGACTGGGAGTGTTGAGTGTGTAAAGGAGTGCTGATGCTTTTTACCTAAAAGAGGTAAAGCCACTTGGCAAGACTCCAGCCAGCTGCCGAGGACTCCACGGCCAAGTGCAGGATGTCTTTGTGAGAGAGGTACACAGAGGTGGAATGCAATTAATTATAGGGCTTCAGTAAATAGGATGAACAGAGGCCTGGTTTTGAGTTCCCATGGAAGGGTCCCACCTTGGAAGGGCTGCTCACACCTAAACTAAGGGCAAGAAGAAAAGGACTGTGCTTTGTTGGGCATCTTTTTTTTTTTAACAGGCTTTTTTTTTTAAAAAAATATTTTTAAAAGTTTTTTTAAACTATTTATTAATTTATTTTTCGGCCACACCATTTGGCATGTGGATCTTAGTTCCCCGACCAGGGACCAGGGATCAAACCAGTGAAGTCCCTGTCGGGCATATTAAAGACAAAGCAGTCAGGATCTCAGAGCTGGGGTTCCTATTCTGCTGCTCTGGCAAATCCTAGAACCTCTCTGTCTTTGTGATTCCTGTTACGATATTCCTGGACGTATTATTTCCTACATTCATTCTCTAGCATTCAACAAACATTTGTGAAGTACCTCTTAGCTTTAGGTGGAACTAAAATATTCTTTAAAAAGTTACCTAGTTTAAAACAATCACCCAATTTGCAACATTTTAAAATATTAAACATTATAACTTGCTGTGTCATAATGCCAGGGGCTAACCAATAGTGAGAACATCCATCCGGAAGAGAAATCACTGTCAAAATAGACATTTTATGGTGGAATAGAAGACTTGGGCTCAGTACTTCCATTTATAAAATGACTCATAATCAGTACAGGGGCTGGCATATCACTGATAATCAATAAAATATTTGTTGAATGAATAAATGCAGGCGGGGACATTATCTGATTTACAGCTGTCTACCCAGCTCTTAGACCAGTGCCTGCCACATAAAAAAATTTAAAGATTGGTGGAATAATAAATAACTAATTACATTTATTTATTCTGCAATCACTTATATTGTTATTACATAAAAATTTGATGTGTAGATTCAGTATTAAAACCTCAACTGCTACTCAAGAGGCCAGGATTTCATTCCAAACCAATAAAGCGTAAGTGTAACTTTTCTACTAGAATGTAAGCTCCATGAAATGAACTGTCTGAGTTAGTTTTCCTTAATGTTTTTAATAAAAATACATTAAATGAATAAATGCTAACTTCCAACAGTCTATTCTAGAAAGAAAAACAACAAAAAGATAACAACAAAAAACCACTGTGCAAGAAAAACCCAAGTTCTTCCTTCTGCTGTAGTAAGAAGCATCTTTCATGATGACATCTTGAGACATTTTAGCTCAAAATTCCCAGCCTGTGAGAAGATGGTACCATCCATACAACTGGGCCAGCACCTCTGATTAATTGTTAATCCAACTTTTATGTGTTTTCTCAGTGTTAACCGCAATCCAATTGTGGGTGTATAAATTTAAAACCAAAAAAAAAAAAAAGAAAAAAGACTGTCTCAGGAATGAAAAATAAATGTAATCTGAAATCAATATTTATGAAGTTGTGATTAATTGACTGATGACCAAATGATTACAAAACGTCTGCCTGAAACATCTACTCAAATTTATTAGCTTTGACCAAAAAAATTAAAAAACAATCTGAACTGGGTCAATGAAAGAATAATGCATTCCTAATCAATTTTTAATAGCACTTAAGATTTTATATTTCTTTAAACTTGCTTTTAAATAATTTATCATAAAAATGAATCTGATTTAAACAAGGAGTAAAAGGTGTTCCACGGTTATTTGATGGTTTTCTTAGCAAAGAAATTCAATTGTAACTGACTTTTTATTACTGAACTACTTTATTAATAATAATACATCTTGCACTTACATGAAGGCATTTAGCCAACAATCTCAAAGAGTCTAAGTGAGATCTAGGATTTAGCTCCCATTCTACCATTATCTGGTGGTTTACCTTATCTAGGCCTCAATTTCCTCATTTGCGAAAGGAAAGGCCTGCATAAAACCCCCTAAGATCCTTCCTACTTCTAAAAGTTTATAATTCTAAGGATTTAGGAGGCTTTAGCCTATCCCAGGTGCTGTATGTATCTGATCAAACTCCTCAGGTCACAGGACTCCTCATGGGGCTACGAAGAAGCTGAGAAAGAAATTAAGCAGAAAGTCAACAAGCCATGTAATCTTTGTTTTCCTCTTAAAGTAATGGCAGCATTATTTAATGATTTGGGCCAAATAATGTCTGTTTAGAATATGATTTGTCAAGATGCCATATCTTATTAAAATTAAAGCAAATGTGAATTAAAGCATTGCTTTAGTTTTCTATTGCTGTGGGACAAGTCACCCCAAAGCTTAGTGACTCAAAACAACAATAAATATTAATGATCTCTGATAGTTTTTGTAGGTAGGAATTCAGAAGTGACTAAGCTGGGAAATTGTAGCTTGGGTTCTTTCAGAAGGTTGCAGTCAAGATGTTCACTGGGGCTGTAGTCATCTGAAGGCGTGAATGGGGCCAGAAGATCCATTTCCAAGATGGCTTAGTCACATGACTGGCAAGTTTGTGTTGGCTGTTGGCAAAAGGCTTCAGATCCTCCCCAAGTAGGCGTATCCACAATGCTGTCTGAGTGTTATTTGAGGCACTTCCACAGGGCAAGCAATCCAAGAGAGCAAAGCAGAAGCTACAGTGACTTTTATGACCTAGCCTTGGCAGTCATACATGTCACTTCTACCATACTCTATTGGTCATACAGGGACAGCTTCATGGGCATGAAGCTGTGTAGTCACACAGGGCCCTACATTCAGAAGAGTCCTGCACTTGGTTTAAAGCTTTGATGTTGCCATGTTGATATTCTTAATCATTTTATCTTTGGACTTTCAAAAGTGAAGTCAATAGGAACCATGGAGTACACAGGTGAGCAGAGAAGGTACTTGCAGTATGTGTATTCACTGCTATTCCTTGCCACCCCTTTGCATATGGTGTTAGCAATGCACAGAATTCTGGTGGGAATTCAGTGAAACTCAAAGCAAGGACAACGTCAGCGTATTTTGGAAGCCTCCAGCTTCCAGAGTGTTGGGAGAATGTGCATGTATTAAGAAGTGAAATAAAGAGTTAATTTTGTGCATCACCAAAAAAGAGAAATGCCCTTCATAGGGCAGAGGGAAGAGTGAGTTCCTGGCCTTAAAGCATTTGAATTATTTAAAGCAAAGCCTGGGAATTGGCCTGGAATCAATCTGGACCTAGAGAGAGTCCTAGTCAGTCTGTATTGTTAATGATATTACTCAGGTGTGTGTGTGTGTGTGTGTGTGTGTGTGTGTACTTATTCACAAATCATTAGTGAGCAGAGCAGGTATGTTATGGTATGATCCTATCTGTGCTTATGCACACAATAATATATGAATGAAAATGTTTGTAAGGATATGCTCCAGAATGTTGATAGTGATTACCAATCAGGATCGAGAGGTAAGGCATAAACTTAGAGGAACTTCTGCTTATTATTTTATATATTTATAAATGGCTTAATTTTCAAGATGACTCTTACTATTGATATTTTTATAATTAGCAAAATGCAATACAGTTTTCCATTTTGAAGTGAAAAACAAGTAAACACAATGTGTAAAGCAGCCTGGGTCTGTAATAAAGCTGGTTGGTGGCTAAAGAAAATATTACGGTCTGTGGACTAGTCACTCAGTACCAGATACTAGATGAATCAAATACAATCCCAGGCCTCAAGAAACAGACAGTCTGTTGTAGGGGCAAACAAATAAACAATCAACTATAATAGAATGTTATTAGCCTAGTGCAAAAAGAGCTATATGGACAGAGCACTAGAACAGCATTGAGAAGCTGTGACAATGATACAAACGAGGGATGTTCGAAATAGTCTAGATTTAAACATTCTACTTAAAATGTTGGTTATGATTTTTTAAATATATTTTTGTGACTGAGTACCAACACCAATCATCAGGATGATTAACAAGAAATGAACTTTCCCTAGTAGCTTTGGAAAAGTCTTTTTTAAAAAAAACTGTCTTCAACGTGTCTTCCTATTGCACTGTCTCCAAGGCTTGGTGTGAGAGGCAGAACAGTCTCGGTCCTACATCCCCCTCAGAGGGTGGGAATGACAGGTCCTAAAATACCACATTAGGTATAAAAAAGGTGAGAACAAGGTGAGAACAGGGAAGAACACAGTAAGATGGGGAAAAGGCAAACCTTGAACGACGGTGGGTAATGACTTGGAGCTTTCGCATTCTGAAGCCTGAGATTTACAGCCAGGAATATGAAAGATGCATTTAGCAAAACATGTGAAGCCGAGACCCCATTTAATATGACTCCAAACAGCCAGGAAATAGGCAAAGCAGATGATTTTTAGGTCAGTCATTCAGAAAAAAAGTGGCCATTAAACAATCAATATGACTCTTTTGCCCAGATCTCCTATCCCAAGCATGTGATGGTCTCCAATTCCTAGGAAATTAAGTTACTGAGCTGTTTGGAAGAATTCTCACTATCACCTGTGAGCCGATTTTGAACTGGAATTGGGCTACCTCAAGTGAATTACTAGCTGCTCCAATCTCATAATTGTCTGTTCCTTTTGTAGACGTGATAGTAAACATACATTGACCTCATTCAATACACACACACACACACACACACACACACACACACACACACACTTTACCAATGAGGAAGCTAAGAAGCAGAGAGGTTAAACAAATAGTCTGAAGCCAGTAGAGCCAGGAATTTGTTCAGGCAGGGATTTCTGCCCTGCAGCCCAGGTCCAGACCCCTTTCTTTTAACCATGAGGCTGCTTCTTGTAATTATAATGCTCTCTCCCACAAAAAGATTAGTAGAAGTAGTTGCACTGGTTTTGTTTCTAAATCTCCCTACTCACAGATTGTATTTGTTTGCATAAATTGATCACACTGGCTCTTCCTCACTTAAAGTAAATTGCAGTTAAATTCCAAATCTGTTATACTCAAAGATTCATTTAGGAACTTTCAGAGTTTTTCTTTTTCATTGGTAGGAAGTGCTAACTTATAACATCACACATTCTTCTTCAGAGTTCAGCAACATAGTGGTACATTTCATATCCAACCAGGCGCCTGAAATGAAGGCTTTAAACGCCTGTGCGAGTGCTGTCGGGGAGTGTGGATGGTTCACGCTCTTTGCAGCTTTCTCACACGTGGGTGTAAATCAGAGTCCACGGCTCAGATCCTAAAGTCTTTCGGATAGAAATCACAGCAGGACCAACAGTGAAAGCGTGTCTTCACGGAAAGCTGCTATTAATGTAAGCAAAACGTCTCTGAAACAAACAAGGAGACAATCACTGTCGTTTTAAAGTGACATTACATCATTTAAGAATGTAAAAAGACCTGAGCGCGGTAGAAAGTTGCTTGGAAAAGTTAAAATGTACAGATAACACATCAAATTTTTATTTGTCTTTCCTCTTCCCGTTTTGACTGCGCCGTGTTTTCTGTGTCGGGTTTACTCTTTAGGTGGAAAACTCTTCCCTCCTCCCCACCCTCCAGGAAAGATCCTGGGATTTTAAATCGCCTTTCTGCATCTTCCTCTCCTCCCTCCACCATTACTCTTTCATTTAAACTTTCAAGATCCTCGATGCCCGTAGCAAACCTCCTTCCTTCCCATTCTCAGGAATCCTGTAGCTCCCGAACCGGGGAGAGTATTTTTCAAACTGAAAAGCAAGGAAAGAAGGAAGGGAACAGCTCTAGCAGCCGCGCGCTGGGAAAGCGCATTTTCGTTGCCTCGACCGGCGCGGCGTGGCCCTGCTGGGCCACCGTAGCCGGCCTCGCGCGGCCTCAGTCGCTGTTAGGAGCCGCGGTCGGCGGGACTTCCGTGTTGGCGGGATTCTGAACGCTGCCATGGCTCAGACCGTGCAGAACGTTACATTGTCGCTCACTCTGCCCATCACGTGCCACATCTGCTTGGGGAAGGTAATGGGTGATTCCGGGCACGGCTACGAATCGGGGTCGGGTGTGCAGTGGCCCGCCAGAGCCGAGGCCGGTCTCTGTGTGTGGCGGGGACGCGGCGCGAGGCACCTGGCTGGTTGAGGACGCCGACCCGCGTTCTCCTTAGGCTGGGGTGGCCACGTCCTGGGCGACGGAGGGAGCGCGCCGCGATTCGTGTGGTCATCTCTGTGCCTTTCGGAGGAAGATGACATCGGTCTGGGGTGTGGAGGGAGGGCGGCCTCACCCGGGCGACTCCGGCGTCGAAGGAGGCCTGGTCAGAAACGAATCCCAGCAATTTACGCCCCTGTGCATCCCCATCAAAGCCTGAAAACACGTTTCCTGGGAGCCTCGCTAAGGTTCCTTCGTCCTCTGCAGAAACTAGAGTGTTTTGTTCTTGGGCCTCCAGTGCTGGTTGGAGAGTCTTTTCCATTTCCAAGATCATTTCCTTTACTTAGCCCGGCGTTGGGAGTGGCCTTTGCTCTGGGTTCAGAATTAGAAAAATAAATAGTACGTGTCCCTGAATGACGTTTAGAATGAGAGATACGGTTGTTAATTCCAAGAACGGATCAGTCACGAGGTAGAATACCGTCTTTTTGTGATGCAAGAGGTGCCTAAGGTGTTTGTGAAACTAGGTGGAGAAAGTAGTTCAGAATTAGAAACGGAGTTTTGAAGGTTCTAATGCATTTGTCTCTTTCATTTCCGTTTGTGCCTCCCGTTCTGTTTAAGAAGAACATTTTGTTTTACTACGTAGGTCTAGAAGGGAGATTTTTTTTCCTCACCCTGAATTGTTTTTACGTTTGTGGTGTGTTTGTGCGTGTGTGTGTGTGTGTGTGTGTGTGTGTTTACCGCCCCTCCCCCCCCACTGAAACTGTAGCCACAGGCTTAGGATTGAGAAATGCAAACTTAATAGAGCAAACATTTGAGTGTCAGCCAATATGATCATTTGATCATCTGCTTTAAGTCTATGTAAATTTCCTGAGTTCAAGAAGTAGTAGGAAGTCAGGCTTGGAAGAAACTGATAACTCATGATATCCATCAGAATGAAATGCCAAGGAAATAGCAGATGTGCTGTGAGAGGATATAGAGATGGCTTGATCCATTCTGACTGGCGAGATCAAGGATGGCCTGTGGAGGGTGGTTATTTGAGCTGGCACTTGCTACCACTGTCTGCATACATAGCTGAGAGGAGGGGAAGATGTTTCAATTTGCTACAGTCTACATTTGGCTCCTGACTTGAAGTTCCCACAAGTTAAGTTCTGAGTGAATTTACTCCCAACAGTAGCCTGGTAAAGGGCTGATAAAATAACCTTCGGAAATAATTTTCACTTTGTTGTAGTTGTACACATTATATCTAGTTTCCTTTAGTTCATAGACTGTCTCTTGCAGTTGTGTTGAAAATGTGTTTTGCCTGGTTGATTTTGCCTACCTATGCTTCCTGTGTTTAACAAAACTGATAGCTAATAGAATATAGTGCTTTGCAGATTACAGAATGCTTTTGTATACATTTAATTATTTCATTTACCTCTCTCACCAGTGCTGTGAGATAGATAGGGCTGATTTCCCCATTTTTCAAATAAGAAAACTAAGGCTTAGAGTCTCCAGCGTTTGAACCTGTTACCATTTGTGTCTTCAGTAAGTTACTTCCTAAAAACTCACTTGAACTCATGCATAACAGCAGACACTTTTGGTGTCTTTTTTCTGCCATGTACTGGTTAACTGTATTCTAGAATTAAATGTGATTAATTAATTAAAGGTTAATGATTTGTAAATAGGCATTTGTTTATGTCTACTGTGGAGGCAGAAAGGCGTAGTGGTTGAGGGCCCTGAGTACTGTGTTCAGACTAAGTTCTAATCTAGGTCTTCCACTTAATAGTTATACGACCTTATACACATTACTTAACCTCCCTCAGAGCAGTTTCCTTATCTGTACAATGGGAATGATAATAGTATTAACATTCATCCTTGTCTTTTGGGGAGGATTAAATGAAGTAATTCATATGCAGTGCTTAGCATGAAGTTTGGCACTTAATAAATGTTAACCTTTACTATGGACACTGAGGCAGACCCTCAAAATGAGGAAGCCAGCCTTTCCCAGTAAATGTTCTTCCCAGTTGCTTCATGAGACCAGTACACTCACTCAGTGAAGATTTACATTCCCAACAGAGTGGGACCTGTTTGTCCAGGAAATTGCCACAGTACATCCAGAGGTTTTAGCTGGTTCCCTATCCCTGTTGCCTTTTGTATAGTTGAAGCAATTCTGATCTGCTTGTGCTTCTCACCCTCCCACACACAGCTGAATTTGTGGGGTACTGGAGATGGTATGGCCTGGAGTAGCAGCGCGTTCCTGATGTTACTTCCATCTCCCTGACACACAGCATCTCCGGCCACCTCTGAGATCTGCCTTAAGGTCCTTCCTGAGTAGCCCTCTTCTGTATAATCATTCTTTTGCTGCCCTCACCATTTGTACCATATAGAATTAGCAGTCTTCATTTTTGATTTTTCTGCAGAATTAGGGGCCATTATTCTTAGAGGTTTACTGTAAAAAAAGAAAACCTTGCATATTACTTAAAGAAGATAGGGGTGGTATAGACCTTAAATCTGAAGAGATAAGGTAGGTGCTGATTGGAATGGGGGTGGAGGTGGGGAAGAATGCGGGGGTGGGGGGGGGAGGGAGCAGTAGTGGAGATAGTCCAAGTATGTAAGTGGCTAATACTCTGTCTTTTGAATACAAATGTGCTTAAAATTGAAAAGTTTAAACATTTTGCATTTCCTACCTCTGACTCTACCTCAGTCTTAAAGGTGGATTCTCTCTGCCCAATAATGTTTAGCAACCTTGCCAGTATTGTAAGTAAGAGCTCTATGTGGCCTGAATAAGTTGGGTACATCCTGTGGGACAATTTGTATATAACATTTTCTTGCCTATTCCTCTTTAATTTTTTTCCATGCCTTGGGGTAATAGGCCAGCAGGCCAAAGTACAGAAATGATCTAGCCCAGGATATCTGTTCAGTGACATTTGGTCCTGCCGCCAGAATGCTACAGACCAGTTTATCTCTAGATAATTCCAGGCTTTTATCTCTTCAATTAGGATTCAAGCTATGAAATGAAACTGTTGCAGGTAATACTTTTATTGGCCGAGTCAGCGTTTTGCCATGAGTGACAGCCAAATGTGGCCCATAGTTAGTTTTATCAAAGGACAGAGGAGGTTCTCAAGAGAAGTGCCAAGCAACTAGGCTTCTAATGCTGTTTAACATTAATATATCATATCCAATTATTCCTCACTTGAGTATGAATCCAGTTTGGGGCACCATGCTTTAAGATAAATATAAATAAACTAGAGTATTTGAAATCATTTGGAAAGGAATTGAAATTGAGGTTGGAATATAGATGGAATGGAATAGTGTTGGAGTGAATGAACATGATAGCAAATCATTAAATAAAGTATTTTCATTTGGAAGGGAATCAAGCTTTGGGTAGCTCCACGATATTAAGATTTGTACGTAATATGATGCAAGCTTTCTGGCTGAAATAATCAGAAATGAAATCAGCTTTCTTAGAATGTGGAGTGTCCGTCTCTTGAAATGTCCAGTAATAGCATGGACTCTTTCCCACTAGGAACACTGTGGAAAAGAACCCTTCTTTCAGGGAGGACTTCTTGCTTTGCTTTCCACACATGTAGTTGATTTAAAATGTTGCAAAGATAGAGCTAGAGACAAAGCCTTAGCAACTTAGCATCCTAACTGTAGGTTGACTAAATTCATTAATCAGTGTTCATTAGGGGCTGTTGATCAGCCAGCAAGCCACCCACCTCAGTACACTGAGCCCATGTTTGAGTCCTGATTGTCTCTCAGTTCCCAAGAGTAGATTTAAGAACCAGCCTTGTACATAATTGTCACAGGTAATTTGCTTTGAAAAAAAGTCATGTGGAGTATATAAATTTTGCATTTTCTCTTTTCTAGATTAAAATAAGCTTGAAGAATGCAGACACTTTCAGAAAAGTATAACAATGTTGTGTCTTAACATGGAGTATAATAAAAATTAACTCAAAAAAGTGTTGATATATCCTAATAATTTTCAAGGTTGGCATATAATAGCTGACATATTTACTTCACAAATAAGATTCCAGTTTATCCTTAAGCCGTTCTAGGTAGGGATAAAGATGGGAGAGGGGAAATGTATTATCTCTCTTTTTATGTAGACAGAAGTGGGGACTTAGACCGATAGGCATTAAGTATAATAACTTAGTTCTCGGGATCACACAGTTTTAAAGTTCTAGGTCCTAAACTCTGGCCCAGAGCCAAATATTTCTTGAAACATAGCAAGAACAATCCAGGAATTTTATTTTTAAAAGTTTCCAAATTTCTAAGGTTGAGTAGGCGGGCCCCTACTACAATCATTTCTACCTCAGCTTTGTTTTCCAGTCTTTCTAGGTCTCCACTAGTGAAACCCATAAAATTTTGACATAGGTGCCAGAAGGATATTGTTCGGAGAAGAAGGATTAGCTCTAGTCTCTAGTAAAGGTGACAAGAGCAGAGAAGTTGATTGTAAGTGTAATTGCCAGGCCAGTTGGTAAAGTTTATCTACTGCCTTTTCCCTCCAGCCACCTCCATCAGTACAGTACCTCTTTTCTGCAGTCCCTACTGATCCTGGTGTCTTGATACTTTCAGACATGTGTCTTCTATTTCTTACTTCCAGATTATTATTTACTAAACCTGCTCTAAGGAAGAAAGAACTATTTCTTAGTTGAAAGATCATTCAGTTTGCATGTGTAATGGTGGTTGAATGCTGACTCTGCCACTTAGAACCTGTATCATTATTTCCTTGAGTCTCAGTTTCTACAGCTGAAAATGAATTTGATACTATCAACCCCATTAGGTTGTTAGGGAAATTCATGTGAGTATCCCAGCCCAGTGGTTCTCAATGGGATGGGAGTACATTTCGTTCCACAGAGACATTTAGCAATGTCTATTTCTGATTGTCTTTGGGGGTGCTACTCATATCTAGTGGATAGAGGCCAGGGATGCTGCTAGCTAAACATCCTACAATATACAGGACAGCCTCCCACAACAAAAACTTTTTGTTCCAAAATGTCAGTAGTGTCAAAGTTGACAGACCCTGCCCTAAACCAACATATAACTCCTATTAGGTAAGTCTAGAATGGATATTAATGGACAACACCTTTAGGCATGACTCCTCCCAGGTACGTTTGCTTTTTATGAAAGGGGTTTTTGTGGTAAAGTCTCTTAAAACTGAAACATCTTCAGATAAAAGAAACTACATAGTAGAATTATATATTATAGGGTTAATGTTTTTTATACTTAGGACTGCTTCCTTGGGCCCATTGCAGAGAGGAGAGCCCACTTTTCATCCCTTGCTGTGTCTTCTCTTCCTCTCCTCACCAGCCTCGTGGGGCATTACCCTAGGATATCACCTCAGCATGCTTACTCCACATGAGTTTGGAATTGTACGTGCCACTTAGCTTTGCCATTGTCTTCTTGCATTTTTATTTTGTAAGAGTGCTTACTGTGTTATTGCCACAGATCTCATTTGAGAGTAAATTGGATATAAAGTCTAATAACATAGGCAAATTATGACTATTTCTGTATCTTGAGAAGTTCTTATTAAAGAAAATTATTTGTGTATGTGTTTTGGTGTTGTATATAGCAGGATCTGGGCAGAGGAAATGGTGGACAGGAATTGAAGGAGGGCTAGATTCTTTGTATTTTGCTTCTGTAGGTTATGGTCAAATAAATAACGAGTAATTTGTTTTAGTAGTTCTTTCTCCTTTATAGGTTTCTGTTCTCCTAAGTAAATTTAAACCATTGTCTAGAAATCATCATCTGATAAGTACATGGTCCAAAGAAATGAATTAGTCAACTGTTTCAAAATCCAACACAATGACAATGATAATACCAGGTATTGAACAGTGAAAATGATTCTCCTTTGGGTGACATTGCCAGTGGCTGTTAGCAGACAGAGCCAAGTAGTCTGCCTGTGGTTGTTCTTCTGTATCATTCTGGCAGATTAAATGGAAAGGTTAAACTTTCACTTTTTCAGAATTTGGCAGTGGCCATTGACCTTTTGCTTCTTGAGATGCTTTTAGCAGCATTATCTCAGCCTTTTGTTTTAATACATCAAAATTCACTTCTATTAATCTTAGAGTATACATTGTATAAGTGTTGTAGGTGGACATAAAGATGAACAGGATAGTGCCCCTGCCCCCAGGGAGCCTGAAATCTAATAGGGAAGGCAGGGTGTAAACAATTTTCCAAGGCCAGTGAACATTAAATCAATGTATAAGAAGTGCCCTTATAAGAATCAGACAAAGATCCAGTTAATTCTAAAAACGATTAGTGAAGGCCTTACAGAAGAGGTAACCTTTGATTTCCATCTTAAAAGATGGGAAGGATTTTATTTTGATTGGGGAAGTTGGGAGGCCAGTGGAACATATTAAGCTAAAAAATGAGAGCCCAGTAAACAAGGAGACTCTATTCTTATTCCTTTTGATGAACATTGGGTATATCTGTGTGGTTGAAGTATAGGTTTTGTCAAGTATTGAAATAGCAGATCAAAGATATGGCTATTTAAGAACCAGATTACATTGTTCTTTGGAAGCTGTACTTAAAACTATGAGCAGGGAAAAAAACGTTGTTTTGCAGGAGAGCAGTGAAAGCTGCTGCTCCATATTTTAGATGGCTAGCTCTGGCATCAGTATGAAAGGTGGACAGCAGTGAACATGTGGAAGCAAGGAAGCTTGGGAGGAGGTCATTGCAATAGATTGGGCTAAGAGAATGAGAACCTGAAGTCATTGAGGTGAAGATGGAAAAGAAGTGATAGATGATAAGTAAAAGAACATTTAGAGGTAGGTTTGCCACATTTTGACTATTCTGGGATATACTTTCTTTCCCACGTTATAACATCTCTGAAATCTGGTTCTATTTTACAAGCGGTAGCATCTTGCAGTTGTAATTGGCAGCATTTTTCATTCTTCCTTTTTTCTTAGTGGTAAATAAAATATGGGTATATCTTAAAATCTCTGGCTTCCTAGACTGATATATGATACCAGCATTTGATGATTGATTGGATGGTGAGGATAAATAAAAACGGTGAGTCAGAGACAGCTCTCAGTATTCTAGCCTGAGTGGTGAGGTGGTGGTGCCAGTAACTTAGACAAGAAGCGCAGGATGGGGAGTGAGTGTGTGGAGGCCAGGTTTGGCTTTGGACATGTTATGGTTGGGGCAGCTTTAAGATGCCTACATGGAGTTGGCTCCTGGGCACGTGGATATAGTCCTTTTCTGCTTTCCCCTCCCCTCCCCAGGGATTGCTATGTGGAAGTCTCTGTGCTTACATCTTTATATTATTACATCTTAAGCAACATCTGAATGAAAAGTTTACTAGGTTAAACCATAGTTTTCAGAAGAGAAAACAGATGCCACTGTAACTAAAGGGTTAACCCAAGGTCAAACAGTTCAATAAGTAGCAGAGCTGAAGTCAGCCCCAGGTTTGTCTCTAGAAGCCTAAGCTCTGCCACTTACTAAGGTCCAGTTACAGAGAATTCTCAGGAACTGTTACCATAGAAAACATGTTAACACTATGTGATACATGAGATTGAGAGAGAAAATAGAACTTTGTCAGGTAAGGTGTCCCAGGACAAAACATTAGGGAAAGCAGCTGTACCGCCTCCTGTGCTTTGACTATGAGCATCTGTTCCTCTTCTCATCATACCTACTCTTCCAGTATTACTTCAGGCTTTTCAAGATCCATTGGTTGACTCTATCAGTTTGCTTCCATTCACATACTCAACAGTGTTTGGCAATCCAGCTCTGTACATAACCCTAATAAATTTACTTTCTTACCTTTCAAAACAACTGCTTTATTCTCCTATTTTCTCAAGTCGATATTCCCTCCTTCTTCTCACTTGCAGCTAGTAACCTCACCTCATATTTAATCACAAACAATAAGCAGTTGGAACATGAGTTCCCTCATCTTTCCATCAACAGATCTTCCATCCACTTTGTATTTGTTCTTGTACCCTCGGTTTTCCCTTTTGTTAAAATGGAAGACAGATCCTCACTCCATATAAGCCAAAATCTGCCCCCTTGTGCTTTGGATATCATTCCCCTCTTGACTTCTTAGGGACTTTGCTATCTATGGCTCTTAATCCCTCCCCCTCTTCCTCCATCATTAATTAATATCCCCTTTTTACTGTGTCGTTCCTGTTATCATTTCTTACGCTGGCCATATTTTTATGCTCTCTTCTTTACAACAAAATGTGAAAGAATTGCCTATTCCCTCTGACAAGTTCCCCAATAAATTGAATTTTAAGTACTGTCCTAATAGCAATTACTTCATTCAACAAGACTTTATTGCGTACCTACTGTGTACTAACCTATTTTCTAGGTACCAGGGATTCAGAAATGAATGAGACGAAAGAAGTTCTTGCTCTTACAGAGTTTCCAGTCTAAAAGGGGAGATAAATATAAATTTACAATAAATATGTAAACAAATAAGTAGAAAACTAAAACAGCTTCTCTTCTATTTTCCCTCTGATAAAACAGCTACACAGTCAGAACACCTACATCGTTAACCCTGAGCAGGCCACCTAATATCTTCACACCTTGGTTTCCTTATTAGTAAAGTATATTTACTGTTTATCTCACAGGGTTATTGAGAGAGAGAGAATGCATGGAAAGCCTATTGTAAAATATAAGACAATATAAATGTAAAGTATTGTTATTTGATTACACTGAGTCAAAGATTTGTATATTTGGTGTATTTAAGTATTTCTGTCAGCATTGTTTGCTATTTAGATTGTAAACCACAAGAGCATATGTCATGTCTTTTAGGATTGTTGTAGCTTTCATGCCTCTGGTTTCGGGGACTTTCTAGTAAGAATCAGTGCTAAATTGTTGATTGCTATTGCTCTGTAATATAGTAGAATGACTTGAGGGAAGGATTTCAAGTCTTGAATGTCATATGGGTGATTGGACTAAATAATCTTTAAAGAACCTTCTAATTCTGACATTTCGTGATCCAAAAATAGAATAGTTGAAGGAAAATTGCCCCAGCCTCAGTGGAACAAAATGCATTTTATTTTTGGCAATAAGTGTGGTTTGGAACAAAATAAAACCATTTCATGATGTGTTCAAAGTTTCAGTCTCTATGACCAGATATCTAAGCTAGTATCTGTATTATACATGTGTAAGAAACAATGTGGTAGCACAAGCAGCGTTTTTATGAATCCTAGATATTATACTTCCTCTTAAAGCACCTACTTCTGTACTCTAGAGAAGAGATTTGCTCTAAGCTAAAACTATTGAGATTCTCATTACGACTGTTGCCCTGTACTAAAAGTAATGTTTCTTTTTTCAAAGGTACGCCAGCCTGTTATATGCGTCAACAACCATGTATTTTGTTCAATTTGTATCGATTTGTGGTTGAAGAATAATAGCCAATGTCCAGCCTGCAGAGTCCCCATCACTCCTGAAAATCCTTGCAAAGAGATTATTGGTAAGGGTCTATTTTATAAACATATAGAAATAGATTTGAAACAATCTTAAATAGTGTCTATTTGGAGGAAGACTGAAATAGACAATTTTCAGTGATGTTATTTTGCCAATATCCTACTGGATGGATTGGTCATTTGGCATAATCTGTAAGTGGAGCAATTGAGGAGCACAAAGCACCATGAGAAGTCTCAGAGCCTCCTGGAACTTTCGTTCTGGTAGAGGCTGTGCATGTGGACCAAAATATTAATGGTTTAAAGCAGCAGATGCTAACAGCCAAAAACAAACAAACAGAAAGGTCCACAGAGTTTAAACAGGGAAGTTCAGCTAGGAACATTGAGAAGGGATCCATGACACAGGTGGCCTTTAAGAAGGAGATTTAAGGATGGATACGTTTTCAAATGGTAAGGATGAGGGAGGGCGTTTCATGCAGGGGGAATAGCATGCACTACAGTTTAGAAGTAGTAAAGTAAGGCATGTTTTTGGAAATGATCAGTAGTCTAGTTTGGGTCTGACTGTTGAAGTAAGACTGAAAATGTAAAATGAGACTCTATTTTTATTTTTTTAACATCTTTATTGGTGTATAATTGCTTTACAATGGCGTATCAGTTTCTGCTTTATAACAAAGTGAATCAGCTATACATATACATATGTCCCCATATCTCTTCCCTCTTGCATCTCCCTCCCTCCCACCCTCCCTATCCCACCCCTCTAGGTGGAAGGGAGGGAAATCACGGAGCTGATCTCCCTGCACTGTGCGGCTGCTTCCCGCTAGCTGTTTTACATTTGGTAGTGTATTAGAGCAGAGCATCTTGAGTGACAGACTAAATCCGGGAACTGCTGTGTGGGTGAGAAGGGCGAGGTGGGCATGATGGTCTGAGCAAGGGGATGGCACAACCCAAAATGTGTGTAAGGAGTATCACTCAGGGGATGTGTGCAGGCTGGGCTCCAGGGGAGAAACGGGGCGTGAGTAGGTCAGGTTGGACGCGCTTGCCCAGGTGAAGGAGAGTGTGATTCTGGATTAAGGGAATAAAAAAGAACATTCAGTGCTACAGTAGTGTAGGTAAGAGGGGGATAAAACTTGAACTAGAAGATTCTTGAAAAATAAAGCATTTAAAGAGCTTTTTTAGTGTTATTTCTCTTAGATTGTTAAAATTAAATGATTTTTATTTGGTTTTGCTTTAGGAAAAATTGAAAGTGAATTCATGATAGCATGAATCATAGAAAAAAACCTTTCAGAAAACTTAAGAAGTCATTGTCATAGTCCCAAGTTAGGCAAAATGGACTTAACTAAAATTTTTATAATGGAAAGGAAGGTATATATGCTGGAACAAAAGAACAACCAGTGGAACTTTGGAACTAAGTGATCTGAAAGGGGAGTCGGAGCTGGCTCCAAGGTTTCTTTCTTGAGTACCTGGATGGAGTCTGATAGAGGAATATTTCTCTGCTGTGCTGGAAACTGGAGTGTTAACCTTAGCCTCTACTTTTCTACCTGCACTGACCTTTACCAGGAGTCAGGTCTTTCCTTGCGGAATATGAGTTTTGTTGATTAAAATAATGCGAATGTTTTTTCCCCAGCTTCTTTTCGCATCCCTTCTCCCTCCTTTATTCATTCATATGTAAGTGATATTTCGTAAATTCTCTCAAGTAAAATGGTTCATCCATCCTGCCATTTGGATAGAACATCCTGAAAAGAATATCTGTATATGCCTTTGCTATCATGATGCTGAGAAGTACAAAGAAGGTAACCACAGCATAAGTGAAGAGCTCTCAGGAAGAAAACATTTTGAGTGTGTTTGTGTGAGTTATTATGGGCATACAATTAGTGCTGTGATTTATAATCGATCGCAACTGGGTTGTTAGAATCAGTGAAAAGACACATTAATCTTTTCAGTTGTATAACCACATATGTTTGAATGAATACATTGGTTATAATAATATATATCATAATATATGTATCATATGTGATATATACAGATAATAATATGTATTTGATAATTATATCATGCACAGATAATATTGATAATATTTATACAACTTATTGGTTAGCTGTAAATATAATCATTGATTTTATCATTAACAGTTGTCTGGTACTCAAAATTTGCAGTCGTCCAAATGTGATCATTAATAAAATATAGCCTTTGCCTTCATTGAGTTTAATATAATAAGATACATAGGTAAGTAAACACAACATGATATTTTACTGAAGGTATTTCTTACGGTGTTATTTATCTTTTCTCAGGATTAAAGTACAGAAGAGGCCTAGGCAGCCCACGTGGTTATAAGGAAAAGGGTAGAAATTAAGCTAGAGAACTATATAGAACAATAAGAAAAGAGTTCATTTTAATTGTCATTCTACCCAAATCAGAATGAAAAGTTAGCTTTTTTTTTCCCTATAGGAGGAACAAGTGAAAGTGAACCTATACTGAGCCATACAGTCAGGAAGCACCTTCGAAAAACTAGACTTGAATTACTCCACAAAGAATATGAGGTAAATAATAATTAAAATGTTAAATGATGACAGCATTGAATTCAAGGTAAAACTGAGCTATCAGTCCCTGGACTTCTTAGAGTAAGCATCTAATGAAATCTTATTTTAAATGCCAGTTTAAAAATATCTTATTTGATAAATTTTTTCTTTTTCCCTTTCCTATTTCAAATAGTGGAAGGGAACAGATGGAAACATTTCGGTTTTTTCTTTCTTTTAATTTTAAATTTTTCCTCAACAGAAACATTGTTTTGTAAGTTATTCCCTCAAGAGGTGGGAGATAAAGGAAACTCCCTTGTAAAAGTCAGTCTTCCAGCCCCCACAAGGCATTGTGAATGGTCTGGCAAACAGGGACTATAACCGTCATTCTGTTTTTGTTTCTACCTATAAATTCACTGCTAATTATAAGTCTGATCAGTTCTGGTAAAGAAAATATACTTATGTGAGCTACCAGCAAAGAGATTTTGGTGTGAGATATGCTATTTCCTAATTCTTTTTTTTTTCCCCATGTAAAACAGTGGGTTTTTTTTTTAAATAAAAATTGTGTATATTTAAGGTATATAACATGTTTTGATATACATATACATGGTGAAGTGATTACATCAATCAAGCTAATTAACATAGCTGTCTCCTCACATAATTACTTTGTGTGTGGGGTGAGAGTACCTGAAATCTACTCTCTTTGCAGATTTCCAGTATACAGTACAGTATTATTAACTATAGTCATCATGTTATACAGTAGATCTCTAGACTATCTCTATCCTGTATAACTGCAACTTAGCACACCTTGAACCAGCTCCCTATTTCTCCCACCTCTCCATTTCCCCCACCTTGCACGCTTGGTAACCACTGTTTAACTCTGCTTCTATGTATTTGACTCTTTTAGATTCCACATATATGTGAGATTATGCAGTGATTTTCTTCCTGTGAAGGTGATTTGACATGGTGATGGAATTTTTTCTAAATTAGCTTCATGTTAATGGAATACATATACTTTTGAATAAACATTAGGCCCAGTTGTCATTTTATATCGACTAAATGAGGGATATTATTGCTCTCTTCCTTTGACACAAAATATCTTTAAGTTATACTATGTAAATGGAAACTGCTTCAGCTGCTTTAAAAATTTTTTGAAATAAAGTAGGACATAAATAAATGAATAAATGTTCATTCATATGTTTTCCTGTTTATATTTGTTTATTCATTAATATATTAATTCAAACAAGTAAAGTGATTTTCTCATTTTATAATGCTATTTAACTTGAAATGTATTGTAATTTAAAATAGTAAATAGCACTATCTGTGTTAGCTCTGAAACGTATTCTTATTTACTTAATATTTATCACACTTAGATGCTAATCAAATTAATCCTTTAGAAGATCACTGGCATATTGACGTTTATTTTCTAACAACAAAATTTCTGACAATCTTAGTTTAAGATGAAATATCCATTATAGATGAATAAATTGTATCACAGAAAAGAGTTCTAACCCCAAATGTTTAGTTACTGGATTTAAGGTAGCAAGCAGTTCCACATGGGGAAAACTAATACTTGGAATAGTCTTAGCAGTAATTAAAGATCCAGAATGTAGAAGAGTTAAAAATTAACTACAGGTACTATTCTGAAGTGGAAAATGAAAGGACATGGTATGTGGTTTTACTCCTACTTCAAATATAGAAGCAAAAATATAGACATCAAACAAAACTATAAATCTTGATCAAAACTGTATTTTTAAATTCCCCTCAGTAAAGCAATTAAACATGCCTCAGAATTTTCTTCTGAGGAATCTACTTCCTTGTTGAATTCATGTGCCTTTTCGTGTTTTATGGATATCTAAAATAGAATCAAAGATTAGACATTTTAATTTTTTTAAATCACAAACTATCATTGAATTAAAATAAAAGCAATGGAAATGCCTTTTTTTTTTTTTAAAGAAGATGTTGGGGGTAGGAGTTTTATTTATTTTTGCTGTGTTGGATCTTCATTTCTGTGTGAGGGCTTTCTCTAGTTGTGGCAAGCGGGGGCCACTCCATTGCGGTGCGCGGGCCTCTCACTATCGCGGCCTCTCTTGTTGCAGAGCACAGGCTCCAGACGCACAGGCTCAGTAGTTGTGGCTCACGGGCCTAGTTGCTCCGCGGCATGTGGGATCCTCCCAGACCAGGGCTCGAACCTGTGTCCCCTGCATTAGCAGGCAGATTCTCAACCACTGCGCCACCAGGGAAGCCCGGGAATGCCTATTTTTATCAGAGTCAAAATTCATTTTGAGAGTTTCAGCTATATGTGACTTTCTGTCTGCAGAGCTTTTCTGATGCATAAAGAATCTATGTATCTACAGAATTTTGAGTATAAAATTTAAAAGCACATTGGCCTCACTCTAGCATATGTATGTGTTTAGTGTCTCTGTCTACCTGATGGCTGTGCAATGCTTTTTCAGGATGAAATAGATTGTCTACAGAAAGAGGTAGAAGACCTTAAGAGTAAAAATCTCAGCTTGGAGTCACAGATCAAGACTATTCTGGATCCTTTAACCTTGATGCAGGGCAACCAAAATGAAGACAAACATCCAGTTGCAGATAATCCAAGTAAAATTGACCCAGAAACTGTAGCAGAGTGGAAGAAAAAACTTAGAACAGCTAGTGAAATCTACGAAAAAGTGAAAGATGATGTGGAAAAGTTGAAGGAGGTAAGTTGTGGTTGTTTTTAAAATTCTGTAGTATTTTAAGTACCTTCAAAAGTATAAGTCACCATATTATTTTGAGTCATCATTAGATGATTTGGGGGGAAAGGACAGAAATCCCTGGATGAGCATTTATAAGAAATAGGAAAACTTTTTCTCCTTAAGTGTTATTAGCTGCCAAGAAATATCAGGTGGTTCCATTTGTGACTATAATTGGAGACTCTGTAGTGCTTCTATATGAATTTGCATCTTCTTGTGGAAGAGTGACATCAATTTAAAGGATGTATTTCTATTCCTCTCATTGTGGTTTGGCTTAATTTTGTTTTTTAAGCTTATGTTAGTGACTACCCTGTATGCATAAAGACAAACACCTGTCCATTTCCCTACCTATAAAATGAAAGGTTTAGACCATATCTTTTCTAGCACTACCATTCTCTGATTTTTTTAATATTGTAAATAGTTAAATATTTAATGACTGCTTCCAAGAGAGCTGTGAGTAGCTGCTTTAGACTACTCCATGAAAGAGAATGTTTGGCTTATGAGGCAGGTTCATTTTTTTCAATTATTCTTCCATCCATACAACAAGATAAAGAAAGCATAGGTGAAAAGGGCAAACCTCTAGGATTTTCCAGTCTAGGAAAGGAGATGAGATCCATGCTATCAGCACTAGAGGTAATAATCAAGTGCTGTAGAGCTTTGCTGGCCAAAGGGACTAGCCTTTAGCTTGACTTCAGGTTTATCCACAGTGGAGTCTTGTGCTGAATAGAGATGGTTTTGTGGTATCCAGGTCCACAACCACCCATTCAGCCTATGTGCATTCTCTTAAAATACTGTTACTGTGCTGAATTACTAAATCCTGCCTCCTGAAATCATTAATGCTCCATATGATATTTTAAAGATGTGCTACCACATACTGATCTTCAGTGAGGTTAAGTAGCAGAGAAGTATCTGCAGCTTAGTGTGAATACTAAGTCATACCCATGTGTAAAATAAATGCCATTTAGGCTCAGAAAAGACCACGATGAGACAAAGAAGGGAACTTAGTGCTTTTAGAGAAAAAAGAAACTACGGACATAATTGCACTGAGTTTGTTACAAGTTTAGGGGAAGTGTGTAATTTCTTTGGTTTTCGGTAGCCAACATTATTAGCATTTTGTCTAAGAAGAGAAGAGGACATGAAAAGGAAATACAGCTGGGAAGTCACAGTATTTATCTATCAGCCATGTCCCCTGTAACTTTTCTTCTTCCTGAACCATCAGTAAGTTCTATAGGGTCTCTTTTATAGTTATTGAATTGCATTTAAATTTTTGGTAATAAATGTTTCTTAGAGCATGAAGATGTGTATGAAAACTTTACTCTGGGCTTATAAGAGTGGTATAGGGAAAAAAAAAGAGTGGTATAAGAGATGTATGTAAAAGAGAGCTACATAAAATACAGTTTTTCTTTGTTCTTTTAAAGGTCACGTGTTAAATTCAATACCCAGAGCTACCCTGAGACCTCACAATTATCTGGGATATTTAATAAGCCCATTTTGGATGCCCAGTGAAGATATTAGGTAGAATTAGGCAATAAGCTGGGACATAAATAAATTTTAAAATGCAGCGGCAAAACTTGAATGTAAAGTACAAAATAACAACATACTGTAAATCAAATATAGGAGTACTAAACATTCAGAATAAAGGAATACCTAGAATGAGTGAAATGGACTTTTTTTCTTTTTTTCTTTGAAGTTTTGGATTGTATCTTATTTTTTTATACAGCAGGTTCTTATTAGTCATCCATTTTATACACATCAGTGTATATATGTCAATCCCAATCACCCAATTCATCACACCCCCACCACCATGCCCTGCCACTTTCCCCCCTTGGTGTCTATACATTTGTTCTCTACATCTGTGTCTCAATTTCTGCCCTGCAAACCGGTTCATCTGTACCATTTTTCTAGGTTCCACATATATGCATTAATATACGATATTTGTTTTTCTCTTTCTGACTTACTTCATTCTGTATGACAGTCTCTAGATCCCTCCACGTCTCTACAAAAGACCCAGTTTCATTCCTTTTTATGGCTGAGCAATATTCCATTGTATATATGTGCCACATCTTCTTTATCCATTCGTCTGTCGATGGGCATTTAGATTGCTTCCATGACTTGGCTATTGTAAATAGTGCTGCAGTGAACATTGGGGTGCATGTGTCCTTTTGAATTATGGTGTTCTCTGGGTAAATACCCAGTAGTGGGATTGCTGGGTCATATGGTAATTCTATTTTTAGTTTTTTAAGGAACATCCATACTGTTCTCCATAGTGGCTGTATCAATTTACATTCCCACCAACAGTGCAAGAGGGTTCCCTTTCTCCACACCCTCTCCAGCATTTGTTGTTTGTAGATTTCTGATGATGCCCATTCTAACCGGTGTGAGGTGATACCTCATTGTAGTTTTGATTTGCATTTCTCAAATAATTAGTAATGTTGAGCAGCTTTTCATGTGCCTCTTGGCCATCTGTATGTCTTCTTTGGAGAAATGTCTATTTAGGTCTTCTGCCCATTTTTGGATTGGGTTGTTTGTTTCTTTAATATTGAGCTGCATCAGCTGTTTATATATTTTGGAGATTAATCCTTTGTCCATTGATTCATTTGCAAATACTTTCTCCCATTTTGAGGGTTGTCTTTTTGTCTTGTTTATGGTTTCCTTGGCTGTGCAAAAGCTTTTAAGTTTCATTAGGTCCCATTTGTTTACTTTTGTTTTTATTTCCATTGCTCTAGGAGGTGGATCAAAAAAGATCTTGCTGTGATTTATGTGAGAGTGTTCTTCCTATGATTTCCTCTAAGGGTTTTATAGTGTCCGGTCTTACATTTAGGTCTCGAATCCATTTTGAGTTTATTTTTGTATATGGTGTTAGGGAGTGTTCTAATTTCATTCTTTTACATGTAGCTGTCCAGTTTTCCCAGCACCACTTATTGAAGAGACTGTCTTTTCTCCATTGTAAATCCTTGCCTCCTTTGTCATAGGTTAGTTGACCATAGGTGCCTGGGTTTACCTCTGGCCTTTCTATCTTGTTCCATTGATCTGTACTTCTGTTTTTGTGCCAGTACCGTATTGTCTTGATTACTGTAGCATTGTAGTATAACCTGAAGTCGGGGAGTCTGATTCCTCCAGCTCAGTTTTTTCCCCTCAAACCTGCTTTGACTATTTGGGGTCTTTTGTGTCTCCATACAAATTTTAAGATCTTTTGTTCTAGTTCCATAAAAAATGCATTGGTAATTTGATAAGGATTGCATTGAATCTGTAGGTTGCTTTGAATACTATAGCCATCTTCACAATATTGATTCTTCCAATCCAAGAACATGGTATATCTCTCCATCTGTTGGTATCATCTTTAATTTCTTTCATCAGTGTCTTATAGTTTTCTGCGTACAGGTCTTTTGTCTCCCCCAGTAGGTTTATTCTTAGGTATTTTCTTCTTTTTGTTGCAATGGTAAAAGGGAGTGTTTTCTTAATTTCTCTTTCAGATTTTTCATCCTTAGTGTATAGGAATACAAGAGATTTCTGTGCATTAATTTTGTATCCTGCTACTTTACCAAATTCATTGATTAGTTTTAGTAGTTTTCTGGTGGCATCTTTAGGATTCTCTGTGTATAGTATCATGTCATCTGCAAACAGTGACAGTTTTACTTCTTCTTTTCCAATTTGTATTCCTTTTATTTCTTTTTCTTCTCTGATTGCCATGGCTAGAACTTCCAAAGCTATGTTGAATAATAGTGGTGAGAGTGGACATCCTTGTCTTGTCCCGGATCTTAGAGGAAATGCTTTCAGTTTTTCACCATTGAGAATGGTGTTTGCTGTGGTTTTGTCGTGTATGGCCTTTATTATGTTCAGGTAGGTTCCCTCTGTGGCCACTTTCTGGAGGGTTTTTATAATAAATTGGTGTTGAATTTTGTCAAAAGCTTTTTCTGCATCTATTGAGATGATCATTTGGTTTTTATTCTTCAATTTGTTAATATGGTGTATCACATTGATTGATTTGTGTATATTGAAGAATCCTTGCATCCCTGGGATAAATCCCACCTGATCATGGTGTATGATCCTTTTAATGTGTTGCTGGATTCTGTTTGCTAGTATTTTGTTGAGGATTTTTGCATCTATATTCATCAGTGATATTGGTCTGTAATTTTCTCTCTTTGTAATATCTTTATCTGGTTTTGGTATCAGGGTGATGGTGGCCTCATAGAATGAGTTTGGGAGTGTTCCTTCCTCTGTAAATTTTTGGAAGAGTTTGAGAAGAATGAGTGTTAGCTCTTCTCTAAATGTTTGGTAGAATTCACCTGTGAAGCCATCTGGTCCTGGACTTTTTTTTGTTGGAAGATTTTTAATCGCAGTTTCAATTTCATTCCTTGTGATTAGTCTGTTCATATTTTGTATTTCTTCCTGGTTCAGTCTTGGAAGGTTATACCTTTCTGAGGATTTGTCCATTTCTTCCAGGTTGTCCATTTTA